>NC_057350.1:80776294-81079324 GCF_016509475.1 Prionailurus bengalensis | reverse complement strand
ATCCCTGAATTTTGGGGGTGAGACCTTCTCAGGGATCCTGTCCTTCCCCAGCAGTAGGAGACCTCTGTTGCTCTGAACCCATGATGACTTTTTTCCTTTCTGCTCCTCCCAGCCATACGCCCTGGGAAGAATAGGGATTGCTGTCCTTGGCCCACCAGCTATGCTTCTGCTCTGAAAGATACACATTTCCAGACAAGGTTTCTTGCCTTTCCTGCAGTGGGGACTGCTCCCCTCATCCAAGCCTCTACCTCAGGGATGCCTTCTCTTCTAGTCTCCTGCTCTGTTAACCAGACTTCTTTGGGAATGAATACCTTGTGGGGGTCCATAGACAAAAGCCTGCCAGTGGGTATGAAATAAATCCCCTATTTCTGTGGCTCCCAGAGATCCTGTTCTCTCAGATTATCCCACATTCACACTCAGACTTTAGCAACTGGATCAAAAATGTTAGCTGAATTCTTCTTCCCTACTTATGATCGGACCCCATATTCTTCCTGTGATTTTCAAGTGAGTCAGTGTTTCTTGTCTTGTCTCTTTTTAGAGACTACTATATTTCACCAGAGTTAGGATAACCAGCTATCCATAACCTTAACTAGCTAATGAGTTCATGAAAAGTTGCAATTTTGTAGATTGTCCTCTGGTTTCTTTCAGGATTTTTTATCTTTGATTTTCTATCATTTGAATGGAACATTGAGTCCATTGGCGTTTAGAGTGAGTACTGAAAGATAAGAATTTATTGCCATTATGATGCTTGTAGAGTTGGAGTTTCTGGTGGTGTTCTCTGGTCCTTTCTAATCTTTGTTGCTTTTGGTATTTATGTATGTATGTATGTACTTATTTATTTATTTATATTTTCATCTTTTCTCCTCTCAGAGTTCCCCTTAAAATTTCTTTCAGGGCTGGTTTAGTGGTCACAAACTCCTTTAATTTTTGTTTGTCTGGGAAACTTTTTATCTCTCCTTCTATTTTGAATGACAGCCTTGCTGGATAAAGAATTCTTGGCTGCATATTTTTCTGATTCAGCACATTGAATATATCCTGCTACTCCTTTTTGGCCTGCCAAGTTTCTGTGGATAGGTCTGCTGAAAACCTGATCTGTCTTCCTTTGTAGGTTAGGGACTTTTTTTTCCCTTGCTGCTTTCATGATTCTCTCCTTGCCTGAGTATTTTGTGAATTTGATTATGATATGTCTTGTTGATGGTCGGTTTTTGTTAAATCTAATGGGAGTCCTCTGTGCTTCCTGGATTTTGATGTCTGTGTCTTTCCCCAAGTTAGGAAAGTTTTCCCCTATGATTTGTTCACATAACCCTTTTACTCCTATTTCTCTCTCTTCCTCTTCTGGGACCCCTATGATTCTGATGTTATTCCTTTTTAATGAGTCACTGATTTCTCGAATTCTTAAATTGTGCTCTTTTGGCTTCATCTCCCTCTTCTTTTTTGCCTTATTATTCTCTATAAGTTTGTCCTCTATATCGCTGATTCTCTGTTCTGCCTCATCCAACCTTGCTGCTGAGGCATCCATCCATGACTGCAGCTCAGTTATAGCATTTTTAATTTCATTCCAGTTTTTACTTCTTTTATCTCTGCAGAAAGGGATTCTAATCTATTTTTGACTCCAGCTAGTATTCTTATTATTGTGATTCTAAATTCTGGTTCAGACATCTTGCTTGTATCTGTGTTGGTTAAATCCCTGGTTGTTGTTTCTTTGTGCTCTTTCTTTTGGGGTGAATTCCTTCATTTTGTCATTTTGAAGGAAGAAAAGGAATTAATGAGGTAGAAAAATTAAATTAAAAAAATTAAAATTAAAAAAACATTAAAATTAAAAAAAACATTAAAATTAAAAAATTAAACACACACACACACACACACACACACACACACAATCCAATAAATGATGCCAGATCCTAGGTAGGTTTGGTCCGGGTGTTGAAAGTAGTTTGACAGATTAGAGAAAAGAAGTGGGGGTGGGGGGAGGAAATCGTTTGAGAATTTGAAAAAATGAATACACTGAAGCAGACTAAAATGAGATGATGGGAGTAAAATAGAATTTGAAAAAGTTTACACAAAAGCAAAGAATATAGTAAAAAAATTAAAGAAAAATATTTTTAATAAAAATTGGAATTAAAAATGAATTTTTCTCTTTCTGCATTCAAGAAAGAAAAATTTGAAAATTTGAAAAAGTGAATACACTGAAGTAGACTAAAATAAAATGATGGAAGTAAAATAGAAATTGAAAAAGTTTACACAAAAGTAAAAAATATAGTAAAAAATTAAATATTTTTCATAAAAATTGAAAATAAAAATGAATTTTTTCTCTTTCTGTATTCAAGAAAAGAAGTGAAAAATAAAAAAAAAGAAAGAAAATTGAATAGATGGACCTGCTAAAAGATTGAATAGAACTGAAATTACTTCGTTTTCCCCTAGAAGTCAGACTATGAAGCGCTTTATAGTCCATAAACTAAGCAGGTGGTGAGACTTGTGTTCTTGAAGAGCGAGGTGGGCCCAGTTGGGTGGGGCTCAGTGTAACGGCTCCGCTCTCCACTAGATGGCGCTGCTAGCCTACTGGGGTGGATTGTCGTAGAGCTTGTAGGTGCATATGCGCATGCGCAGGAGCGATGAAAATGGCGTCAGTCTCTAGTATGGGAACTCTGTTCTCTCTGATCAGCAATTGCGCACCTGTCCTGTCTTCAGCTTTCATCCACTCCCTGCTTCTTCACTGTCCATGACAAAGCCCCAGGCAGTACCTCTCTCCCAAGTTTTGTCTCAGATGCGGCTGTTTTCCCCGGCCCCATACTTCTGAAGGACTGCGGCTTTGATCCGTTCCGCCCCTCTGCGGGAGGGTCTCACGGAGCAATGGCCGAATGCCGGCTGCACCCAGGAATGCCTGCTGGACCCTGCTGCCGCTGGTGCCCCGAGACTGCAGCCAGGTACCAGCCCGCCCCAGAAAAAGTTCGCGAGATAGTGTAGCAGCAGCTTTTCAGGGACTGTGGAAAATCACAACACACATCTGGCACCAGGCTTCACCGTTAATGACCTTGTTCCAGCACCAGTGAATGTGTCCGCCTTCTGGGGTCTGCTGGGACCAGGTGGCTTCAATAGTCTCTACCAAAATGTCCTTCCAGCAGTGGAACTGCTTTTCCCTGCGTGGCCCGAGAACCTCCTGGACCCCACTCTGTTCCTGGGGATTCGCCCTTCCCACCAGAGCACCTCCAGGTATGGAGCTGCAGTTGCAGACTTTGCGCTCCCCTTGCTTAGTCTTAGTGGAATTTAAACCCTCTCCTTTCTCCTTTCTCCCTTTTTAGTTTAGTCCCTGCGGCTGTTTCCGATTTTCCACTTTCTCTCCAGCTGCTTTTGGGGAGGGGTACTTTTCTTGTATTCTCCCCCCACGCCGTCTCCATCCTCTCTACACCCGCAAAAGCACCTCCCTGTCCTCTGCAGCTTCTTGCTCCCCAAGTTCACCTCTCTGTACCGCGTACCTGCTGAATTATGTGGTTCAGGTTGTGCAGATTGTTGTGTTAATCCTCCAATCAGTTTTCTAGGTGTGCAGGACGGTTTAGTGTTGGTCTGGCTGTATTTCTTTTCTTTTTTTTTTTTTTTAATATTTATTTATTTTTGAGACAGAGAGAGACAGAGCATGAACGGGGGAGGGTCAGAGAGATAGACACACAGAATCCAAAACAGGTTCCAGGCTCCAAGCTGTCAGCACAGAGCCCGACGTGGGGCTAGAACTCACGGACTGTGAGATCGTGACCTGAGCCGAAGTCGGATGCTTAACTGACTGAGCCACCCAGGCGCTCCAAGGTCTGGCTGCATTTCACAGACATGGGACACACAAAACCTTCCATGCTGTTCCGCCATCTTGGCTCCTCCCCTGATTTTCTATCATTTGAAAATGATATGCCTGGGTATAGCATTGTTAAAAATTTATCCTGCTTAGTATTCTGTAGGCTTTGTGGCTCTGTGTTTAGTCCCTAACATTAATTTGGGGGCAATTCTCCATCACTGTTGTTTCGTATATTCCTTCTGTTTCTATTTTCTCCTTCTGGCATGTCCATTACATGAATGTTATGGCTTTTGTACTATCCCACAATCCTTGGATATTCTATTCTGCTTTTTTCAGTTTTTGTTCTCTTTGCTTTGCAGTTCTGGAGATTTCTGTTGGTATATCTTCAAGCTCAGAGATTCTTCTTCATCTGTCTGTGCAGTCTACCAATAAACCCATCAATGGCATTTTTTTTTTCATTTCTATTATAGTGTTTTTGATTGCAAGTGTTTCTTTTTGGTTCTTTTCTAGGATTTCCATCTCTCTGCTTACCTTGCCCATCTCTTCTTGCAATTTTATCCCTTAGAGCCCTTAGCATATTACTGATAGTTGTTTTAAATTTCCTGGGCTGATGGGATTCCAACATTCCTGCCATGACTGGTTCTGATATGTGTCCTGTCTCTGCAGATTGTGTTCCTTCAGGGTGCCTTGTAAATCTTGGATGGCTGGACATGCTATACCAGTTAAAAGGAACTGGTGTAAATGGGCCTTTAGAAATGTGGTGAGGTGGGGGAGAGGAACTATTATTCTATAGTCCTATGATTGGGTCTCAGTCTTTTCATGGGCCTATCTGCACTGTGAACTTCACAAGGGTTTCTCAGTTCTTCTCCCCTGTTAGGTGAGGCAGAAAGGTTAGAATGGGCTGAAATAGTGTAATTCCCTTCTCCCATGACAGTTAGGCTATGGCTAACCAGGTTTTCCTGAGGGCAGGCCTTGTTAAGAAGAATGGGGTGCTCTATTTTTAAATGGTTTGTTTTACCATTGCCCTGAAGAAAGTGTGAGGAGCTTCTTTTCCAAATTTCTGTGAGAATTTGGACAAGTTTGTGAGGTGAATCTCACAAAATTATTCCCTTTCCCCATGACTGGGTCCCTCTGGAATTTTAAATTCTGAGTTGTCCACACTAAAGCCTCTAGTAATTTGTCAATTACAGTTTAGGTTTTCCTACCCTGCCACCGGTTCCCATGGTGTTTTCTGCTTACGTGTCTCTAATCAGGTAAGCTGTGACTCTCTCCAGTCTTGGGGGCAACAGTTTGCCCTGTGTCCTCCCTTCTCTTATGGATCTTTGAGTCTGTTCAGCTTTTTACTTATTGTTAAGACGAAAATGCTAACTTCCAAGCTCCTTATATGCAGAACAGAAAACTGGAAGTCTATAAGTTAGTATGTTTTATTCTAGACAATGTTTGGGTTGAGAATAACATACAACTGGGGGCACCTGGGTGGCTCAGTTGGCTCAGTGTCCAGCTTCAGCTCAGGTCATGATCTTGCGGTCCGTGAGTTCAAGCCCCGCATCGGGCTCTGTGCTGACAGCTCAGAGCCTGGAGCCTGCTTCAGATTCTGTGTCTCCCTCTCTCTGCCCTTCCCTTGCTTGCTCTCTGTCTCTCTCTCAAAAATAAATAAACATTAAAACATTTTTTAAAAGAGAATAACACACAACTGTTATATGTTCTGATAATTTGGAAATAATGCAATTAGAAATGGGAGGCCTGAGGGAGAGGGAGAGATGGAAGCAGAATCTGCATATTGTTGTGCAGGCAATGATAAGAATGCAGGTGTACCACTGAAAAGAAAAACTGGATTGTTAAAGGTTAAATAAGAAAACTGGGGCTCAGGGAATTAAGAAACATAGGTACAAAGGTAACTACTAGAAAAAATACAAACCTTCCTAAATGAAAAAAAAAATAGTGCATTGCACAGAGAAACATAGCAAACATAATATACATTATAATGATCAAATAATATGACAGAGTTGAGACCAAATATATCAGACAAATAAGTATAAATGGCTTAGCTTGCCTGTTAAAAGAAAAATATTTTCCAAGTCAACTTGTATAATCTAACTTAGGCTTTTGAATGGCCACACAGTATGCCGTGGTTTGGCAATGCAACCAAACCCCTATATTCACTTTGTTTCTAGCTTGTTTTATTTTATTTCACTACAAACACTGCTACATTCTTGTGCATAAGTCCTTCTATCCTAAATTTTTTATTTCTGTGGAAAATATTTCCATAAATGGACATTGATGCTGTTTTCATCATGGCAATTGCAAACAATGCCACAGTGAATATTCTCATGACATATACTGTCATATTGCTGGAGGTACAGGTTATCCAAGTGGGTAAATTCCCAGAAATGGAGTTGCTGTATCAAAAGGCAAACAATTATTTCATTGTGTTAAATACTATTAAGTTTCCTCTGAAATGCTTTTATTGGTTTGCATTTTTACACACAACCTATGATTAGCTGTTTCCTTATAACTTTGCATTGGAATATTATACGATGCAATGTTTCCCAATCTGAAAAGTGAGAAATGGTATTTCATTGCGATTTTAATGTGCATTTTTCTGAGTAAGGCTGGATATCTTTTCCTATGTTTAGGGGCTATCTTTAGAACTTTTGTGTGTGTGATCTGTTCATCTTTTGCATATTTTTCTGCCATATGTGTGCTCTGGGCATCACAGCAGCCTCTGAAAATAAGGAACTGGATCATGTCAGAAGATCAAGGTTTCCATGAAATAGAGAAAGCTGCCATTCATGGGAATCAAAATCATTTTTGGTGTGGAGACAAGGCAACCTTCTAGGGGTCTTCATAAAGCCATTGAGATATATATTCCTTCCAGTTGGCTTTGCTTTCAAGAATCTTTTAGTGGGGTGCCTGGGTGGCTCAGTCGGTTAAGTGTCCGACTTCAGCTCAGGTCATGATCTCACGGTCTGTGAGTTCGAGCCCCACGTCGGGCTCTGGGCTGATGGCTCAGAGCCTGGAGCCTGCTTCCGATTCTGTGTCTCCCTCTCTCTCTGTCCCTCCCTCACTCATGCTCTATCTCTCAAAAAAATAAACATTTAAAAAAATTAAAAAGACATCTTTTAGTAGTTTTGGTCCAGTTTTGACTTGGTGATAACCACCTTGCTACATGAAGGCTGACATGCACAGTGGTGTCATTAGCCTTCCGCTGTGCCTGTTTATTGTGGATGACCGGTTTCCTCTCACCTGGACCGCCTTGCCTATTGGCTGACCTTTGTGGTGTCCTCACACAAAGTGAACTCGACATCCTTTTGGATGGGTATGGATTGAATGTTGTACTTCTATCTTAGCAACTTGGAAAGAGGGGAAGGCAATCTTCCTTTGCACGTGGGAAGGTGCACTGAAACACCTTGTAGGGTTCTTGCTCTAGTCAGAAGCTACAGAGGGATTAAACTTCACTTTGGCTGCTATTGTTTCAGTAATGATCACAAGAGATTAAAAGAGGCTGATGGGGCACCTGGGTGGCTCAGTCGGTTGAGCGTCCGACTTCAGCTCAGGTCATGATCTCGCGGTTCGTGAGTTCGAGCCCCGCTTCGGCTCTGTGCTGACAGCTCAGAGCCTGGAGCCTGCTTCATATTCTGGGTCTCTCACCTTCTCTGCCCCTCTCCCGTTCATGCTGTCTCTCGCTCTGTCTCTCAAAAATAAAAATAAACATTAAAAATACAGGCTGACATAGATGCTTTTACTTATCTCTGCTACTGTGTTCTATGAGCCTCACTTGCTCAAAATATCTGTCAGAGAAAGAGGGCAAGTGAGGGACTGAGCCTGAGGATGCTGCGTGGGCTCTGATGCTCAACAAACTAGCAGCCAAGGGGAGGGAAACTGTAATGCATCTGTTAAGGGGGGTGCTGGTACCTGAAGGTTACCTCCATTTCCAGCCCCCATTAAAGGGCAAAGGGTCTTAACTGACCACAGATTCCATTAGAAGCCAGATGTCCTGTGGTCAGAACATAACCTGTCTCGCGTCTGTATGACAAATTAAAAGTTTTTGAACCATCAATGCCAGAGGGTAGTTAAAACCCTTGGCACAGCCAGAAGACAGATGAGAAACAGAAGATGTAGGAGAAACATCCTCAGAACCAGGCCACTCCAAGCAGAGCTTCAGGCAACCCAGGCAGGCAGCTTAACCCAGCTCAGAGTCAGGCCTCTGAAACTCGGCATTTCATGAAAAAACTGTATGCTTTTTATGGCCTTGCAGTTTACAAAGTTTTTTATTGACATCTTTTGAGACTTGTAACCCAGTGAGGAAGGCAGCTTCCTATTTTCAGATGAAACAATGAAGACTCAGAGAGGTCTACTCCAAGATCATACGGCTACTGGGGAGAGCCAGGATGTCACGATATCTGGCTCCTGGTCCTTTGCTTTTTGTCTCTGGCTTTATTCTGGCAGGATTCTCCCCAGAAACAGAACCACTCCCATAAGCCGAGAGTCTATGATTTCAAAACTGAGACAGAAAGGTTAGTATTATGGGAGCAAAGCTTTGTTCAATCAGCCAGGCTCAGGATACAGAAACCAATACATGATTTTATAGATGGATCTCTGTGGGGAAATAGGTTCTACTTACATAAATGGGTTAGAAAAAAGCTTAGGGTGAAGAGCAGCCACCATGGGGTGAAAACGCCCGAGGCTATGTAGCAAGATAGTGTAATGGAATCACGAGTGTCTTGTTATATCACCTGTAGGAAATTACTTTCCATTTGGCACCAATGTACCTTGATCACAAACTCCACCTGCCCCCTAGACCCTTTGCTTCTTACACAACTACTGTCTGATTGTTTTCCCCACCTTCACGCATGTAAGATCTTATTTTCTTCACATTCACCACGTGAGTAATATCTTGTGAGCTCAATAAATGCGGAGATGAAACCCCTGTTCGGGGCTCTTGTCTCCTCCCAGACCTTAGCCTCTCTCATATTCAGTTCTGCATCCGCTCTCTTGCTGGACGAGGGAGAACTCCAGACTCCTAGTCTGTGACAGATCTCCTTTCCTCCACCACAGCTTTCCCCACAAGTTCTACCACCCCGAACAACCACCCTTCTAATGTACAGCCAGGTATTTCCTCCACTGTGCCGCCACTAAGTTTTCTTTCTCCACTTCATCTTAGCTCTGTATAGCATTGCTCTAATTCCTGCAGATGCAGGATGTTTTGAAAAATTATGTCCTAAAAGATACCTGTGTCCTAGGCCTTCTTTATACTCCCAATTCTTTCTCAGCCTACAAGAACACCCACTCATGCTTATGACATTCACCTCAGATTTCTGTGCTTAGGGCAGCTACACATTTACAAGTTAGAGCCTGCCATTCCATCCTGAGAATAAGGAATTCCCTACTAATATGAGATGAAGAGATGGGCTGACCTATAGATGGACACTTTGGTACAAAAGAAAAATGTACCTTTCCTCTGGGCAGTTGTAGCTTTGCACAAGGGGATGGGTTGACAAGGGGAGTTCTGGCAGAGTTTTAGCCCCCATTTTCTCCCTTGGCCAGGCATCTTTGTGCAACACTCAAATTGGTTATACAGATAGCCCTGGGTCTGGGAGCCATGAAGAACATTACCTTAAGATTCTTGTTAGTGGCTGAGGGTGCCTGGGTGGCTCTGTCAGTGTCCAACTCTTGATTTCAGCTAAGGTCATGATCTCACGGTTCATGGGTTTGAGCCTCATGTTGGGCTCTGTGCTGACAGTGTGGAGGCCTGCTTGGGATTCTCTCTCTTTCCCTCTCTCTCTCTGCCCCTCCTCCACCCATGCTCTCTCTCTCTCTCTCTCTCTTTCTCAGATAAACTCTTTAAAAAGTTTTAAAAAGATTATTAGCGGCTGACAAGAAGATGTGATCATTTCATCGTGTGTAATCACATTTGCAGGATTTAATATTTGCTTCCAATCCAGTAAGTCCCAATGAGAGTAGGGAATCTATTTTTAAAACTCACTCCATATGTTAGTGCCTATTACAGTACCTGGCATGTAGTAAGCACTCAGTATTTGTTCAGTTCTTTTTTCTTTTAAAGTTTTATTTGAGAGAGACAGACAGATGGAGGGAGGGAAGGAGAGAATCCCAAGCAGGCTCCACACTGTCAGCGCAGAGCCCAATATAGGGCTTGATCTCACAAACTGAGATCATGACCTGAGCCAAGATCAAAAGTTGGATGCTTAACTGACTGAGTCACCCAGGCGCCCCTGTGCAGTCCTCTTCGTAGCTGTGGCTTCAATACTTTGGGAAGAGCAAAGAGTTTACCTCATAACTCAGACCTGACCACGGTCCAAAAGTTTCTCTGTGGCAAACATGGGACCCCTTATAGAGAAGAGTGAAGAAGATGGGCAGTCATGTCAAAATCAGAATGCTGAGTATAATAGCCATGGTTACAAATTCTGGGCCAGAGTCCACAACTGCTTCTGGAAACCATCTCCTTTAAATAGGGTAGCTATGGAAATGACTGGACCTTTCCTTATCATTGTTCTTTCCAATCCCTCTCTTCTCTCTTCCTCCACTCTTTTTCCTGTACCAAGAGTCAGTGTGAAAACCAACCTGATTCAGGTATTTTTTTTTTTTAGCTCAAAACTTTTCACTGGTTTAACTGTGTAGGGAAAAAAACAAAATCCTGCCATAACTTACAAAGCCCTGTGTGATTTGGCCTCTCCTTACCTCTGCAAGCTCACCTCTCTGTTCTCTCTCCCTTCTCTTCTCTAGCCAATGCCCTCTCACTCCCTTCATGCCGGAGCAGCTCAGGGCCTTCATGCATGCTGTCTCCTCTGCGCAAAATACGTGTTCCCCTTACCTTAACTGTCACATACTTGCTCCTTCCCTTCCTTCAGTTCTCGGCTTAAATGGATTTCTGAATGCATGATGTAACGAGGGTCTCCCCACCTGCGCAGTAACTCAGCCTCCTAGCAGCCCATTCTGTCATAGTCCGTATCTCATTCTGTCCCATTCTATACATCTGTATGAGGTGATTAGCATCTATCCCAACATGATGGACTGGTTCCATGAAGGTCTGTTTGGCTCACTGGTATATTCTCAGCATTAGTCAGGGGTTTGGCATATAACTCAAATTCTAGCGTTTATTGAATACACGAAAGCATACTTTTTAAGCATCAGAGAGACACGTGAGCATGGGATGGGACAAGGCAACATGTGGAAGTAAAGGCAGACATGAGAGGGCATCTCTGGCATTGCAGCCAGGGCTCGTGGCCACTCAGGTCCTACAAGCAGCTCAGGAGCAGTTCATGAGCCTGGAGCAGTCTGGGTCATCGGTGATGGTATCTCAGCAGCAAAAGTGAGCGTCCACTGGTTCCTGCTGTTCCTGAATGCTCTTCATTTCTCAGCAACACTTTTTGTTTCTCTTGTTAAATGTCCATCAAGAGGAAGTCTTTTCATTTTTAAAAATCGTTCTTATGAAAAGTTAATAACAGTTCATTACAGAAAAATTAAATAGGACACTAAAAGTTTCTATTAGCCCATTTATCTAGGAAAATAACAGTAACGGCTTGATAATATATATGTGCATACAGAAGTGATCTTTCTGTAAACTGAGGGAGTTGTAGATTTTATTTTGTGGCCACAATGAAGTAATCCATAACTTTTGTGTAACTCCGTAAGCTGTTGCAAAACCCTTTATGTTTTTAGGTCTGAACCTGTTTCGGTGTTTCACTATTACAAATAATACAAAGCTGGAATGACTGGCTGAAAATAAATAGGGATCTAAAAAGAGAGTAATTCATCTCCACAAAACTTAAAATATGGATCTAACATTTAAAATTGGTAATGTGTTACAAAACCATTTCATGGTACATTTATAGTACTACTATTCTAAAATATCTGTGGTACTAATTTTTAAAGTCTAATTGTCAAAATTAACGAACTTATTGTCAACCGAATTGTTTTCGAATTGTATACCTGTACTCCACTGGAGGATCTTAGACCTTCCATTGATAAGAAATGTCAAGTTTTGAACTTACAGCAAAGAGGTACACACGGCTATTTTTTTAAAGAATTTAGGTGTAAAAAAATGTCTAAGTCGCAGATGGTAAGAGTAAATTATGGCAGCACAGTCCTCCTGCAAACAGTGTTAGAGATATAAGAGCAGTACAGATCTGTTGTACACAAAGGGATTTGTTTTCTTTACAACCTAAGGCAGCAGGGATGGTGGCAGTGTGCAAAAATTATGCAGTTTTGAGTTCACACACAGTGCCTATGTGTCCTGTTAACCCAGTCTTTTCAGATGTGACCCCAGCTTTTCACTTGGCTTTTCTCACATGGTTGTATTGTTGCAAGATGCCTGTTCCATGTCTAGCATCTCCCCTAAGATACAGACAGGAAGAAGGGGCAGAAATTAGAGCAAAAGTGTGTGTGCTCTGAAGTTACCCCTTTTTAAGGAGCTTTACTAGAAACTTCTCTTAACACATTTAGTTACCCCTCATTGACAAGACTGTGTCACACTGTGTCATCCTTACTGGTAGTGGAGGACAGACAATGTAGTTTTTTTTTTTTTTTCTGTTCATAAGAAGAATGACTAGAGTGGTAGGTAACTAGCAGTCTCTATGCATAATTTTGGAAAAGATGGCTTAGGAAGACTTCTGGGAATTTCAGCTCCCCAAATAACCAAAAGAAAATGGGTGGGGGGATATAAAAAAGAGAAAAAAAGAGGTTCTCCGTGGAAAGACCGGTTGGTCTGGCTATTAAAAGACAGGCCAAAAGAGGCCCAAATTGATGGGCAACCTTTACTGTCATGGTAAGGAAATACCAAGAGAAATAATAAGATTGTTAACCATACTGTCTGCCCTTCAACCCTGTGTTCAAAATTCAGACAGTTCCAAGACAACTGCCCCTAGAGGGAAGCCAGTGACCCCAAATTAGGCCACCTCCTCCACTGGGAACATTTGGGAACAGAGGCTTTATGTGCAAGTAACAGACGCGCGGCTATGGAAGGTGGGGTCTAGTGTGGGGTGTGGTTGAGACGCAAATGTTTCAGGAACAGCAAGTCACAAGTACCCTTGCAGGAGTCTACAGGCTAACAGAGAGAACAGGCCTGAAAACACTGAATAGGTAATACAAATAGGGAAGAGACAATACTATCTCTGCCCCATCCTCTCCTTTTCTCCCCACACAGAAAAGAACCTTTAGCTGCCTATCACAGTTCATCCTAGTTTGACTAAATGATGTTTAGCTACCTATAGAAAGCATCTAGCTGACCCCATTCTGCTCTTTGTATTTGACTTCACCATTCCTTCTATAACAAAGTCTACGAGTGGTTATTTGGCTCCAACCACTACAGAAACAAGCTTGGAAAGTTGCAGGGGAAAAACTGGCCTGGGCTGCTGCCAAACCAATGAGTCTGCCATCTCCTCCCTTGAGAACACTGGTTGTCCTGGCCATGTTCTTAAAGTCATCCTCACTGAAGAGTCTTCTTAAAGAAAACTTTATTTTAGTAAGACAAAGAAGCTCAGTATGACAAAGATGTGTATGGTACTATTCCAGGTATTAGTTCCCAGTGAGGAAGGTGAGTAGAGTGCTCTCTTCGGGGGACTCTTTGGCTTGGAGCTCTGACCAGTCATTGCCCCAAAGTTCAATGCCTATGACATATTGCTGTAGCTGGAGCTAACTCTGCATGGAAACTTTCTGAAAGAAACACAAAGAGGATTCTGCTACCTGCACTGAAGACAGTGAAGATTAATTATGGAAGGGCTAGCTATAATACCAATTTAAATAAGGTTACAGCCAGCAAGCAAATAGTCCTCATTCTAGTGTGTGTGTGTGTGTGTGTGTGTGTGTGTGTGTGTGTGTGTACATTTAAAAAAAAACACTGATTATATGAGTTTTACCTTGAATGATCACAGTCATTGCCCTAGACATCTCAGGTGATTCAGAGCACCTGTAGTAATTGAATTTCCTCAAGAAGATACTAAATCACTTGTTTGGCTATATACCAAGTTATCTAATTAGCCTAGAGGCTGCAGATACAGAATAATACATAGCCCAACTGCTGGAGATACATACTTTATTCTATAACAATTGAGGGATGGTAAATCATGGTACTGAATAAAAAACCAGGCAAAGTCCAGAAGCTGGATAGCCTACACAAAGGCTACGTTTAAAAGGGATGATAAATGGAAGGCTCTCCTGCAGTTAAGAGAGAAAATATATGTGGGGATAGGGCATATTAGACTTACCAAATCTCTATCAGCTGGAACAGGGCTGATTGTACCTAGTCATTTAACTGGACCCATGAGAGGGAAGATCTATTCCCCAACCCCTGACATTCCCGGCTCCTGCCATCCTAAGGCATAGTCCCAACCCTATATAAATATGCTTTCTCTGAGTCTGAGATAAAGGGACTAGGCACCAGCATTTGTAACATCAAGGATGCTCATAAAAGTCCTATATTATAACATCCATATTAAGTACCAAAAATTGGGACTCTGGGTTTTGTCAATAACTGTAGGTCTACTCCCAATTCTCCCACTTACTGGATATGAGGACCCCATGTATACCCATGACTGCCTGAGGAATATAGAGGGAGATGCTATTTGGAACTAAGTAGACCAGCACTGGGAGCCACTAAATGGTTCCCCCCAATCCCTGCTGGGCTCAGGAACAGAACTTACTATATAATTTCCAAAGTTCAGATTGATAGGGCTACTTCAGAGATCAGTGATAGAGCTATAGATGACCAGCTATGCAACAGTAATGCTGAAGAAATGGTAACCATAAGATATATGGTGGTCTATATCCACATGTCCTTAAGATTATATTTTAGCTGGGGAGGGAGAAGGGGCATGTATTATTAAACAGGGAAAATGCCTACATCCCAGACCACTGCCCAAACACTTGGGATTCAATAAAATACGTCCATAAGTAAATGGTTAAACTGAGCGGACTTCCATGTGGTCCTAGTTCTCCATACCATTTAGTAAAGTAGGGAATTTATAATAAGGAAGTTTATTATTTGTGAAAGCAATATTTCTATTTTAAGGGACGAGTTATGTGAAAATAATGAATGATGGCATCATGTTGGTCTGTAGATCAATGTGCTGGTCCACACAAAAGTCATGAGCTAAGGGGTGGATTGTGGCGGGTCATGACTTTTTTTTAAGTATTGTAACTTAAGAAATCCCCTGGTTGGAAAGCCCCGTGTTATATACAAAGCACCCTTTCCCCAACCATTATTTGTACCTCTGAACTATAAAGTTCCTGCATCCTATGGTATAGTTTGAAAGTCTGTACTCAAAACATGAACTTTAGGTTCAGCAACAAGGTAGCTAGAACATCATCTTCTATGAACTGATAAAGAAAAACACAGATTCAGGAGACTCAGTGTCCCTCTGACCTGGTGGGACACCCATCCTGCACTCGTGCCATAAGCCCATAGATTTTGGGCACATCTTAGGGAAGGAAAAGAAAGGCACTGGGGAGCAGCATGTGCTCTACTGCCTTAAGGCATTCTCTGCTCTAACTAGTTGCGTTATAGCCTTTATCTGAGATGAGCTAATGCTTGCTACCATGAAGATTAAAATCTGGCATTTATCCTGACCCACAACTTACAGGGGTCATGGGCTCCACTGCAAGCAAGCCTTACCACCTTCAGGGGATCCTGACGCTCATCAAATGACCGTCAAGTATCTTTAAAGGACTCTACAAATAGCTCTCAGAGTTTGTTGATTCCTACCTCAAGCCTAGCCTACACAGATTGCTACACATCCTAATTGTCAACCCCAGTGAGAGTGTTCAAAATAAAGTATCTCACCAAATTCCCAACAATCTCTTGACATCTGGAAAGCCTGCCAGTTTCCTTCCCAAATTAGTGTATTTCCATCTCCAATCCCCTTCAAAATATATCTAAAGATAACTATAAAAGATTCAGCTCTACCCAGAAAGAATGTATTCTGATTCATCAGCAATGGGTTGAGATGGGGTACTTTCTCCATGAGAATCTTGCCTATCTTAAGGGATCAACATGACATTGGAGTCAATCAGGGGGGAAAAAGATGATATAACCTACTTTTTGTGGGGGAGAGAGAGGTGGTTAAAATTCATCAAGTGCTTAGAACTTGCCGATAAAAATTTGGGGCATTCCACATGCTATCCCAGACAGAAACTGTCATAGGGATAAATGTGTAAGCCATCTATGTTTCCTAAATTTGGTGTGTCCAGACTGGTTAAAGCTAAGGGTAAAATTAAACCTCCTAGAAAGTGCCATAAACTGCAAAATGGAGCCTGCACTAGGCACATCTCTGCATTTTGGAAGGCTCTGCATTTGTGGGAAGCATTCCTCGGAACCCACCAGAAATATCAGAGCCTTTAGGAGTGGTTAAAAGTTGTAAATATGCAAGTTTTCATATTGAAAGTTTTGTACCCAAACCATCTTGTGTGTCCCATGTCTGGGTGAAGTTGTCAGCTAAAGATAAAAGTTTTTTTTAAGGATATAAGTACCCATAGATTCTTAATGTTTTGAAAAACCACAGTATTTTGAAAAAATACTGTGTATTAATAATGTATTTTCCAGATTTACCTTCTGGTAAAGGTTTGGTTCAGGTTGTTCACATCAGTCCTACAGCTGAATACAACTAAAAAGGCTGGATAAAATATATTTAAATAATCTTTTCAAAGGCATCAAAGAGATTATAAAATAGCAAGGAATCATCAGGCTGAAAGTAAAGAGAAGTCAAGGATCTAGAGAAGGGCTGAAGCCACTTTTGTCCTGATAGCACTAGCTAATCCCAGAAAACTAGAACCTCCCATTTTATGGCCTTTCAGGGTAAAGAAGAGGACTAACTCTAGATCCATACAAGTTGGGGGACCTGACAGGAGGCCTTCCCCTACAACCTGGGTTCCAGGATCTCAGAATGAAGGGACCAAGAATTGGAATAATCTAAAGAGAATTAAAACATGGTAAATATCCCTTGCATTGTCCAGGATATATCAAACTCTGAACAGGCGATCCCAGATTGATGGCGCCCCCAGGTGCCTGGCAGAAGCAAATGCAAATACTCTTTGGGGTAAAGTACCTTCTTTATAGGCCTCACAGTTAGTTATTCCTGCAAAATAACACGTCAAGTGCAATGACTAGCACAGAGTCAAAGATACCCAGCACATAAGAAAATTAGAATCAGGGAATAAAACCACCATAAAGAGATCATCAAAAACTGTCGGTGTAGGCCCCAGCATCTCTGTTTTAATGGGCCATCCAAGTCATTCTGATACATGCTAAAGCTTGAGAATTACTGCTTTATACTTTAATTCACATAAATATGCATCCTACACACAAAAATGTGTACATGTGTTAGGTCTAGGGGAGGGCCCAAGAATTTGCATTTCTAACAAGTTCCCAGATGATGCTTATGCCAGACCATGCTTTGAGGAACATGGGTATAAAAAAAAGGAATTACTCTGCAGGTCACAATAGTGGTTACCTGTGGGGATAAGGGCCATAACTTGGAACCAACATGTTGAAGGCTGGCAGTCTTTTCTTTCTTGACCTCAGTGGTGGTTACACAGTGCCATCATTAAATTATATGCTTATATTTTAATGCATAATGAGATCAGTGGTCCCTTTTCCATTCCCTTTTCCATTCGGTCATATAAGTCAAATACTACTGCACTGGTCCTGCCCACCATCATCCACCACCCTCATTTATAACCAACTACCAAAGTAGAAAGTGTAAAAGGTTGTGAAGTTCCAAGACATAATTTCCTTTGCGTTAGTTCCTAATGTAATTAGCTCACAAAATAGCTGTAAAACTCAAGACAAGAAAAGTTTAGTCTAAGTTTCTAAAAACCCTGTTAAAAAGTTGCTTAAAACCCAGAGATAGGATACTGTTTATAGTCTTAACTCTTTGTCCCCAGCGTAAAAATACCTGCAAAAATAAGCAACAGCTATCTTAAAATTTTGCCAAGAAAACATTCCCAATGTAAAAAGGTACTTTATTTTTTTCTCCCAAGTTAAAAGAAAGGAGGGGAAATCCTAACTTTTACCAGTCTGAACTTTCTACTCCAAAGAGACAAAGCTGCTTGCTTCTCTCCCAACTGCAAAATGAAAATAAAATACCTAGTACTGGCTGCAGTAACAGTAAAATCCTACACTCTTCATTAATCCTTACCTATGGGGAAAAGCAATATTCATCAACTGGCCATAAATCTGTGAACACTTTAAGAGAAAATTTAGAAAGTCTCTTTGTGGGAAGGGGAACAACAAAAAAAGGCTGAAAAGCACCATATTAAATTGATCAGTGCAGATTGTACTTTTAAGTTCCCACTCATAAACCCTCAAACAGCGTTAGTGAAATCTGGGATGGGGACACAAGTTTCTTATATTTATACAAAACACTTTTTCTGGAGGCCACATTCTTCCGTAAACATCAACAAAGAGTTAATATTTGCCATGTCTGCTTCTAAACCAACATATCCTATGACACAAACGCTGGCTATTACTCTGTGAGTAAACCATTGTAACAATTACCACTGGTTCTGACTCTGGCAGCTAGTCAGTAGCTGCCTATGCCTTGTGATGTCCCAGACAGATATCTGAACAACCAAATGGTTTCCACAGCCAGGTCTGGGCGTAATAATTTATCTTTGGCAAAAACATATGCGGTTGGGTTTTGTTATGCCCATAAGCACCATGAGTGTGGTCACAAACACCTTCAACACCCAGACATACCTTCCCATATATGTGGTAGGAACTGACTGCAGTGCTTTGCTTAGCTCCCACTATACCTTTGACCATTGCAGACCTGAATTCTTATGCCCCTCACAGCTTCTTCTTTCTTTACAACATCACAATATGACTGTGTAAGATGCCTAATCATTATTTGTATCAACTATAGGCAATGTAGCAAGACGGTGTTGGTCGCTTAGCAAGGATCATTCCTGGATCCTGAAGGTTAGATCCAGACGACCTGGCTTGTGAAAGGCAGTTTTTGTCTAGAATTTCAGACTAATGTAATTGGGGATATAAGAGCCTTATAAAGCTCCTCCATCCTGGGCAGGCAGAACCTGAGTATCACCAGCCTAAACACCTGTCTTAGGAGGAGTTGGAGAGACCGGAGAAGCCACATTCATCAAACACTCCAGTCCAATGCCCTCTGTGTCCATTAGGTACAAGGTTATTCTTCACCAAGCTTCAAGCCAAGTCTTTTGTGAGATCATTTCAATTTAGAAAGTAATACTTAAAAAAAAAAAAAAGGCATAGCCATAGTTTCGGAGTAGAGCTGATCCTAGCAGAGGAATGCTCCCTTTCCTACTCATTGTTGACAATGCCTTAAATACTGAACTGGCCCTTCAAAAGTACATCCTCATTCAATTCTTTTGAGTAGAAAACTCCAGATTATCATAATGTAGCTGAGCTGGTTATATTAAATTCTTTCACTTATCTTGAGTATAAGTATTATGGTAATGCAAATATAGCATCCATTTATTATGGGCTACAAGCTATACTAGATTACCAGCACTCCGGACATTTTAGACCATGGTCAAAATTAACGTTAAGAAAACATCTACAGAGCTTCTGCATTATTATACCTTTCAGCACAATCTGAGTACTCTCTCTCCTTGCTCACAGTTTGTTGTAGCCTTTGTGAGAATATCAGATTCATATGCAGATGAGCACCACTTATGAGCTGTATGAAGTCATGCAGCTCATCCAGTAGGTGCAGAGAGGACTTCAGTGATTACTCTCAGGTTAGGTTAAAGATTTCACCCCATCTACAGTTATATACAATACTCTCTTATAACCACTTGACTTGAAAAACCAATCACAAGCCCACAAAGCGTCCCACTCTTTCAAGAAAGCCAGAATCCCTGCCAACAACACACTCAACCCAAGTTGTGGGTACACCTATTGATTGTCCTGCTCCCCTATGAGTCCTCTGGATTACAAGGATTGGTCTGGAGGATTGTGGAATCTTCCAGTCATTTGTAAATCTCACTGTGCTTCATGTGAGTTAATAATGTTCATGTTGTCACCTTTAAACCAAAGTTCTTTTACATACCATTCATTGGTTTTATTCTCAATTGGTTAATAATAAATGGAACTGATAAAACTTTTCAGCCTCTATTTCTTCTATGTGGCAAGTAGTATCTAAGTAATTTTCCATTTTGAAACTGAAAGTATTCAAGTATTTCATGTAGAGAAGTGGAGGTCTTCCTGCAAGTTGGTTTTGCAGCATTTCTGCCATTACCGGGTTATCTGTATTACATGAAGTTTACATGAAATATATGAGCATACTCATCAGTGTAATTCACACTTTCTGTTTACTTGCAGTGAGTACAAAACATAACTTGATCATTTTTTGAATCTTATTCCTTAGCATGTCTTTGTCTAGCTTTCTGTACATCTCTATTTGGTATACAACCTAAAATCAGTGTTATTTGAAAGTCTTTTTCTTTTCCCCACAGATACACAGCTCCCACTACTATATACCCTCCTGAAAGTTGAAATCTTTATCTCTTCTTTGTCTTTGATCATTTTCAGTGGTTAAAAGAACTCTGGAAACAGACCACATGGGCTTAAGTCATCATTTGTTCATTGTGATCTTGAACACATTACCAAACCTCTTTGTTCCTCTTTTCCTAATACGTAATATGTGGATAATAATACCTAAAGTCATAGGATTGTTATGAAGTTTCTACATGTGATGACACAATATGTTTATAGATGTAAACCTCTATGACAACGCTTGACACATGATAAACACTGTACATCGCAGCTATTATCATATCTACAGCCATATAAACCCCACAGCTGTTGAGGTTACACATGCTCCTAGTCTTACGATTTCTGTGCTGTGTTTATTATGTCTTATGGTTTCTGTGCTGTTTTTATTATACTAATCAAACTATTGACATATTAAGATATCCTATATACAGCCTACAAGTTTATCTAGTGGCCATAAATATTTCTCTTGGATACTCAGAGGAGTAACTGAGCAAATGACAGAGCCTTCACCATCACACAAAATATAGAGCATGGCTTTGAGGTTCCCTACCATAATCATTAGTGCTGGCTGTAGGGGTCACACACACTCCTGGGCTCCCATGATATCTGAAATAAAAACCACAAGACGAGATGTACCACCAATGGCAACATAAATCAGGTATGTTCCCAGACAGTTGATAGCAAGATTATACACACATGTATACATATACATACACATTTACCCAGAGGTGGTTAACATTCTTGATAAAAGCCTATTCAGCCTTCTTCCTGCTCCTCCACAAAAGGGCATAAAGATTTTTTTTTTATAGTGTCACTAAAATATCTATGGGAGATACTCACCTGCTGGAAGTAAAGTTCAAATCTGGTGCTAGCTGAATGTTGAGTAGAGTTATAAAGAAAAATAGTATGTGTGAATCTACCTCTTCAGCTAGAGTTTATTTAGGTTATCAGATAATTTGTTGTCAACAGACAAAATAATGACAGAGACTAAACTAATTTTGTTTATTCTCTATTTTAGGGAAGATTTCACAAAAACCCTTCTGCCTTAGTAAGAAACAGATGTTTACCCATATGGCTTTTTACTATCTCAAGAACCATTTTTGTTCAGATTCAACATGCATAAGCATTTCACTAATTCGTCTTCTACCTAGGATGTAGAAATCTAGAAAGAAGGGAGCGCTTGGGTGGCTTAGTCAGTTAAGCATCCAACTCTTGAATTTGGCTCAGGTCATGATCTTAGGGTCATGGGATTGATGGGATCCATGCTGGGTGTGGAGCCTGCTTAAGATTCTCTCGCTCTCTCTCTCTGCCCTTCCCACTGCTCTCATGCATAGGCATGCACATTCTGTCTAAAATAAATCCAGAAAGAACATCATTCTTACCTAAACACCTAGAAAAACTATAGAAAAGCTTTTCTTGAACCTGTTGGGAAGCTGAAGTTAGGGTGACCAACTGGACTTTTCCTGGTTTTAGTACTGTAAGTCCTATTCTTGGAAAACTCTCAGTACCACACAAATTGGGATGATGTGACACCCTAGCAAGTGTTGCAGACCAAGCAAGTAGCCTGAGAGCCAAGAAAAGACTGGCCTCACCAAAGAGAGATAGGATGTGAGCACTGAAGAAGAGATATCAACTACTATACAGGGTGGTAAGAATTCAGCTAAAATTGTTAACACATTGCTAAAGGCCAAGTGAGGACAAGCAATAATGTTTAGAAACCCCTCAGACAAAAAGGAGCTTGTTTGCATTTCCACTTAAAGCCTCTTGTCACTGGATGCTGATGAGAAAAACTGGGGACAAGGCAGGAGACCATATACAGCCTCCCTTGGAGGTGAAGGCCTTGCTGGAGCAGAGTAAGCTCCCACTATGGGAAGGACAAAAGTCCTGCCATACCCTTCCTATGAATGATAGCTGCAAGCCGCTGGGAAAGGGGAAGCAAACTGTTGTCTCTGGGCTCAGGTAGAGGACCCTTGATATTGGGTAAGGGCAAGAGTAAGAGAAGACAAAGAGCTTCTATACCTGGATAAGGAGGGATAGGAAATGGTCTTGGGCTCAAGATCTCATGCCAATACAATTACAGGAATCAGGAGACTCTTAAGACTCATCAAAGATGTAGGGGTGCCTGGGTGGCTCAGTTGGTTGTGCGTCCGACTTGGGCTCAGGTCATGATCTCGCAGTTTGTGGGTTCAAACCCTGCGTCGGACTCTGTGCTGACAACTCGGAGCCTGGAGCCTGCTTCAGATTCTGTGTCTCCCTCTCTCTCTGCCCCTCCCCCGCTTGTGCTCTGTCTTTCTCTGTCTCTCAAAAATGAATAAATGTACAAAAAAAAAAAAAGACTCATCAAAGATGCAAAGTAGAATTCTGTCTGCCATGGGGAGACTGAGGAGTTGAGGAAGCCCCACCTGCAAGGCCTAAACATATAAGACTTGCCTAAGAGAGGCTG
Organism: Prionailurus bengalensis; assembly: GCF_016509475.1. Lineage (NCBI taxonomy): Eukaryota > Metazoa > Chordata > Mammalia > Carnivora > Felidae > Prionailurus > Prionailurus bengalensis. The sequence continues at coordinate 81,056,614 of NC_057350.1, read as the reverse complement.
GACCAGGATGATTGGTCCTCTGGCTCCCACTACCAAGCTATCAAGCAGCAGGTTACAAGAAGGCAGAAAGGCAAAAGCATGGAGGCAGGCCTTTTTTTTTTTTTTTTTTTTTTTTGCAGGTTAAAAGGAAGGCTAGAAGCTGAGAGTGGAAAAGGAATGTTGAGAAACTCCCTTTAGCCTTCCATCCCACATCTTAAGTATAAGGTAACACTAGAGGAAATTGAAACCAATGGTGCACTGAAGGTACAACAAGAAAACCCAAACCCAGGTCAACCACTGACTGATTCAACACCCCACATGACTGATTGAGCAGAAGAAGAAACATACTTACTTGAGTCATCACTATCTTAATTTCTACTGTTCTATACAAGATGCCTACCATTGGATAGAAAATTATGAGACACATAAGGAAAACAACCCATTGTCAAGAGAGAAGAGTCAACAGAATAAGGCTCAGAGATAACCTAAGTGTTGGAACTATGAGAGGGATTTGACATAACTTAAATATATTAATCATATATATTGAAGAGTCTAGTGGATAAAGTAGATAACAGGAATGATCATACAGAAAATTTCAGTAGAGATAAAAACTATGTATGTCAAATGGTAATGCTAATAGAAAACACAGTAACAGAGATGAAAAATACCTTCAAAAGCCCATCAGTACACTTGATACAACATGAACTTGGAAAGCATGAACTTGAAGCTGTGTAATAGAAATTACCCAAACTAAAATACAAAGAGAAAAAAGTGTGAAGAAAACACAAAAGAGTGTTCAAGTGTTGTAGGGTAATACCAAACAGTCTAATAAAAGTATATTTGGAATTCCAGGAGAGAGAGAGAGCAGAAGAAACATTTGAAGAAAGAATGGCTGAATCTTCCAAAAATAATAAAATATACCAAACCACAGATACAAAAAGCTCACTGAGTCCCAAGTAGGATAAATACCAAAAAATACACACCCCGATACATTTTTTTCAAACTGCTGAAAAGTCAAGAGAAAATCTTGAAGGTAGCCAGAGAAAAAGACACATTACAGAGAAACAAAGAATTACAGCTGGCTTAGAAACTATGCAACTCAGAATATAGTGGAGTTAATACCTGTAAAACATTAATGAAAAATACTGTTAGTCCAGAATACTGTGCCCAGGGAAAATATCTTTCAGATACGATGGAAAAATAGACTTTAAAAGGCAGACAGAACAACAAAACAAACAAACAAAAAAACAACAAGAAAATTTATTATCAATAGACCTGCACTAAAATAAAGGTCAAAACAACCTTCTCCAGGGGCACCTGGATGGCTCAGTCTGTTAAGCCTCCAACTCTTGATTTTGGCTCAGGTCATGATCTCATAGTTCATGGGTTTAAGCCTCTCATCACAGTGGAGAGCCTGCTTGGGATTCTCTCTCCTCTCTGTCCCTTCCCCACACCCCTCCCCTGCTTCTAAGCTCTCTCAAAATAAACTTAAAAAAAAAAAAAAGAAAGAAAACAAAACAAAAAAAACCTCCAACAGAAAGAATATGATACCAAACAGAACTTGCATCTACACAGATGAAGATCTCCAGAAATAGTTAAAATTAAAGTAAAATATAAAAGATACATTTTATCATATTTTTAATTGTTCCAAAAGATAATTGGTAGCCTAAAGCAGTGGTTCTCAACCTCAGGCAATTTTGCCTCTCAGGAGACATTGGGCAATGCTGAGACTTTTTTTTTTATATAAATTTTTTTTTAATGTTTATTTATTTTTGAGACAGAGAGAGACAGAGCATGAATGGGGGAGAGCCAGAGAGAGAGGGAGACACAGAATCCGAAGCAGGCTCCAGGCTCTGAGCTGTCGGCACAGAGCCCGACGTGGGGCTCAAACTCACAGACCGTGAGATCATGACCTGAGCCGAAGTCGGACGCTTAACCGACTGAGCCACCCAGGCGCCCAAGACATTTTTGATTGTTACAATGGGGGTGGGGGTAGGGACGGGGATGTAGTGCTACTACTGGCATCTAGGGGGTATAGAGGCCAGGAATGTTGCTAGACATCCTACATCCTTAAAAGGTGTCCTCAAAATGTCAACAGTACCAGACTGAGAGATTGTTGTAGCCTGACTGATAAAAAGACATAAAGTACCAGTGCGTGAAATGAAAAAGGGGCCATCACTATAGGTCTTGAACATTAAAAGAATACTACAGTATCACAAACAACCATATGCCCCCAAACTTGGCTGAAATAGACCAATTCTTTATAAGACACAAATGACTAAGACTCACTTAAGTACATCGTCTGAATAGTCCTATGTCTATGAAAGATATTGAATTTGTAGTTAAAACACTTCCACCAGGGAAGCCTACAGGCCAAGATGCCCCTCTGCCAAAAGTGAAGATCAGGACAAGACCAAGCTAGCTCTCGGTGTACATCTATTGGACATATGTCTTGTTAGGTGTCAGGAGAAACACTTGCGCTTCAACCTACTGGAAACTGCAGAAAGTCCAGAATTCCAAGTTATTTCCTCCAAGAAACCAGTCCTCCCCTCTCCCACCAACTCCCACACTAGGACCACTTTTCAGAAAACTAGAGGCTCTAGGAGCACTGGGTCAGGACTAGTATCCAACACACACTGAGTTAGAACTAACCTCTTCACTTACCACATTGCTTTCAAGAGACATTCAAAACACTGGATTAAGATATTGGAGTCCACCCATTGTATTTTCCGTAACTAAAGGAGGATGCCCAAGTGAGAGCCTGCATATGCAGATAATTTTCTGCTCCTTTTTATATTTCAGATCAATGCATGAGGCAATTTCATCACTAAAGCTAATTACTTTTTAAGGTAGCATGGCTGACAAAAAGGAGTCAGGTGCTGCTGTAATCCCATAATTTGTAGCAATATAATAATTTAGAGCAAAGATTGGTGAGGTGAGCTTCCCTTGCTTATTTCTTCCTTCCCTTCTTTGCATACTCTATCATTTATTTTGCAAAACTAGACAAATAGCCAAATCAGTAGAAACAGCTGCCAGCATCTGAATTGGTTCCAGGGGCAAGAACTGACACAAGTTTGAGACTCTCCTGTACAAGTGATGGTAATTCTGCAGTTCTAGACCACACAGGGGTACTTTCTGGAAGAGGAAGGGCAATGTGAGTTTTTTGGGGAGAGGCAGTTTTTCTGAACATTTTAAGTTCCTAAGTTTCATAAAGTTTGCAGTACTCTGAAATCTTTAGAACAGTGCTCTCCAAAAGAAATATGTGAACGTGTAGTTCAAAATTTTCTAGTAGTTATATTAAAGAGTAAAAATAGGTGAATTTTAATATATTTTATTTAACCCAATATATCCAAAATATCATTTCAATATGCCGTCATAATAAAAATAGAAAATTTTATATTAAAAAGTGAGACATTGAAATCTGGTGTGCATTTTACACTTATAGCACATCTTATTTTATTTTTATTTATTTTTTTAAGTTTATTCATTTTGAGAGGGAGAGTGTGAGCAGGGGAGGGGGAGGGGGGAGGGAGGGAGGGAGTGGGGGGAGAGAGAGAGAGAGAGAGAGAGAGAGAGAGAGAGAGAGAATCCTAAGCAAGCTCCATGCTGTCAGTGCAGAGCCCTATGTGGGGCACGAACCCACAAACTGTGAGATCATGACCTGAGCCAAAATCAAGAGTCGGATGCTTAACAAACTGAGCCACCCTGGTGCCCCTATTTTCTTTTCTTTTTAAGATGCCTACTAACATCTATTTTTAAAGTTTTTATTTAAATTCCAGTTAGTTAATATACAGTGTAGTATTAGTTTCGGGTGTACAATCTCATGATTCCACACTCCATACATCACCTAGTACTCATCATAAGTGCACTCCTTACTCTCCTTCATCTGTGTCACCCATCTGCCCACCCACATCCCCTCTGGTGACCATCACCTTGTTCTCTAAGTCTAGAGTTAAGAGTCTGTTTCTTGTTTTGCCTCTCTTTTTCCCCCCTTTGCTCATTTGTTTTGTTTTTTAAATTTCACATGTAAGTGAAATCATGATTTTGTTTTTCTCTGACTTTGGTTTAACATAACACTGTCTAGCTCCATCCATGTTGCTGCAAATGGCAAAATTTCATTCTTTTTTATGGTTAATGTTCCATTATATATATATGCCATATCTTCTTTATCCATTCATCAGTCGATGGACACCTGGGCTGTTTCCATAATTTAGCTACTGTAGATAATGCTGTTGTAAACATCGGGATGCAGGTATCCCTCTGAATTAATATTTTTGTATTCTTTGGGTAAATACTTACTAGTGCAGTTGCTGGATCATAGGGAAATTCTATTTTTAACTTTGTAAGGAACCTCCATACCGTTTTCCAGAGTGGCTGCACCAGTTTGCCTCCCCAGCAGCAGTGAGAGAAGCTTCCTCCTCCCCACATCCTCGCCAACACCTGTTGTTTCTTGTGTGTTGTTGATTTTAGCCATTCTGACAGGTGTGAGGTGATACCTCATTGTAGTTTTGATGTGCATTTCCCTGATGATGAATAAAGCGCATCTTGCTGTAGACGCCTCATTTTGAGTGCACGATAACCACTTGCAGGTTGTGGCTACAGTATTGGACAGCACAGCTGTCCAGCCTCTCAGCTTCCTTCTGGAAGCCTCTTAGTTCTTCCACATGGTGTCAAACAAGGCAGCCTCCTCTCTCTGCCCTCCCTGCCCCCTACACCTGCACCAGCACTTCTGGGGCATCTGTGAAAGTAGTCCCAGAACACCCATTAATAGAGCTGATTTCTCACCTGCCTCTATCCTTAGGCAAGGAGCCAAACATTGTTGCCTTCAAAAGTGTGGCACTTACACATTCTGCATATTCTCCGAAGGCCCTGAAATATAATGAGGGGTGGGGGTGAGCACTGGATCAGAAAGATCTCATGATTCCAACAACTGTGAGTTCAGGCAATAGAATCATCCCCCCCTCTGTCTCTTGATGCTCTTAGTAGCTACTGAGAGGTCTAGAGAAGACTCCCTTGTAACTATTTTTATATAATTGAATTTTATCAAAGAAGGCCTTCAGGAAAAGATGAGAGTTGGGACCAGTAACAGGTTCATAATTTGCTGGGTCCAGTGGAAAAGGGAAAATATGGAGCCCTCTGTTCAAAAATTAAGAATTTTTCATTGTTGAGGGCGGAGCATTAAAACAAGCAGGAGGCCCCCTTTCTGAGCGTGGAGCCCTGCGCCACTGCACAGGTTGGACCTCCGTGAAGCTGGGGCTAGGTGGGGCGTAGGTCTCTGGAAGAAGCAAGGAAGTGGTGAGATTACCTGGACGATCCTTGAGGAATGGAACCTTAAAGGACGCTCCAAAATCAAGTCTACTAGAATTCACTGAGGAAGAGGTTTTGAAGCCAGTGAGAACCATTTGGGAGGAAAGCAGTGAGGGGAAGAAGCAGGTGGGTAAGGCACTTGCCTTTGCTGATGAGACCACGGATTATCCCGGGTATTCATAGGGTCAAGCTTCTGTGGCCCCAAGTTGGGTAACGACAGACTGACACCCGCAACGGTGACTTGCAGGCCTGGGCAGGAGTGACTCCGAGGCTACTTCATAGTCAACTTTCCTCCTCTCCAAGCCACACACAGGCGCTGCCGGCGAGGGACCTCCGGGAGCTCCGGCGGGGGGAACGGGTGCGAGCTGCGGCCAGGCTTCCGGCCGCTGAACCTGCATGGGGCGACCGGGTCACGGCCCGGGAAGCGGACTTGGCTCACCCTCGCCCAGCAGCGGCCCCTCCCGCGCCCGCACTCCCGCCGCTCCCCCACTGGGGGACGCACGCCTCCAGGTGCAGGAGACTGGGGCAGGCAACGGCCGGCCGGACACCCGCACCCGAGACCTACCAGGGCGGATCGCGAACCCGAACCCTGTCTCCTGTCGCAAGGGGCGGCCACTGCCCCCCGTCTGGCCTAGCCGCGGCCGCCGAGTCGCAGGGGCCTCGGTACCCCAGTCTCAGAGGCCCCTCTACCCGCAACTGGCGGCCGGCGGTGGCAACGGTTCAGGGCGTCTAACAGCCTCCGCTCAACCGAAACCCGGGGCTGGCGTCGCGCATTGGCCCGAGGGTGGTTTCCCGGGAAACAGGCCCCGCCCCCGGCCGCGCGCCCGGCCAAGCCGTTGTGGGTGCTGCAGGCCGGCTGGCGGATTCCAGGGTGGCTTGTGCCTGGGCCCGCTTTGGGGTCCCCGTCCATCCTTCGTTCTCCGTCTTGCTGCAGTGCGTGATCTGGCGCTGGGCACACGGCGTGGTGTCATCCTCATTTTGGATAAACAAGAAAAAGATTTGCTAGCTCTGGCGGCTTGCGGGCCAACACCCATAGCTTGGGCTCCAGTGGGCCAACGAGCGAGGAACGGCCAAGACCTCCAGGGGGCGCCCTCTCCACGAACAACCGCCGGGCTCTCCGGGAGCTTGGCAACTCTCTTGAGCTGTTTTTTCCGGGCTCCCAACTTACTTAACCTCCCAGCCCAGTGAAGATCTCATATCTCCTATCGCAGATTTCTTACGCAACTAAACGTTAAATAACTTACTTTATTTAAAAATAATATTAACAAAGTATAAGATTCCTGTTAATGCAACATCTGTGCTAATTTAGTTCTAAATTGAAAGGAAAGTCAAATCTCCCACGCAGTTTACCTCTTGTTCACCTTTGCAGTAACTGCGATTGAAACCTGTTTCAAAACAAGCATGTAGTTGGAGATACTATTATAAAAGTATCTTCTTTCCAAATAAGTGGCTATAAAAGTTTGAATTAGATCTAAAACGTTTCCTATTTACACCGATTAAATCATGCAACAGTGAAACGTGTATCTTACCTACCTACATTATCCTGTGAATATCTTACCTACCTGTTTTCCTGATGCTATTTTACAGTCACACAGATCTTTAAATCTAATCATCATAATCAATGTCAGTATATATTCAAATCTATCTTTAAGCCTATGTTATTTAACACGCAAAGATGGACATTTTGAAAGGTGTTGGTAAATGGGGTTAACAATATAAATTTGTTGATAAATAGCATCGTAATTTCCTTCATTTTAGGGAGATTGATTTTATTTTCTTGCAGTTTAAGAAGGACTTAAACTTTCAAAGGTATTTGAAATATATGTCAATTTCACCGTAGTTACACTTTTTACTTCCTTGATGGAAACAAAGCATTCCCTAGTCATTTCAAATAGTGAACATATTCAAATAGTGAATATTTTAAAAACATTTTTCTTTATAGACCTATATGATTTCTGTGTGCAGGCTAAAACATCCAAACTTTACTTGTTAGTGTAAGATTTACAAATATCATTTACGGAAATTCATATTACTGGATTCTATGAGGCTCATTAGTTATGATTTTTCAAGTCTTGGTTACTTAGTGTTGTTGAAGAATAATGCAACCGATTGATGGTACACATTACTACCCCAAAGCAGCTCACACTCCAATAATGGTATCGCAATAGGGTTTTTAAAATTGTTTTCTTGAAATAATGTGTGCATCAAACATGAACAACCCCACTATATCCATTGTCAGTAGTTATCAAGGGGAAAAACACTCTATCAGATTTTTAAAAATTAAGTTTTGGATTTTGAGATAATTGTACATTCACGAGCATTTATAAGAAATAATACAGAGAGATCTGTGCCCTTTACCCAGTTTTTCCCAAAGGTAACATTTTACAAAACTATACTACAATATTAAGACATGGATAGTGAGATTGATACAGTCAAGATGACAGAACATTCTATTGCCAGAAGAACCTCACGTTGCCCCTTAGTATATACCCACTTTCTACCTTTCCCCACCCCATCCTTAATCCATGATAACTATTCATCTGTTCTCTATTTCTATCATCTTGAAATTCTCATTTCAGGTTTGTAACATAAGTGGAAGCACTCAGTAAGTAACCTTTAAAACTGGCATTTTTCTACTCTGCGTAATTCTCTGAAGATTCATTCCAGTTGTTTCCTACATCAGTAGCTTGTGTCTTTTTGTTGCTCAGTAGTATTTCATGATGGATATTTCACCGTTGAACTATTCACCCATTGAAGGAATCTGGGCAGATTCCAGTTTTTGGCTTTTATGAATGAAACTGCTGTAGACTTTTGTGAATAGGTTCATGTGTGATCACAAATCTTCATTTCGCTGGGATAAATGCCCAGAGATGTAATTTGCTGGATTGCATGGCAGTTGCATGTTCAGTTTTTCAGGAACTGCTCAACTGGTTCCTAGTGGCCGTACCACTTTTTATGCCCATCAGCAAGTAAGGAGTGAACCGATCTCTCCAAATCCTCATCAGCATTTGGTGTTGTCACTATTTTTTATTTTAGTTATTCTGATAGGTATGTACTGATATCTCATTGTGGTTCTAATTTGCATTTCCCAGTTGACTGATGATGTTGAACATCTTTTCATGTGCTGATTTTCAATCTACATATCCGCTTCAGTGAAATGTCTCTTCATTGAGCGACGCTTTTTCTGGGCTCCCAATTTACTTACCTCCCAGCTGGTAACTATTGGATTGTGTGGGGTTTTTAACTGTTTTGTACTGCCACACCCTGCTTTACTGTGTTATAATTGACAAATAAAATTGTAAGATAAAGTGTACAGTGTGATGATTTAATATATGTTTACACTGTGAAAGATTCCCACCCCCCCCTCCAGTTAGCACATTCCTCACATACTTACCTTTTGTGTGTGTGAGAACATCTAAGTTCTGCTCTCTTAGCAAATGTCAATGATACAACATACAACACAGGGTTATCAACTAGAGATACATGTTATACATGAGATTCTCAGACCTTATATGTACTTGGAGTTTGTATCCTTTTACCGAACTCTCCCTGTTTTACTGTGTTGGTGTTTGTTTATACATTCTAAATACTAGCTCTTTGCCAGGTATGTGCTTTGTAAATATTTTCTCCCATTCTGTAGCTTGTCTTTTCCTCTTCTTAACAGTCTTCCAGAGAGCAAAGGTTTTTAACTTTGTTAATGTCCAATTTATCAATTTTTCCTTTTATGGTGATGTTTTGTGTTAAGTCTAAGAACTTTTTGCCCAGCCTAGATCTTGAAGATTTTCTCCTATTTTTTTCTAAAAGTCTTACGGTTTCATTTAAGTTTTTGACCTGTTTGAGTTTTATTTTTTGTTTAAGGTGTGAGACTTAGGCCAGGATTCATTTTTGTTTGTTTGTTTATGGATGTGCGATTACTCCAGCAGCAATTAAACTTCTATCATCTTTTTTAAAAAACTTGTTTAAAACGAAAAACTGTAAGTTTGGAAAAACTACAAAATTAGTGGAAAATTTGGAAATTAAATTTTATTAAGAATACAGTATGTTAGCTATGGAAGAAGCAATACTCCTTTTGCATTAAGTATGACCATAGAAAAAGAGGTATTTTCTTCAATAAAAATCAAGATATCTTCTGAGCCACTTACAAAGTATCCTATGTAAATAATCCAAAAGGAGGAGAATGTTCTTTCTAGCATTATTTATACTAATGAATCTATATATTCTTATTCTTATCCCCAAAGTGTAACATTTTAGGTATCTTCTCTGAATGCTATTTTATGCAGTAATCAAAAAGGGATGTATATGGAATTATTATAGCAACATGAGTCAGATAATCTATCATCTTTTAACCCCTTAAATGCTTAAATAGGTGAACAGCAAAGCTTCATTATCGTGCATTGTCATTCAGGATGCATTCATGCATAGTAATGAAAATTAGTTTGACTACAGTTTATTTTCGGACATCTCTCACCCTGTCATTGGTTCTTTTCAAAAAATAGAATTACTCAAGACAATACAATAAAATACCTGTATTTCTTTCCATTGTTATTCTAATATACTGTTGTACAGTTTGTAAGATGAAGTTTCATCCGGTACTATGGAATTTACATTTATATCTTATTGATTTTAATGGTGATGATCTTGATCTATCTTCTTTTAGCATAAATATTGGTTTGGAGACAGATAAATACGTTTCATCATGTTAAGGATGTATCTTCTGCTTACAGTCTAAACATTTTTGTCCAGAACAGGTATTGAATTTAATCTAACACTTCTTAGTGTCTAAGGGAATGATCATGTATTTATATATTGAAATCTGACATGGCAATTTATTTAAACAAATTTTCTGATATGGCAATTTATTTAAATGAACCAGTCTTTTATTCCTAGAATAAACCACGTTTGATCATGTTGTATTAGCCTCTTAATATGCTACTTTGTTTTCTACCATTTTATTTAGAATTTATGTCTGTATTCATGCGTGAGATTATTCTATAGTTTTTTTTTCTCTATGGTGTCTTTTTTTGGGGGGGGGAATAGTTCCAAAATGGAAACCCCCTCTTTTTTTTTTTTTAATACTCTAGAACAGTACAAATAACATTGGGATCACCTGCTTTTTCAAGTTATAGAGTCCTATGTGAAACTGTCTGGACATAGTGTTTTTGGGAATATAGGTCTTTGACAAATTTTAAGCATATAGTTAGTAACTGATCTATTTAAGACCAATTTTGGTGAGTTATGTTTTAATAAAATTAATTTTATTAGAACATTATCGATTTCATCCAGGTTTTCAAATTTAGTTGCCCACAATTTATCAAAGTAGTCTCTTATGTGTCAGGTTCACAATGTCTGCAATGATTTCCTCTTTTATATCTCGTATAATTGCATTTTTCCTTTTTTAAAAGTTTTCATTTTAATTCCAGTTAATTAACATACAGTGTTATATTAGTTTCAGGTGTACAATATAGTAATTCAACACTTCCATACATCACCTGGTGCTCATCACAACAGGTGCCTTCCTAAATCCCCATCACTCACCTCCCCCCCTCGCTCTGATAACCATGAGTGTGTTCTCTATAGTTAAGAGTCTGAGGGCACCCAGTCAGGTAAGCGTCTGACTTTGGCTCAGGCCATGATCTCATGGTTCATGAGCTGGGTTCCAGCCCCTCATTGGGCTCTGCATTGGCAGTGCAGATCCTGCTTGGGATTCTCTACCTGTCTCTGCCCCTCCATAGCTCATGCATTCTCCTCTCTCTCAAAATACACAAATTAACTTAAAAAAAAGGTCTGTTTCTTGCTTCCTCTCTCTTTTATTGTTTTCCCTTTGCTTGTTCATTTTTTTTTTTAATTCCACATATGAATGAAATGTGGTATTTTATTGCTTCCTATTTGCCCTGCAGAAACCAGCTCTGGTACCTTTAAAAAATATTATGACTTAAAAAAAATTTTTTTTAAATGTTAGTTTGTTTATTTATTTATTTATTTATTTATTTAAATGTTTGTTTATTTTTGAGAAAGAGAGAGAGAGAGAGACAGAGTGCGAGTGGGGGTGGGGCAGAGAGAGAGAGAGAGAGGAAGACACAGAATCGGAAACAGGCTCTAGGCTCTGAGCTGTCAGCAGGGAGTCCGACGTGGGGCTTGAACTCAGTAGCAGTGAGATCATGACCTGACCTGAAGTCAAATGCTTAACCAAGTCACCCAGGTGACTTTTTTTTTTTCTGATCTTGAATTTATAATTCATAATTCAAAATATTTACCTTTTCTTTTATTAATTGTTATGTCTTTTATTATTTCCTTCCTCTACCTTCCTTCTATTTACTTTTATTCTTTTTCTAGCTTCTAAAGTTGGATGATTACTTCAACTATTTTAATTCTTTTTTGTTTGTTAATGTAATAATATAGTGTGTACAATTTCTTCTGAACACTGCCATAGTTATATACAGTGGATTCTGAATATGAAATGTGATAATTATTATTTGTCTTAATACATTCTGCAAGTTCAGTTTTGAGTTCCTGCTTGACTCAAGAATTGTTTAAAAATTATAAAAATAATATTCCCAGATATAAGAGAATTTTGTTTTTAAATTTGGTTATAAATATATGGTTTTTAAACTTTGTCATCAAAGAACTTGTCTGCAGTATTAAAAATTTTTCTTGATGTTTTCTTGTGGCCTAATATGTAATCAATTTTAATGACTCCTTTTGTGGTTTCTTGGAAAGAAGGTGAGGTGTATTTTTTTCCAAGAACTTGAATTTGATAAAAAATATACCAATACATTATTATGCTAATAAGTCTTGTGCATCCTTCTTTTTATTCACTTGGAATTTCTAGGCTGGGAATAATAATGTGTCTTTTTACTAATGCATTTTTAAATCTGTTTCCTCACATAATTCCTGTAGTTTTTATTTATTGATATTGATGTAATGTTAGTGCCAATGTTTATAGTTATTATCTTTTCATTGTTATCTGTATGCCTTGTCATTATAAATCACTCTTTGAGACATCATTTGATACTATTTTCTTTATTTAAAAAATGTTTGTTTATTTATTTTGAGTGGGGTAGGGGCAGAGAGAGAGACAGAGGGAGAGAGAGAAACCCAAGCAGGCTCCGTGCTGTCAGTGCAGAGCTCGATGCAGGGCTGGATCTTACAAACTGTGTGATCATCACCTGAGCTAAAATCAAGAGTTGGATGCCACCCAGGCATTCTGATACTGTTTTCTTTAAATTTATTTTATATAAGATCGGGATCTCTCTCCTCATCATTTCTTTTTTTGTCTCTGCCTAGAATACAGTTCCCATTATTTTATTTTCAGTTTTAAACCCCTTTGTTTTTAAGATGTCTTGTATACAGTATTAAGTTGGTGCTGCTTTGTAATCCAAAATGAAAGTTTTCTCCTTAGCTGATTTAAATTTATCACTGTCAGCCACGGTGTGCTGGAGCCTCTCATAAGTTCTCAGTCCCCATTTAGTGATATCAGATCCGTAGCTTGAAATTGGCCAAGGTAGAGTTAGGTAGAACCTAGAAGTGAGCAGTGCAGTGGAAGGACCGCCCTGAGGCAGAGTCCCAAATCCTTGAAGGGGAATGATAAGAGACTTGAGCTGGAGGCAAGGGCAGTGTTAAATAGGTTACACAATAGAAGCCCAGGGCACAACATCCTGACCTTGTGGCTTCCAAAACTCTGGGGACAACAGCTCCAGAGCCACAGGTGCTGAGCCTGCACTTTCCTCCTCCACCTCTTCCCCAGGGTAACCCCTAGATTCATTACACTGTATTTGCCCTGCAGGTATGATATACCCCCTCCCTCCATGGAGAAAGACTGCCATGATGGTTCTGGTAACAAACCTTGTAGAGTCAAAAACTCTCCCTCTGAACCTGTGGGAAGAGTCCCCCACATGATTGGAAGCAACCTCCATTAGAGACCACCCCAGTGAATGTCACAGCTCCTCTCAGCCCAGAGAGAAGCAACAAATACCCAATCCCAAAACAACCTAGGGGCCATTCTACCTCTGGGAACCTGCCTGCTCTCCCACCTTGAGAGTGTACTTTTCACTATAATAAACTTTGCTTGCTACTCTCCTTCTGTCTGTCTTTATTTGAGTGTGGATCCCCAGTAAGTCTCCTCATGAGAGGAATCCAAGGAAGGAGACCTCCATTCACACAAGCCAGACTCTCCCACTGGTAACAGTAGGGGTATGGGCAACACGGAAATCAGCAAAAGCTACAAGTTAACGTGTTTTGTTATGTTTTCCCAAGGACGGTTGTTAAACATTTGCTAGCACACCACTGGCTATCAGTGATATGTTTAGCTTAATTCTGTCATACTGTTTTATCTTACGTTTTTGTGTTTTAGTATCTATTATGCAATATGTTTTGCACTTTTTTTGAGCTTGCGTATTTATTCTAATACTTTGTAAAGTATTTCTTTGATCTAGAGATTACTGTTATAAACATAATTTAGGATAAAACCTTTAATCCGCTGTTTATTCGGAATCTATTAACTCCCCACTGTGAGCAGCCACAAATTAATATATTTCCTTTTTCTTTCCTTTCACCCCTCCATTCAATTTTAATTGCTATTGTTCTTAGCATTTATCTTTGTATTGCTAAATAAATCTCCATTATTTCCACTTGATTTCTCAGCTTCCAATGATATCTTTTGGCCCCGTATCATAGAGGATGAGTGAATTCAGTATTCACTACTAGCTACTTACTCTCCAAATTCTTTCTCAAATCTGTTAGATATGTCTGTTCCATATGGTAAGAATTATTGGATGGAAATTTAGAGGGACGCATTAGTGCTTCAGCAAGGCTTGATTTCCAACTGAATACATTTTTATCTTCCTCATTCTTGAGGTCTCCCCTTCCCCTTCACTTGTTTTTCTGTAGAATCTTTTGTCCAGGGACTCGTTATGGATATTGATCTCACTGACCTCAGTGCATACTTGGTGAATGGGCACCAGTGCTAGTCATGAGACCGCCTTGAAGACAGGAGGGACTCGGCTGGCAGCATGTACCAGATTCCAATGGAAACTACTCAGATCCTGCATTTTCCTTTAAAACCCCACAGGTTTTTACCCCAGGTGGCCTTGCAGTCTTGGTGGCCTGCTGCAGTCTCCTTTGCCTGGCAAAGCAATAAGTGATCTTCCTTTTTATACCCAGACTCTGTCTTTACATTATGTATTTCAGCTCCAGAGAACAGAGATCAGCTTTTGATATTACTACGTTTTCTTTCTTCATCGCTACCATAATCCCTACATTTGCTTTAATCTTTATTTTACAGCAAAGTAGATTCAATCTCAATGCCAAGCCTGCGGTTTTTTCATTTATCTCTTGGCTGAGTGAACTTCATCTTCTAGTGTTTTCTACAAGAAGGGCTCATCAGATATTCAAAATGTTCATTTCTTGCCTTTATACTTGAATGAAATTTTGAGTGAGTAAAATAGTCCTTGGTCTTATCTTGTTGAGATTATAAACATTGGTCTACTATTTCCTGCTATGGGAATTCGCTCTGGGGGAATCGGAGGTCAGCCTTATTTTTTTTCCGCTGTAAATGAATTAATATTTTTGCATGGCTCCCCAAAGGACTCTTTGTCTTTGAAGTTTAGTAGCTTTGTGACAGTATGTCTTTGTGTTACTTTGTCCTGGGTCACTGTGTGTCCTTCCAATTTTGCAAATCAAATATTCTTTTATTTTTAAAAATTACATAATTTTCAAGTTGTTCAAAGCAACTTTTTTGCTTGAAAATTGTTTTTTATATTCTGTTTATTTTTCTTTTCCTCATTTGTTTTTATGGGAACTTTGCACAGATCTTTTGCAGTTCCTATTTGTGACCTCATTTTTGAGTCAGTGGGGAGTTTTTCCTGTGTCAGATATTTGCAGAAGGTTCACATGGAGGTGGGGCCACACCTGTGTTTTAAGTGTGCAGAAATTTCCTTTTGAATCTGAGTTTTATTTTTATTTTTAATTACTTGTTAAAGATTTTCTTTTTAGATAGAAAGAGAGCGAGTGTGAGTGGGGGAGCGGCATAGCGGGAGGGAGAGAGAGAGGGAAAGAGAGAGAACCCCAGGCAGGCTCCATGCTCAGCACAGAGCCCCACTTGGGGCTCGATCCCACGACTTTGAGATCAAGACCTGAGCAGAAATCAAGAGTTTGGACGCTTAACTGACTGAGCCACCCAGGGAGCCCCTAAGATTTTAGTTTTAAGTGACCTATACACCCAATGTGGAGCTCAAACTCACTACTCTAAGAGTTGAATGCCCCAATGACTGAGCCAGCCAGGTACCCCTTGAATCTGAGTTTTAGATATGGGTTTTGACAGCCTGTCATTCATCTCAGTGATGGAAAAAGGCTGCTACGGTGCTTGTTGCTGTGCAAGTGTCTCTTCTCCCCCAACCACATGGGTAGACTCTTGCCTGAAATTATGTCTTGTCTGTGTAATTCAACCTTGCCTGCTCCACTCTTCACATCAAAGCCAAGGCCAGGGAACCTGCCATTTTGTGACCGCTATATCCCTCAGTCACAAACAAAAGATTTTGGTATTGCACTCAGAGTGTGCTCCTGTCCTTAGACAATGTACTCTATGATCTCTTTCTGAACTCTGTAGTCTCCTTTCCACTTCCTTCCATACTCTTCATGCACTTCCAGCACCTGTCCTACCCTTCGTGCTTCTTCCAGTTTTGTGCCTAGAGGTTTCAGCAATCTTGTTTCTTTGAAGGAAGACTTCGCATTTCTGCTTCTCATTCTGCTGGTGGCTTTAGGATGATTGCCAAGAAAAGGAAGAAATGGAAACCTCGAGCCTCACCTTCATTGTATTGTAGTGTATTGTATTCTTTGTATTTGTTTGTTTGTTTGTTTATTTATTTATTTAGAGAGACTGAAATAGCGTGAGCTGGGGAGGGGCAGAGAGAGAAAGAGAGGGAGAGAAAAAGAGAGGGAATCCCAAACAGGCTCTGCTGCACTGTCAGCACAGAGCCCGATGTGGGGCTCGAACTCATGAAACTGTGAGATCATGAGCTGAGCAGAAATCAAGAGTCGGGCGCTTAACCGACTGAACCACCCAGGTGCCCCTCAAGCACCATCTTCAAAAGAGAGATCCTGTAACTGAATTCTGACCTCACTGGAGTTTTGTCAATTGCAGTTTCCAACTTCCCACCATGAGAACTTGCTGGAGCCTCTTTTTGATGCATGTGGAGACAGGAGTATGTGGGAGAAATGTGGCCAGTGAGAATTTCCAGTGGTGGATTTATTTATCTCACTCCTTTTGAATATTTAGTATGGTAACTCTTCCTTGACCTTTGTCCTAGTAATGAGCCCTTCTAGCCAGATAAATGGTCCCAGTTTGTAGCCTAAATAGATAAAGGATGATGTTTTCCCAGGTCCCCGTTTCCTGTGTGATACATGTTATCCCAACCTTTGTTGTCTCCCTAGTTCCCATCTCCTTTGTGAGCCCCCTAAATATTCCTCGTTCTCAGAAATGAACTTGATGCACCCCAAATCTCCTTCCAATAATGGACTTCAACATTTCCTACCTCCTGAAACACCTGAAATGAAATGACACAAAGACACTTTAGATCGTGGCAGGGGAAGCAAAGCCCAGCAATGTGCTTGTCGTGAAGAGATGTCTCCTCTTCAGCATCCATCCTCAGCTGCTTTTTAGGGCAACGGATTTGCCTGCATCATCAAACTAAGAATTCTCTTCCTCTTTCTCCTGTGTCAGGTCCTCTGTTTACTATGTGCACAGACCTTCCTCTTTCATTTCTTCTTATTTATTTCTTCTTGATTTATTCTCTTCTTTCGGGGTAACCCCACCTCCTCTAGTGGCTTGCTAAGAATGTGTGCAGAAGAGGAAAATATTTTGAGACATCTTATGTCTGAAAACATCTCTGTTCATCCCTCATTTTAATCAGAATATTGGCTGAGTATAGACTTCTAGGTTGGAAATCACGTGATCTCAGAATATTGACGGTCTTACTCCATGTGCTAGCTTTGAGAAATTCAATGCCTATCTGATTCTTGAACTTGCATCCATAACCTTACTTTCCCCATGGCTGGGAAGTCTTATTACCTTTTATTTATTATGGCTATTCTGAAATTTCACAATAATGTCTATTGTGGTTCCTTTTATAAATAAACGAGCCACAATTTGGTGGGTCGCTTAAATTAAGAAATTCATGTTTTTCAGTTCTGGGAAACTCTTTTTATAGCTTTCTCTTTCTGGAACAGCTACTAATTGAATATTTAATATCTTAGATTGAATTTATTTTACTGTGGTAAGAACACTTAACATCAGAACACTAGAGATTATTCATCTTGCTTAACTGAAACTTTATGCCTGTTGATTAGTAACTCCCTACTTCCTCCTCCCCAGCTCCTGGTAAACACCATTGCAGTCTTTGATTCCATGAATTTAACTACTTGAGATACCTCAGGTAAGTAGAACCATGCACTATTTGTTTTTCTGTAACTGGTTTATTTCACTCGGCACAATGTTCTCAAGGTTCATCCGTGTTGTCCCATATTGCATATTTTCCATCTTTTTAAGCCCAAGTGGTATTTCATTGTGCGTGTATACCACATTTTCTTTACTCATTCATCCATCAGTGGACCGTAAGGTTGTTTTCACTTCTTGGCTATTGTGAGTAGTGTGGCAGTGAACGTAGGGGTGCTAATATGCCTTTGAGATCCTGATTTCAATTCTTTTGGATAAATACTCAGCAGTGGAACTGGTGGATCATATGGTGGTTAAGAGGTTAATAATATTCAAAATATATAAGGAACGCCTATAGCCCAGTTAGCATAATGCCCCTAATAATCTGATTAAAAATAGGCTGAGGGCTTGAACAGATATTTTGCCAAGGAAGACATAAGTTGGCCAACAAATACATTTTTTTTAAAAAAAACTTAACATCATTAATCTCCAGGGAAATGCAAATTAAAATTACAGTGTGATATCATCTTAAACCTGTCACGATGGCTGTTATTAAAAGCAAAACACAAAAGGCAATAAGCGTTGGTGAGAAATTAGAGCCCTTGCATACTGTTGGTGGAAATGCAAAATGGTAGAGCCAGTGTGAAAAGCAGTGTTGAGGTTCCTCAAGAAATTGAATCTTTGTGGGGCACCTGGGTGGCTCAGTCGGTTAAGTATCCGGCTTTGGCTCAGGTCATGATCTTGTGGTCTGTGGGTTCCAGCCCAGCCTTGGGGTGGACAGCTCAGAGCCTGGAGCCTGCTTCAGATTCTGTATCTCCCTCTCTGTCTCTCTGCCCCTCCCTCACTTGTTCTCTCTCTCTCAAAAATTGGTAAATGTTAAAGAATATATATTAAAAAAAAGAAATTGAATCTTTTGGATTTGTCCTCTGATTTCTTGGTCTTTTCTCTTCTATGTTCTCTTTGCCTTTTTGTTGTTGTTGTGATTTCATAGCATTCTCCTCAACTTTACCATTCAATTCTTTTCTCGCAATTTTAATTTCTCCTAAGGACTCTTACAATTTCTAAGACCTCTTCTCTTTCTGCTGGGTACTCTTTTCTACAGTTTTCTTGTTACATGTATGCTCTTAGCTTTCAGAGAGCATTGACTGTGGGGTGGAAGCCGGTGGCACGGGAGGTGAAAGAATTCACCCAAGGCAGGACAAAGGAGAGAGAGGTTTGTTGAATACACTGCAAGGGGGCAGCGGGCAGGACAGCAAAGGAGAGACTGTCTACCACGAGGTGGTGGTGGTGGTGGGGGGGGCTGCTATGGTTAAGTGAGGGAGTGAGGAGGTATGGGGATGTATGGCATTTTCCTTTTTTGGTACCTGTGCCCGGATGTAAGTAGCCCATTGATCAGCTAAGGCTGGCTATTTCGAGGTGGGTGGCCTAATGAGCCTGTTGGCATTCAGGTCGGTGGTCACTGTGGGCCCTTTTGTCTTCTTCAGGTTTCCATTGCTCAAGCCTGTTGCCTAAAAGGGGCCTGTACATTAATTATAGTTTCCTGTTTCCTGCATAATCTCTCTTTCCTTAGAGTTCCTTTTTTTTTTTTTTTTTTGGTCTGCTTTTGTGTCTTTTGCATTATGTCCCTCCACCTTTTTAAAATGTTTTTATTTGGTTTTGAGACAATGCAAGAGACAGAGTGCAAGCGGTACAAGGACAGACAGAGGGAGACACAGAATCCGAAGCAGGCTCCGGGCTCTGAGCTGTCAGCAGAGAGCCTGATGCGGGGCTTGAACTCACGAATCGTGAGATCATGACCTGAGCCGAAGTTGGACGCTTAACCTACTGAGCCACTCAAGTGCCCGCCCCCCCCCCCCTTTTTTAAATTGAAGCGTAGTTGACATACAATGTTACATTATCATTATAGTCTTTCTCCGGATGTCCTGTGGTCTTTGGCTGCCTCTTCACATTTAAGAGAGCACTACAATAGCAATTGTAAGTGCATCTGTGGGGCTCGTAGGGTGGTGGGCTTCACTGCAGGGTAGATGGGCAGCAAGAGACACAGCCATTTTTAAGGGGAGGGGGTTACCCCGTCATGTCACTGTCTGTAGGCTACTCCGTCCACCTACATAGGAATTCTCCCATTTCCTGCGTGGGCAGGGAGATCATGATAATCTCGATGCCCAACAGTTTGGAAGCCAAGAGGCCGAAGAAGTCACAAGTAGGTTTTGCTACAACCTCCCTGTTTTGTGTATATGGACTCTTTCTTACTCCCCGCCATTTCTGGTCCATCTGCTTCGAGTCTACCCCCAACATCGTCTTCGGAAAGCACATCTCTTGTTCGTACAGTCATCTGGCTGCTCGAACCGAAAAGAAGGTATCTGGGGTTCTCACCTCTCTTCAAGCAAATTTTGAGGTAGTTCTGTTGAGGGTTAGCCTCTCAACCCTTATCCTCAGAGAGAGCAGATGCTTGCAGTTCCTCAGACTCTGGGTCTTAACGCCCTACGTACTGCAGTGCTTTTAAGACTCAGCGTGTATACAAGTTACCTGAAAAACTTGGTGAATCCCAGGGATCTGGGTCCCACCTCCAGAGACTCTTAGGTGGGGCCAAAGCATCTGCGTTTCCGAACACTTCCAGGCGGCGTTGATGCCGCAGGTGAGTGACTCATTCTTTTTACCTGCAGGCATTTTACCTCAGGTTTTCTGACTAGTGACAATTTAATTTCTTTTAAGATTTATCCCACTAATTCCATTTCCCAAGATTGTATTAAATTCTCCTGACATCCTCAGTCTCACTTCCCGTTCCGTCCGTCTTTATGGATTTACATATTTCAAAAAGTTGTTTTGTCTTGTCTTTATGTGGTGTGGGAAGGGACTGGAAATAAAAGCAAGTATTCAGACTGCTGCCATTTCTAACCAGAAGTCTAATTTGATTATCCGTAAGCTTGGGGCAAATCCTGTTGGTGGCCTCCTCACCCTTTCAAACAGCTACTCCTCCCTTCCCGACAAAGGTCTTTCCAAACATCATTACTTCACCCCAAATCTCCGTCCTACCTTTTTGTGCACAAGTCCCACTCAGTAGAACCTTCGCTTCCACTTGACCTCTTTAATGTCCTGCCCGCATATCTGAAACTTTATTTAGTGATCACCTCCCTTTTTTTCTGGGAAAAAGAACTTGTTCTCCTGTTCAAAAAGAAAAAAAAAATCCCTTTATCTTACACCATCATTCACTGTCTTGGAATTCTGTATTTTCAACTGCTCCCTCTCTATGGCTGGTGGAAATTTGTGCATGTCTCTCAAATAAATTAAAAAATCCTGGGGCGCCTGGCTGGCTCCATCGGTTACGCATCCGACTTTGGCTCAGGTCATGATCTCACAGTTCATGAGTTCAAGGCTCTGTGCTGACAGCTCAGAGCTTGGAGCCTGCTTCGGATTTTGTGTTTCCCTCTTTCCCTGCCCCTCTCCCATTCATGCTCGGTCTCCCTCTCTCTCAAAAATAAATGTAAAATAAACATGTAAAAATTCATAAGGTAAATTAAAAACCTAGTATCCCCCTCTCCTACCCCAAACAAATGGTCCCTGGAATGTAGGTCTACTTCTCTTTTATTTTAGCTCTTTCTCTCACAGGTCTAAACGCTAAGGAGTCTTATGCTTAAGGTATTTTGGGGGTAATGGATAATAGATGGCTACTGGCACCAATAATTTCAGTAGCTGACAGAGGACCCAGTAAAAAGAAGCATGGGGGGGGGGCACCTGGGTGGTTCAGTCAGTTAAGTGTCCGACTCTTGATTTTGGCTCAGGTCATGATGTCAGGGTTCGTGAGTTGGAGCCCCACGTGGAGCTCTGTGCTGACATTGTGGAGCCTGCTTGGGATTCTCTCCCTCTCTCTGTGCCCCTCCCTTGCTTGCTTCCTATCTCTCTCAAAATAAATACAAATAAATTAAAAAAAAAAAGAAGCATGGAAATGGGTTGGGGTGTGTGGGCTCTGAGAGGGGGTACATATAGTAGTTATATGTTCCAAAGTATAAACCAGTTATTTTCAAGGGTGCGAATAGCATGCTTTTAATTGTGACATTAACTAGTCTGGCACTGGCTTAAAGAAGCCGGAGTTAATACTCTCATGTAAGTCTGGAAGGAAGCCATGACTCAGTCATGTCAGGGGAAGCAGCCTTTCCCTCATGGTTGCAAGTTGCCTGCCAGTTCCTGGTCAACACAGTGGGTGGAGAACCATAGATAGAATCTGCTATGTCTCCCAACTAGCAGAGTCCCTTCCCACCCCTGGCAGTTTTGGGGATCGCAGCAGTGTCTTAATAAAGGAACCACTTCCCGACAACCATCTCTAGGAGTTGTCAGGGCAGCTGTGTTTTCCTACTTCTGTCCTGGTTTTCTACTGCGGGACGTTGCTCCGTCTGCTGACCGCAAGCTCTGCTGACACTCACTCTAGTTGTGTTCATTTCATTAAATTTGTGATTCCGCATTGCCACTTTTTGGCTGCACACTATCCTCATTTCTGGATACCTTTGCTACTTACTTTCTTCTGAATTCTACTACCTTCTCTCAGGAACCATCATCTGCCATTAGGTACCACTTTGACCCACTGGGCGTTGCTGCTGTTCTCCTGGGTACCGTAACTCCCACTGGGACTGGTGATTAGGATGCAGTGGAGATCTCACGTGCCAAAGTTCTGTGGCGTTCCATGGGGAAGAACGTCCCCCCCTCTTTCTTATATTTGGTCATTTGCCACCATGACTGTGGTGCCGTGCCTCAGTATTGCACATGACGATTAGTGAAGGCATGTTCTTATTTTCATGCCACCTTTCTCTCTACCCCATTCCCCAGGACACATGACGAGCAGTTGTACTCAGCAACTGTTGAGTCGCTCCCCATCTCCTGTCACTAGGTCATCAAGTTGTTTTCCATGCTCACTGCTTTTAATGGGATAGTTTAGTCAATTCATCATGTGCCCGAATACCTACTAATCCAAGGTATAGGTTCTGACATCAAGCCGCATGTTTAGTTGTTCATCAAGGCAGTGGGCTCCCAAGGCTTCCCTTGGTGTGGCCAGGTGTGTAGCAGGCAGGGTATGAAAGGGACTGGTTGGTTGATATATCAATTAATCCATCCTACCTGCTTACACTGTACCTTGAGGCGAACTTCTTTATCCAATGGGATGGTTACTGAGCCTTCACTAACCTTGTATTTCATAATCTGCTGAAGGGAGCCAGGGGCTGAGATCTCTGGTGCCCTAGCAGTATGATGGTGTGGTGGTGGCAGCAGAGTTTATTGCCCAGGAATAAGATGCTGAAATTAGATAAAGCTCAAAGGAGTTAGGCTGGGCTCTGGAGGGTTTCTATTAAGTCCCCAAAGGTGATCGATGGTCACGAGCTCTTCAGATCACAAAGTTGGCTCCTGCCCCATCACTCACTGTAGCACCATGTCTCAGCCAGGAGCATCCGCCTGGCAGCTTACGCCTTCTGAGCTGGAACTCAGAACTGCTGGGCCTACTGCTGGGTGGCAGCTTCTGGCCTGAGCTGCCTGGTTGTCACCAGTGTAAGTTTGCTTTCTCTTTCTCCTTCCTCCACATTGATCTTCTTCCTCCATTTAAAAAAAAAATTAATGTTTATTTTTGAGAGAGAGAGAGAGAGAGAGAATGAATGGAGGAGGGGCAGAGAGAGAGGGAGACACAGAATCCAAAGCAGGCTCCAGGCTCTGAGCTGTCAGCACAGAGCCCAATGCGGGGCTGGAACTCATGAACCGTGAGATCATGGCCTGAGCTGAAGTTGGACGCTCAACCGACTGAGCCCCCCAGGCGCCCCTCCATTTTTTCTTTGTAGTTTCATTTCCTTACTTTTGTTTCTTTCTTGTCTCCATTTCTGTTTTCCTATGTCTGTCTTCTTTGCTTCAAAGAATTAATTCCATATCTTCCTTTCTCTGACCGTTTGTTCAGTTCATTCGAACACACACGACAAGTGTGTTATGTGCTAGGGCATGTGTTAGGTGACAAAGGTATAAAGGTGAATAAAAGAAAGCAAGTTTTTCTGACACTTAGTTCATTGTCAGCATCGGAACTGTGATCCACAAAACAAAAGAAAATCATTAAGTGACTACAGTATTTCAGGCGCTTTACCCACATCACTGTATTTAATTCTCATAAAAATTAGTGAAGTAAGCATTCCATTTTACAGTTGAGAAAACTGGGACAGTTTCTGTCCTGTTTCTGACCCAACCTTTTCTTTTTGCGTCTGTCTTTCTTCTATTTATGTTACCCCATTCACTTCCTTCTTCTGCTTCTCGCCCTCTTAGCTGTACTTTGCCTCCCTCCCCAACTCTTTCTCTCTGTGCTATTGCTCTCCCTCAGCCTTTTCTCTTCCTGGTCCAATTTCCCTCTTCCCAGTTTATGCTCCCTAATCTCCCGCCCTTATCCCTTTCTCCCTGCCTGCTTTCTGGCCGTTCTGATGCAGTCTCCCTCACTCTAGGCTTCCTTCATCTCATCTCAGCATCTCAGGCCCTCCCCCTTCCTCTTGCCTCTCTGTCTGTCAGTCTCTGTCTCTGTGTGCTTTTCTTACCTCTGCTACCCTAGTTTCCTTCTCCTTGTTGTTCTGCCTCTTCGCCTTTCTTGCCTCGTCTCTGTGTTCTTTTTGTTCTCTCTCCTGTGATTTCTCCTGTTGTTCTTGTGTATGACTCTGTTCCCTTGCTTCTCTTCCTCATCTTCTATGTTTATTGCTATCCCATCTTCTATCTTTCCCTCTAGTCTCTGCTTAACTCTTTCTAAAGATTCTTTTTTCTCTCCTACTTTCTTTGTCCTCCCTCTCTCTGCTCTCCCTCATCCATCCCTCTTCCTTCCTCCCTGCTGCCCATTTATCCCCACTACATTTTTTCTTCCTCTCTGTCCACTCTTGGCTCTTCATTTTCTTTTCTTACTCTCTCCCCTGCTATGGCCCCTTTTCTCCCCCAGTCGTCCTAGCCCAGGAGGAGAGGGAAGCTCTGTGGCTGATCCCTCCCTCTCTCTGGCTGTGGGTTGGTGAATCTGGGTCTTCTTCCTGCCCTGGAACCTCTCATTCCTGCTGCTCCCTCTGAGCAGTGTTGAGAGGTCTCTGGCCAGCAGAGGCGTGACCTTGGCCACCACATACACAATGCTAAGAGAGGCCAAAGAAGTCAGAATGCCATCCCTGGGGAGATCAGTTGTTTTTCTGAGCATCTAGAGTAGGGCCTGCATGCTGTGTGAGCTCACAGTGTTAGCATGGAGCAGAAAGCCACTTTTCCTTGACCGCTCCCCCCTTGTCCTGTCCATGTGTTCAGGACCCTCATGAGCAGTGACATCCTGGGGCATGTCCTTTGAGGGGCAGCTGCCCTGGTCATGTCCTTTGAGGGCTCTGGAACTTTGGGTTACCTGGGACTGGCATAGATAGGGCAGCCTCTAAGCACCCTGTAGTCTGGTTTTATGAAGGCAACAAGATTTGAGCCTGCCTGCCAGCCTGCAGTGGTCCCCGAATACCCTTGTTTGCACCTCCATCTGGAGAATGGACCACGCATGTGGCCAGGGGGTGTCCCACATTCAGAATGCACCCTCAGCTGAGGCTGAGCAGAGGCTCTGCGCTGGGTGGGTCCTCTTCTGTGCGTCCCACATGGCCCATGTCTCAGCTGAGAGGTCTCCCTGGGATATTCTGCTTCTTGGGTCAGGTGCACACAACGAGCCAGGGAACATGTGTTATGATAATTAATGTGAGCCCATTAGGGTGGGCACAGCGGCGAGGTCTGGGCCAGAGGAATTGACACACCAAGGGCTGAGCCTGTACCTAGATCCAGCTTTCCCCAGTAGGCTCTGTGCATGCTGCTGGTATCATGGGATGCTGTGCCTCTCACTATCAATGAGGGCTACAGGAGAAAAGCGTGAAGTGACCGTTGGGGTCACAGGAGAGAGAAATTGTGACTGGGAGAATCAAGGAAAGCTTCCAGAGAAGGTGGCATTTGAGGTAGGCCCTGCGGGATGGATTTGTTTTGGAAGATGAAGATAGACAAAGTAGCAGTTCTTTCAGAGATAACTTTAAAGCTCCTCAGGAGACTCTAGGCTTTGGAATCAAGTGTGTCCGTGAGTAGAAGAATCCAGATCCCTGAGATGAAGCAGGTGTGCAGAATGAGGTGGGAATGAAGTACCAGCGGGTTCTCAGGGCTTACCTGTGACTTGGCTTGAGCAGTTTGTAGGGTTTGGGGCTCACTGGTGAGGCTGTGTCTTGTCCATAAGCCTCTGAGCCGCCAGCTGCCTCCTAGCCTCGAGCACACAGCCCTGGGGCTGGCCTGGGGCACTCTGAGGACCGTGCCAGTCCTGGGGTGGAGAGCTGCCAGTCACCTGACTTGTCACCTGACTCTCATCATATCCCTGCCTCTTCCCTTTGACTGAGACACCAGGGAGATACCACCACAGAGCTGGACCTTTATCTGGAACTGTCAAATATGGGAGTAAATGTACTTGTGTCCTGGCCCTGAAAGGCCCAGAATGGAAAACACCGAAGCGAGAATTATCTGTGGCCAGGACCTCACGGCACTTTCTCATTTGCCGTCATCCATCAAACGCGAACTTTTGAAAAAGCAACCAAGCAAAACAAAACCCCGCAGTATCACTCCTGAAAGCGTCTCCAGGGGGGTCAGCTTCACAAATCGTTTGAGCTGGAAGGGATTTTAAAGAACGTGTGCTCTAACCACACTACGTTTTCATGTGGGAAAACCAAGAACATCACGCGGTGCGTTTGAGTCAGGGCAGTTTATAAAACACAGGTTTCACAGCATGTAGCTCTGCCCATGTCATGTGCTCTTGAGTTTTGTTGGGATTGCATGAGAAGAAATATTCTGTAGTTACTTACAGCCGGGGCTTCAGGGTCAGACCAGCCCGAGTAACATTTTGGTGCCGTCTAGTTTTAGTCAAGTTCTCTTTGAGCCTTGTTTTTTGTTTTTGTTTTTTTTAAATCTTTTAAATGGATAGAAGTATGGGATCCGCTATATTGGAATTATATCAGGATTGAATGAGATGATTCACGTACTACACCTGGTGTAGTACTGAACATGGCTACTCACTAAAGCTCATCTAGCACCGTTAAGTTATACAGGTTATTCATGCTGAGAGAGACAGAGACAGCTCTGGTGGGGAAGGGGCAGAGAGAGAGAGAGAGAGGGAGAGAATCCCAAGCAGGCTCCGTGCTCACAGCCCAGAGCCCGACAGGGGACTCCAACTCTGGAAACCGTGAGATCGTGATGCAAGCGGAAACCAAGAGTCAGACATTTAACCCACTGCGCCATTTAGGTGCCCCCATTTTTTTTGCATGGTGTAGCGTATCTCTCAAGAATTATTGTAGAATCTTACAGTGTGTAATAACTGCATCTGCAGTGAGTAGTTTATTGCTTGCCACGGACTTCCTTTCTATTTCGTCTTTTCTTGCCAGACCCCCAGCTGTCCGGGGCCTGCCCTTGCCCCCAGCTGTTCCGCTCTACTTGGTGGCTTTGCAGGTGCTAGCAGGGCTCCTACTCACTCAGTTGTCTCTGGCGTTTACATACCAGCCCTCTTTTCACATATGACTAGTTGGTCAGGATGTTGGTCAACCTCATCCTATCCATGTCATTCCCTGAAAAACTGTCTTCAAATTTCTGCTCCACTAATGACACCATTCCTTGTGGCCCAGGGCTGTTACAGATGAAGACTCTCTCTCTCTCTCTCTCTCTCTCTCACTCACTCTCACTCTCTCTCCTGTGTACACACACACACACACACACACACACACATACACACACCTTTCTGTGTTTCTATGAAGTCTGATTGGAAAGGGTGATACAAGTGTGGACTCCAAGGAGCATCTCAGCCAGGTGCAGGCCCCAGCGGGTTCAAGTAGGGTTCAAGTTTCTCACAATCCTGTTCCCAGCAGAAGCCCCACTTCGTGCTCAGGACAGCACATCCTCCTGTGGCACCTCACAAAGCTTCAGATGGCCCCAGAGAGCACGTCAGCTGTCTCCTTCTGGGAGCACTTAGGCTCTCACTCCTTGGCCAATCTGTTCTTTCATGACTGAAGCCAAGGTTTGAATTTAAGCTAGATTTATGATTAGATTCCTCCAGGAGAAAGGCCTCTCAACACAAGTCAGAGTTGGGATTTGGGTCCCCAGAGTTGTGCCTCTAGACAAATTCCCTGTGTGGGGAAAGCACGGTTTGGCTAAGAGGAGGAGGCAGGGCTAGATAACAAGTACAAGTGGCATTTTTAGACTCCAATTCCTGAAAACACTGGGAATTTTTTTCAAACCATAGACGTCTTTGTTGCTGAGAAAGCAAGTCGTGATAAGGTGCTGAGCAGGGGAGCTGAAGCTCCTGTTTAACTCATCGATTTACCTACTCATGGTATAATTTTGAGTGCACATCTTTCTCTGAGCTGTAGGATGGAATGTGGCCTGACCTGTCCCACCTGTTTCCCCAACATGGAGGCCATGGGTGTCTCTAGGGTATCCAGAATATCTTCAACATGTTAGAGTACCAGCAGAAATTCCCCGGCAAGAAGGGCACTTGTGAAGTCTTGAGTCTGTACTTTTGATGGCTGTTGGGGATCATCATCCCTGCTTGGGCCCCGGTCCCACCTTTCACAGCCCTGTATCAGACAGATGAAAACCCTTCCTGAGACCCTCCGTGTTAGGGTCTCCTGGCATCTTTCTTGGCCTTCATCCTATCCTAGTTGCTGTCTACTGCAAGATGGAGCCTCCCTGAGGTCCTGGGTTGACTGCCAAGCCCTGACCTTGCCATATTGCGTGTCCCCTATCCTTCTGGATTTTCTGTTTGAATTATCCTCCCGATAGCTGTTTCTGCATCTTTCCCTTTTTTTTTTCTGTCTGTAACCCTCTTCACCATCTCTGTTGCTCTCTCATCTTTGATCTCTTCTTTTTCTTTATTTTTCTCTCTCCTCCTGATTTTTGTTACTCTCCCTCACACTGTTTTCCTTTAAACATTTCTTTCTGGGCTCTCTTGGTCCTTTCTCTTTCTTCTCACCTGTCCCCCCCTCTCTCTTTTACTCCCTTCTCAGTATATCTCTTCTCTTCTTATCTAACCAAGTGTCTCTTTGCTACTTTATCTCTTTATATCCCTGACCCATCTCTGTGCATCTGTCTGTTCTCCCTCACTTTCCTTCCCTTTCCTTTTCCTGAAAATACCTTAAAAAATTTTTTTTAATGTTTTATTTTATTTTTGAGACAGAGAGAGACCGAGCATGAACAGGGGAAGGTCAGAGAGAGAGAGAGGGAGAGAGAGGGAGAGAGAGAGAGAGAGAGAGAGAGAGAGAGAATCCGAAGCACGCTCCAGGCTCCAAGCTCCGAGCTGTCAGCACAGAACCCGATACAGGGCTCAAACTCACAGACCCTGAGATCATGACCTGAGCCAAAGTCGGACACCCAACCAACCGACTGAGCCACCCAGGCGCCCCTGAAAATACCTTTAATGTAAAATATAAGCATACATATGAGGAAGGCACAAAACATGAATATAAAGCTTAGCAAATAATTATGAACTGGACACCTATGTAACTCCTGCAAAGGTGAAAATAGATCATCTCTAGGATCCATGGCCTCTGTTATGTGCTGTTCTGACCACAGGCACATATGTCCTTGGAGTCTCACTTTTGTGACTATCATTTCCTTGTTTTATTTATAGCTGGACCACCCATGTACTCTTCTGAAACAATATAGTGTAGTTTTGCCTATTTTTGAACGTTAAGTACATGGAATCACACCATATATATTCTTCTGAGTCTTGCTTCTTTCACTGAGTATCACGTGTGTCAGATTCCCCCGTGTTACTGCTTGTAGTTATAGTTCATTCATTGCCAGTGCTTCCTAGTACTCATCATAGGGACGTACTTAACCATGGACGTACTTAACCATTTATCCTATTCGTTAAACAAGTTGTGGTTTTCAGAACACCTGTTCCACCTTTAAAAATAGCTGGTTTTGCTGCCCCCTGGTGTCTTACTGTCACCATAACAACATCACTGGGTGTATCTTTTCTTACTCCTTACAAGCCAAAGAAGGGCTCCAAAAACCAGCTGGAGTTTCATCAGTCCAGCTTGCTTAAATTACACCTGGCGGCCGAGGAGACCACACCTCTCAGCTGCAAAGGGCTCTGAAGAGGGAGAGGGTTTTCTTACCTGCACCAGGGTGAGCTCTGACTTGAGGTTTGAGTCACCAGGACAGAAAGGAATTCTGTGTGAATAGATTCGTCAGGATAGAGTTGGGAGGGTCTCAGAAGCCTAAAAGACTGTTTTTAAAAAGAATATCTTTTACAATATTATTATTCAGACATCAAGTCCTCCTGTAAAAGCAGGCTGGAGTAATTCATTTCAGTGCGTATTTCTTTTATCCACCCGATGTTTACTGAGTCCGAGATTGTTCGAGGCACTAGATGACACAACTAAGCAAATCTAATACACAAAGAGTGAAAGAACTATTATAATAATCTGCCAGTTAAAGTACTAAAAAGAAGATGGTAAGGAAATAGAGGGTAATGGGCTGGTCCACGGAAAGCCACTCAGAGCTGGCGACAGGCAAAAATATGCATGAAATAATGGAGCAAGCCATGTGAAGGTCCAGGGGAAGAGCACAGTTAAAAGAAACAGTAAGGGAAGAATTGTTGAGGTGGGAAAGATCTTGGTGTGTTTGAAGCACAGTGAGGAGGTGGGTGTGGTAAGAGCAGAAGAGACAGAGCAGCAGGAAGAGGGATGGAGAGATAAGGGAGGACACTGTAGGTGTGGTAAGAAAATCGCACTTTCCTCGGAATGGGGTAGCTTTGGACTGGATGAAATGGTGGAGATTGTAGGAAGTGGTCATATTCAGGCTGTATTTTGATGACACAGCCTCCAGGACAGGCAGATGGGGAATGGGGGAAACAGGAGTCCTGGACGACACCCGGTTTGGGCTTAGCTGGTAGTGGAGGGATGGAGGTCAGAGTAGGCAGGGAAGGGGCCCATCTCAAGTTCTACTGGGGTGCACTGACCTTGAGATGCTTATTGCACATCCAAGTGGACACATCCAGTGGACAGTGGTATGTAAGTCTGGGAGTGAGATTGGGGCTGGAGGTATCCATGTAGGAGTCATCATGGAAGAAATGGAACTGAATGAGACTGCCTAAGGAGTGAGTAGGAGAAGAGAGGGCTGAGGACTGGATTCTGGGACACTCAACATTTAGACAGCCGGAAGAGGAGGTAGGGCCGGCAAAGGAAGCAGCAGGAATGGCCTGTGTGATGGAAGGGAAGCCAAGAGAGTTTAGCATCTCAGAATACTTTTATTTTTTAATGTTTGTTTGTTTGTTTATTTATTTATTTATTTATTTATTTATTTATTTATTGAGAGAGTGTGTGTGTGCACATGCTTGCAAGTCAGGAAGGACAGGGGGCAGAGAGAGAGAGGGAGAGAGAGAATGCTAAGCATGGAGCCTGCTGCCGGGCTCAATTCCATGAACTGTGAGATCATGACCTGAGCCGAAATCAACAGTCAGATGCTTAACCGACTGAGCCACCCAGGCACCCCTCAGAAGACTATTTTTAAAAATATTTAAAGAAGGAAAGCAATAAACTGCCAAAAAAAAATGCTATTGAGAAGTCAAGTAAGAGGGGCGCCTGGGTGGCGCAGTCGGTTAAGTGTCCGACTTCAGCCAGGTCATGATCTCGCGGTCCGTGAGTTCGAGCCCCGCGTCGGGCTCTGGGCTGATGGCTCGGAGCCTGGAGCCTGTTTCCGATTCTGTGTCTCCCTCTCTCTCTGCCCCTCCCCCGTTCATGCTCTGTCTCTCTCTGTCCCAAAAATAAATAAAAACGTTGAAAAAAAAATTAGAGAAGTCAAGTAAGATGAGAATTGAGAATTGACCACTGCATTTTTCCGGGATGGAAGTCATTGATGACCTTGGCAAGACTGATCTTAGGAGAGGATGGGCTGGAGGTTTGGTTGGGAAAGATTGCCTTAAGACCAGGGAGGGGAGATGTAGAAATCATGACTAAAGACAATCAGGAAGTTTTCAAGAAATGTAATCTACACTCACAGGTAGTTGAGCTCATTAAAGATTGATCAATATTTTAGGTGGCTTCTGTGGCTTTTGAATTTATATCTGCCAACACGAAAGGCAGGCCAAAAAAGAAAAAGTTTAAAAAATGCCTCTCTGGTGTGCTGGGAAGAAAATCATTGAAAAATTTTAAAGAAACTTATTTTTGCATCTAAATGGCTTAAAAGTTAAGGAGAACCCCCCCCCCCCCTTCCCCACCCCCGGTTATGCACCATTAGAAGGCAGAGTACTAACCAAGCTTTTGCAATTGCATCCAAAGTGCTGGCTTGGCTCGGTAGAGTCAGATGGCTGCAACTGTGTGGAAAATTTCCTCTTAAAAAATTTTTTTTATGTTTATTTATTTTTGAGAGAGAGAGAGAGAGAGACAGAGCACCAGTGGGGAAGGGGCAGAGAGAGAGAGAGAGGGAGACACAGAATCCAAAGCAGGCTCCAGGCTCTGAGCTGTCAGCACAGAACCCGCTGAGGGGCTCAAACTCATGAACCACGGGATCATGACCTGAGCCCAAGTCGGACACCCAACCAACTGAGCCACCCAGCACCCAAATGATCTCCTTTTTTAAGTACAAATTGAATAACCTTACAGATCTGTTTCACCTTACTTTTTTTTATTCTTGATTTCTCTTTGACCACATTTTCTCACCTATTTGATGTAAATTTTTTACCATTTGATCATTGAATTATTTATTCTTAAACACTGCTTTAATGTTTTTTTGGAATAAGACAAGTAATAATGTCTTAGCTGACCAGTGTAGTTATTTAAATATTTGTAGGTTTTCATCCAAATGGCCTTTCATAGATACCTGATATATATAAAATGTTATTACACATCCTTATGGATTCCAGCATTATACATAAGCTTCATACTTATATGGATGTTTATAGCTTCATATTATAAAGCTATGAATACATATTCTTTAGTTATAGACTATGTTAGTCACATACTCCAGGGGAACAGAAACTATATATCTATATCTACATATAGATATATTAATTAATTAATTAATTACAATGAATTGGATCATATAGTTATGGAGGCCAGCAAATCCCAAGATCTTTAGGGTGAGTCAGAAAGCTGGAGACCCAGGAAAGCCGCTGGTTTAGTTCTAGCCTGGAGGCCAGTAGGCCTGAGATTCAAGAAGGGTTGATGTTTCCGTTGGAGTCTGGAGGCATGAAAAGGCCTATCTTAGTTTGGCCTGCCTTAGAAGGCTATTCGGCAGGAAGAATTTTCTGTTACTCAGGGGAGGGTCAGTCCTTTTGTTTCTTTCAGGCCTTCAACTAGTTGGACGAGGCCCACCAACATTAGGGAGAGCAATTTGCTTTACTCAGTCTACTGATTTAAATGTCAGTTTCATCCAAAAGCACCTTCACAGAAACCACCAGAATAATGTTTGAACAAATACTGGGAAATTCAGTTAACCATTGGGGTAAGGTAATTTTCACTCAAACAATTAACAAAAAATTAATTGTCACATAAATAGATACTGTTTTATTTTTAGGTGTTGAGGTTGAGGATGACCAAACAGTATTTAATTGACGTAAGGTCATGATATACGAGTAGCTCCTTGTAATATTGGAGTCTTTTGACTCTAATGGTGTCCAATTCCCTAAGTAAATACAACAGGTAGGGATTTCTAAGTGCATGCTTGAATTACACCTGTGAAATAGCATCTAAAATCTGATCAGAGTGAGGATGGCCTGGGATCTCATGCAGGGACTCTGGCAGAGACTGCTGATTATCCCCTGACACTCTCCCTCCTAATATACACCATCTGGAACCCTCAGTCTACTATAGAGGATGGGAATGCTGTGGATGGATTCTATGGTGGCAGATACATCCAAGTGTCAAACCCTCAGCTGCATCAGCCTATTCCAGCAGAATGCCCGTGACAGGTGGACTCAGGGACTGATACGGGAAAAAGTGGACAAAGTAGGTGACATCATTAGATCTAACTTAGGGAGTTGGAGTAGCCTTGTGCTACTCTTCTCTCCGGTCCTTTTCTGACCCCCTCAGGAAGCATCGCTGACCCTGATCCACAGGGAATGCTGCTGAGGCTTTTTCATAGCTTGGGACTTGGCAAAGTATGGGATGCCCTTCAGCCTCTTCTGCCTTATATAGCGTTTCTTCCCCTCCTGACTTTTATTTCTTCTCACGCCCTCTCTTTCCAGCTCTGTCTTGGTTACATGCAGAGTGTTGTGCTTAGAGGTGGGGGGACCGGGGTCTGAATCCCAGTTCTGCCTTATAGAGGCTCCTTAACAATGCAATCCTCAGACATTCTTTCAGAGAGTATCGCAGAGGACCAACCACAGGCTCAGCAAAGACTCCCCAGTGGGAAAGAGCAGAGAGCAGTCCTCGGTCCAGAGCATTTCAGAGAAAATGGAAGGAAATGAGGGGGTGTTATGTCTACACTGAGTGGGTGACATGTCTACACTGCTTCCCTCCTCTGACCTATCTGCATTTCTGAGGGTCACAGTCTCACACAACTAAGAGAGCTAGATGGTGAACTTCAGGCCCGGGAGGTCAGTCACAACCCCAGGGAAGCCTTCCCGGGTTTGTTTTGAATGTGTTGTTGAGGACGGTGCCTTTCAGGGCACCTCTCAGTGGCTCTCTAATGAAGACCCATAGGAGAGGTTTTGCTTAGGACTCAGCATTGGGAACAGTGCTGTACCTGAAAGTCTTGTTTGCTTCTGCCGTATAGACGCTGAATGCCTTCTCACGACTCCTGTTTCCTTTTTCACATTGGCAGCTACCAATTTTGTGGCCATTCCTGTAACACGTGTATAGGAGTCCCTGGAACTCATTTGTGCACGGACTCCGGTTCTGGATCCATCTTATTTACAGTTCTATTCTTGTTTACCCTCTGCTTTTGTTTTTACTGATTTACAATGTTTTGGATGAAATTTCTAACATACTTAAAAGCAGAGAGAATAATACAATTAGCCTCCATGGATCTAGCCTCCGGACTAAAGTTATCGAGATGTGCCACATTGGCATCATTGATTGATTCCTTTTATGTTTTTGTTCATGGCTGGGGAATTTTGAAACAAGTCTTAAATTCCATGCCGTTTTATCCTTACGTACTTCATTCAGCATGTCTAAAAAATGTGGACAGGTTATTTTTTTTTTTTTATTTATTGCGTTTTTAATTTTAATTCCGGGATAGTCACCAGTTAAATTAGTTTCAGGCACACAATACAGTGATTCAGCAATTCTGTACATTACCCAGTGCTCGTCGTGATAAGTGTGCTCTTTAATCCCCATCGCCTATTTTACCCATCCTCCCACCCACCTCCCCTCTGGTTGGACAAATTCTTAAAAATCCATAATGACATTGTCACACCCAATGAAATAATTAACAATTCCTCAGAATTAGCTAACTCAGTCTGCAATCAGATTTCTCAAGTCATCCTAAATATGTCTTTCTGTTTGATTCATTCAGTATCCAAAGAAGGTCCATCTATCACATTTGGTTGTAGATCTCAATTCTCTTTTAATTTATAATAGTTCCCCCCTCTCTTGTTTTTCCTTTGCCATTTATTTATTATTTGTGCCGTGCCACAAAACCATGTGTCTTGTGGTTTGCATTTTCAAAATGTCCATGTTTTGGACTTTGCTGATAGCATTCTTGAGGTGCTGTTCGTGATATCCCCTCCTTATCCTGTGTTTCCTCTAGACAATCTTGAAGCCTGAGCAGATTCAGATTAATTTTTTTGATATGAATACTCTACGGTTAGTGTTGTACAATTCCTGTAATGTTCCATCAGGAGGCGTGTTGTGTCCTGTTGCTTTTCTTTTCATGATTGATCCATCCTGTTCCCTCCTTCTCTGATAGGCAGGAAATCTCTTTGGTTTTTTATTTATCCTTCCATTTATTTTAATATATGCAAATATTTACTTCTCACACTTAGGTCAAAAACAGCAATCTCTATATGCGCCTGACCTTGTTTTTAATTTCTTCCTGGTTTTTTCTTAATTAAAAAAATTTTTTTTTGAGAGAGAGAGAGAAAGAGAGGGCAAGCATGGCAGGGGAGGGGCAGTGAGAGAGAGGGAGACACAGAATCTGAAGCAGGCTCCAGGCTCTGAGCTGTCAGCACAGAGCCCGACATGGGGCTCGAACCCATGAACCATGAGCCCCTGTCCGAGCCAAAGTTGGACACTTAACAGCTGAGCCACCTAGATGCCCCTCCTTCCTGCTTTGAAAGATAAGAGTATATACTGGAAATGATTGCATAACTTATGGAGATAATCTTCCTTCCTTTGTTCAACATCTACCATTGGGTAATGTTACATATTTTATTCATCTATCCTATGAATAAGGATTTAGGTTGTTTTCAGTCTTTGGCTGCTACAAATAACGTTGCAATAAATGGTTTTTGTGCACATCATTTTCAAATTTTGCCAGTATATGTAAGGCATAGATTTATAAACATGGAATTGCTGGGTCAAAGAGAAATGCATATATTATTTTGTCACGTATTTTTGGTTATGTTAAAATGTAGAACATACTGTATTTTGTGTATATCTGAAAGCTACTCTGAACTCTTTTTCAAGAAAGTTGGGCATGAATTAATTGTTATTTTCATTATTATAATAATGCTTTAGAAGGCACTGAATAAAATACATTTGATTGTATATCTATCATTTACAGGCATGAGTCTCTATCGTGAAAATGAATATTAATCAGGGATTATCCATATACTTCCCTCTTGCCCCATGAAAGCAAACGCCGTCATTGCCAGATCAACCTTTCCCTCCTCTCCCCCCATGCTTTTTCCACCCTTCACACTCTAAACTTGTCACTGCTGGGCCAGTGTCTAGCCTTTTGTGAGAATGGGTCAAGAAGGATTTTAGGGCAGTGAAGAAGCTACCCAGGGAGAAAGGTAGAGGGATGGGAGGTGAGCAAGCCGAGGCCACAGAGGCTGGAGGTGGGCAATGTGGTGGGAAGGTAGAGGTAGCAAGTGAGGGGTGCCAGGGGACTTGGAAGGGGGGAAGTGGGGGGAAGAAACATAGGAATGTGAGAAATCTGCTGTAGCTTGTGACTTTGATCACTTTTGTCTCCTTTTGGAAAAGTAAGTGAATACGATTCTTCTATAGTTACTTATTTGGCTCTTGCAGCATGCATCTTGAACATAATGCCGTGTAGAGATGGACCTGTGTGGACCAAAGCGTCGAGTCTTCGTGATTCAAACGCCTAATGCGTTTGCAGAGAATACTGGGTTGAGATTTAAGTTGGCTGTCAGTGTGAAATCCCTTATGTGAGGATTAATATATGTGAACCAACCTAGGTAGCATTGGAAGCCCATCCACGTACCCACCACGTAGGTATATCTTTTTCTAATTATAAGCAGACCTAAAGGCAAGGCTGAGTCATCCCAGGCATCTGCTTACATCCTAATGCTTGAATCCAGATCTTCTGAAATGAAACTATATGAATCACTGGCAACATCTCCAAAAGAGAAGAAAAAACATGGCAACAGAAAATAAACCCTGACTCCAAGCACTGCCAATGCATCAGCTGCACAGAATAGGCCAGGTTGTCAAAATGTTGGTGGGTGTGGCTGCCATCTAAGGAGAAACTGAGGTCAGTTGCCCATGATCAGAGCCCAGGGAGCAGCTACATATGCCCTTCACAGGATTCTTTCGTAGGAGAGCAGCCTTCTGGCCTGGTCCCTGATGGCCTTGAGGGCTAAACTGGGAACCCGCTCCCTGAGGGCACTGAGGGCAGTGCTTGGCAATCCTCTCTTCAGTCCATCTCCATCTGTGGAAAACTGGGGCTTGAATTCACAGTTCTTTCTTCCAGAGAGGATCGAGACTTCCATTTGCAGGAGTCTGGGGGAAGTAACAGATACAGAGTTGTTTGCTCAGCCTTAATCTGGGAACCTGGGTCGATTCTGCTTTCTCTCTGCCCAAAGTTTAGAACCGGATTATTATTGTACTGATATTGACATTTACCCTGAAGACAACTCTCCCTTTTTCTACCCACTACTGGTTTCGGCTCAACATTTTATTTCTTTTCCTTCCTCCCTTCCACCCTTCCACGCTTCCTTCCCTCCTGACTCAGGACTTGATCCCATGATCCTGGAATCATGACCTAAGCCAAATTTAAGAGTCAGACGCTTAACAGACTGAGACACCCGGATGCCCCTCAGCTCAACATTTTTAAAGTAAATGTAAAACTTCCATATACAGTGGATCCTTCCATATACAGTGGACCCTTGGGTAACCTTTGAACTGCATGGTCGGTCCACTTATACACAGATTTTTAAAAAATAAATACAGTATAGTACTATAGATAGATGTTTTTTCTCTTCCTTATGATTTTCTTTTTTCTACCTTACTTTATTGTCAGGATACAGTATATAATACAGTAACATATCAACTATGTGTTAATTGACTGTTTATGTTATCACTAAGACTTTCAATTGATAGTAGGCTATTAGTAGTTAAGCTTTTGCAGAGTCAAACGTTGTATGTGTGGATTTTTGACTGCATAGGCCTTGGTGCTTCTAACCCCCACATTGTTCAAGAGTCAGATGCACTCATCTCATTTACACTCACCGATACCCTATGAGGTAGGAACCATTATTCCCCTTGGCCCCACCCCAGATCAGCCAAATGAGGAAACAAGGCTTTCAAGAATACAAATTTCTCCAAAGTTACACTCCCAGTTAAGTGGTAGAGCCTTGAGTTCAGCCTTGAATCTTTGATTCCAAAGAGCATGTTCTTAACCACTGTGCTTCCTGTTGTGTCCTAACTGGAGTGGACTATGGCCATGGCCTTGAGATGGCCACTTGGCTGTTTTGCATTTCAGTCTGCCCTTCATGCTGCCAGCTGACTGCCCCTCGCAAAATATGGCTGTCTAAGAGCATCAGTCTGACCATCCCTGATATATGCCATCTCCCTACTTCCTACCGAAATGTGCCGAGACATACAAAGGACACAACTGCCACAGCACCGGGAATTCAGGATGGTGATGCACCATTTGCCGATGTCTGGGAAATTTCCCACTAAGTGAGATGTCCTGGAGGGGCTTAACATGACAAACTTTTCACTTTGACCTGTGACACAGTAGCGAGGCAGTCATAGTGATACCAGGGAGCCAATTTGGCACTCCTCACCCCAATTCCTTTCTCCAGGCCATGCAAACTCCCCATCTCCAAGTCACCACAGCCATGGCTATGCAATTCCTTGTGGGGGAGGAAAATAGAGGAAGAGTCTGTGTTAGTTTCTTCCTGGTGCAAGATATAAAATCAGCCAGGCAGAAAATCAGAGCCTGGGGACAGTGCACGCAAGGGCTTGGTTTCCTGAGACAGCTCTGCCCAGCCCCTCCCTCTTACCATTTACCTTCGTCGTGCCAACAGAAGTAAGAGATAGGGGGAACTAGTAAGTCAATAGGTTTTATTGGGGAGATACTTAGGAAAGCCTGCAGGAGATGGGTTTCTCTGTGGTTTTGCAGAGAGAAAAAGAAAACGTTTTAAAGGACTATCTGCTACGGTAAGTCAGAAGTGGATGGTGGCAAGGAAGTTTAGGGTACTCCGTTTTGTGTTACACTATGTAATTCCCCATCTGGCATCTCTCGGAAAGATGTCAATAAAAATGTAAATTAATTTTCAATGCCTTTTTGGACTGTGCTGCTTTTTATTGTGTCTCTGTTTTTTTTTTAATTTTTTTAACGTTTTATTTATTTTTGAGAGAGAGACAGAGAGAGCG
Organism: Prionailurus bengalensis; assembly: GCF_016509475.1. Classification (NCBI taxonomy): domain Eukaryota; kingdom Metazoa; phylum Chordata; class Mammalia; order Carnivora; family Felidae; genus Prionailurus; species Prionailurus bengalensis. Next base: position 81,017,146 of record NC_057350.1, on the reverse strand, counting down.
CACATGGGGGAGGGGCAGAGAGAGAGGGAGACACAGAATCCGAAGCAGGCTCCAGGCTCCGAGCTGTTGGCACAGAACCTGATTCGGGGCTCGAACTTACGAACCCCGAGATCATGATCTGAGCTGAAGTCCGAGGCTCAACTGACTGAGCCACCCAGGCACCCCTTTATTGTGTCTCTGTTTAATGAATGATGTCATGGTGGTTCAAATTCATCTCCTCTTCACAAGGAGGCAGTGGAAGAAATGGAAGGATTCCTTCTTAGTCTGGGTGAGTCAATCCTGATGTAGGTCTACCTCCATCTAGGGTGTTATCTGAGTGAGGGGAATCCATGCTACCTGCCTGCTGGAAGATATCGAACCTGCATGCATTTCTTTCAAATTTGAGCAAATAGGGAAACAAACCAAATCAAGCCAAAGAAAAATATAAGCCCACTCCAAATGGAATCCATAACAAGAAGCCACAAAACACAATAACACTCTAAAGATGTAAAAAAAAAATACAAGTTTAGAAGAAGTTACTATAGGAATCAAAAGCATGCTTTAGAAGAATCTGCTTTCCTTCTTTTTTCTCCAACTCTCTTTCTTTCTTCCTGTGACTCACTTGCTTCTCTCCTCAGTCCTTCAGTATTCCAGACTCTCTTCTCTTTCTTCCCCTCCACCTGCCCTCCCTCCTTCTGAAGCTTACTCTTCCTATTTCCCCTTATCCCTTTCGGTTTACGTAGTCCTTGCTAACAAGGACATGGTGGGCATCTTTAAATCTTCCCCTTGTTCTCCATCCCATGTCACAGAGGGACTGTTGGGGACTGAAGTTTCAGGTCCTCTCAGTCCTGAGCCTCCCGGGGGAAATCTCTTCCTGTAGCTTCTTTGCAGCGTTTGACATCATGTCTTACATCAGAGTCCCTTGGATCCATGTTCCCTTGTTGAGGCTTGTTAAAGAAGGCAAGATGCACCAGGTGTGGGGCAGCAGTGACCCTGTGTAGAGTCTAAGGGTGCCTCAGATTGAATTTTCTGGAAACAGGTGCAGAGATGGAGAGCCGCATGCAGCGTTTACTGGGAAGTGCTCTTGGGAGTTACACCCGTGGAGAGGTGTGGAAGGGAGGGTTAGATAGACAAGATACTGTCACACCATATGGTTGCAAATGAGACTCAGCTGATCCTAAGGGGAACTCAGAAACTGAGATAGCCTTTCAGAGTTGTCCCAAATCAGGCAAGGGGGGCAGGCCTTTGGATCCTTGAATCAGTCAGTCATTGGCCTTGGGGAGTCTACTGTAAAGGACAATTCTCAGTGAGCCATCAGCATTAATATTCCCAGCTGAGGGATAGGAGCAGCTACAGAAAGGAGAGAATCTGGGTGGGCGATCTGGAGTCCTATCTAGGGATGTACATAATATAGGTGTTTTAGAACCATCTACCCGATACACTCCTTCATTCATTGTCACAGTGATGAATGAGACAGAGTGTCAGATACGGATTCGGTCTTCATACAAGGTACAAAGTGATAATGACCCAAAAAATAAAGGATCAAGAAAAAGATTAAGAAGGGAGATACCAACCTCAGAGGAAGATCTGGGTCTCTCTGGGGGAAGTAGCTTTGAACTGGCCCTGAGAGAAACTAGATTTGATAGGTAGATGTGAGGTGTAGGGCAACTAAAATGTAGACAGAAGGAGTCATTTTGAAGTAAAGTTCATCCTTGGACAACATGGTGATTAATGGTGCTTATCCCCTGCCCAGTCAAAAGTTCATGTACAACTTTTGACTCCCCCAGAACTTAACTGCTAATAGATTACTATTGACCGGAAGTATTACTGATAACGTTGTCAATTAACACATATTTTGTATATTATAGGCATTATATGCTGTATTCTTACAATAAAGTAAACTAGGGAAGAGAAAATGTTTTAAGAAAATCACAAGAGAAGATACATTTATAGTATTTACATTTATAAAAATTTTTTTTTTGCATGTAAGTGGACCCATGCAGTTGAAACCTGTGTTGTTCAGGGGTCACCTATACTCTAAAGTCTGTGCAGGTCTTCAAGCCCCAGATTATTTTGAATAAGGAAGTGCTGATTTCTCAACGTAAGCATCTTTAAAAACTTGTGATAAAGCATAGAATGGAGTGGAAAGAAAACCCAAGAGGCCTTTCCCTGGAGATGTTTTGCATGAATTAAAACCTCGAAGATGGCAGGAAGCTACAGGTATGGAGGTGTTCCCTGGAGACCCCATAACTTTAGCATCCTATATTTAATGGAAGTTTAGTCACAAAGCCATTTCTGAGGCTGGTGCCTTGAGATGAGGTTGAGAACTTTAAGGATTGTAATAGCTGCTGCCTTCAGGGATCTGAAGGGTGCCATGGAGTGGGGTGGGGTGGGGTCTAGCACTTAGTTAATATGGATCCAGAAGGCAAATCTGAGATTACTATATGCATGAAACAGGAAAGAGATGGCTTACCTCATTGAAAGGAAAAGTTTAATGAAAGACATTGCTTTGTCAAAACCAAGTAGGTTAGGAAGTAATAAGTTGACTACAGAAGACATTTCAGCAGAAGCTGTAAATGCAGACAAGGTTAGAGAGAAGACTCTTTCTTTGGGATTCACAGTTGATCTAGATGATCTTTAAAGCCCATTTCAAGTCAGAGATGATATAACAATGACTAACATTTATTCAGCATTTACTATTACATGTCATAGTGCTTAGGAGAGCAGGAATTGCCATCAGACTACCCAGGTTCAAATCCCTCCCGTACCACCTGCTGCCCAAGTGACCCAGGGCAAATTCTTGAACCATTTCAAGGTTTATTTGACTCACCCATAAAAAGCAGAAAAACAAAAGCCTACTTTATAGATTTGATGTGAGGATAAAATGTAAACCTTTAACAGGGTGCCTGCTTGGCCTATAGTAAGCACTCAATAAACGGTAGCCATCCTTATAAATGCTGTTGTATGGAAATGTGGGCTGCTATAGAGAACATAGGAACTCCCTGCCTCGGCCCCAGTATAGGGGAGTAAGCATACCAGGCTGAGTAAAGTGGTGCTCTATGAAGACAGGATTCAGGCATTTCAGGGGGAAGAGACATCAAGGACAAAGGAAGAGGTGGGATTCCAGAACCTGTTCTGGGAGTAGAGAGGCATCGGTCAGGTGGGTTGAGAAAGGGTAAGGTAGTGGAAGCTCTGCTTGGTGAATTAGATTGAGACCCAGTCATGGGGGAGCTTGAGAACCACACTAAGCAATTAACTCAGGGGGGTTAAAGTGGCCTTAAAGTATGAAAACGGGTTGCTTTCCACATTTATGCATCCTTCTTTTGTAGACCCTGCTGAGTCTAGTTGGAGTCAGAAAAAACTTGGAACACTCATTGCCAGGCAAAGATATAACCTACAGCTGTCTGGATGAGAGGGTGGTTATTTTATAACTTTGGTCATTTAACAATTTGAGAAGGATTCTAGACAGCCAGCCGCCCTTATTTATTCATAAAATCTTTAGTAAGGAAAAATTATGGGCATGGTATCATGTCCTCATTGGGAAAATAGAGAGTTGTTCCTTGCATGTTTCTGAGGCTCTAGGGGGGTTTTGGAGAGGGAAAGCCTGTCTTTACCAGAGCTACAGGTGGGTTATTAATTGGGGGCCCACAAATTATTAGGGCAAGGATGAAACTTACAGACACATGCTACAATTCTACCAATTTTCCGGACAGAGAAATGGAAGACCAGAGAGCCCAAGTCACATAGCAAGTCAGTGACATAACGGCAGACCTACCATTTCTCTTTCTCGTTCCCATTCTTTCTGCACAGTTCTCGCTAACACTATTTCTCTCCTGTAGTTTCTGAGAGTTTCTATACGTAGATATGTACTGAGTATCATATTTACAACTAAGATGTGGATGTATGTGCAGAGGTGTGTTCCACATCATACCAGATGTTGGTTGCTTCCAGAAGCAAGGGTCCCAGATGTCTGAAATGCAATTCAGTCAAACGATGGGGAAGAGTCTACAGGAAATAGCAAAGGTTTTGCATAAAATGAAAAGGCTATGGACACCAAAGTCCTAAGGCTAGCCAGGTGTGGGTGGCTGCACTGTAAAAGGAAGCATAAGTCACTATGACCCATGAGTTCCCTCTGGTGCAGACTTGGCCAGTCTGGGCTGGAGTGTTCATGTCCTTGCGCCTTCTGCACCTGTTCCCCATGGGCACTCAGATATGGGGCTTCGGGCCCCTCGACCTTCTACCTGGTGTGAAATCTGTCTCTCTTCTGGTGGGGCTTGTCAGACACCCTGAGCAGGGGTTTCGCTCCTGGAGACTGAGAAATGCAGAGTAGAAATGCAGCTTCTGGTACTGGTGCCCCAGAAAGCCTGCAGGCTGACCTTCAGTGAGGTCATTTGATAAAGAGTAAGTTGGAATACCATAGGCTTATTTATCTTGATAGAAGTACTATTTTATTGGAGAAAACATCCTGCTATACAGAAGGAGGTATTACATTGGCCTCTGCATAGCAAGCTCAAGTTCTAAATTAAACTTAATTTGTGCCAATGGGGATTGCATCAGCTGGTTACATACACACTTGGGTGCGTGTGTGTGTGTGCATGCACACACACACACACATATACACACACAATTCTGGTGATTCTTACCTTCTATGTTCTTGTTTTTCATCATAATGTTTACTGTAGCAACAACTGCAAAATGCTTCTAGAGAATTCATTCCTGGTATTGGGTGATATGCTTTGACTCCAGGGCGAGGTTTACAAGCTTCCCTCAACCTCACATATTTTCTGGGAATGTCCTCAGCCTCTGTTCTCACCTTGGCTTATGGCTACAACCTGAGACAGCTCCCAACACACCTCTGAGGCTGGTTAAGTCAGTTCACTTCCCTGGGCATTGATTGCCTTAATTCAGAGACAAGAATACTGACTTGAAGGAAAAAAAAGTTTAATAGATTAAAAAGAAATCCTTTCCAGTGTTAAGGTTCAGTGGCTACGATTTAAATTCTGCCTTTCTTACCGTGTCCAGTATAAAACTGGTAGAGTGACACCTCCCCAGAGCTCTTCAGTTATGTAGTGGCCCCTGAGGAGACAGACCCTGAGTCCAGGCATTACCCACAATGCCTCATTAAGAGCTTCCTTCCTCCATCCAGTGGTCTCTATCTTCCCTCCTGTACTTGAAGGATTGCAATTTATAAGTATAAAGCTCTTTGAAACTGTACATGGTATCGTCACAGGGGACCTTAGTGTTGCCATATACTTTAATTCCCTATTGAACAAATGGACAAACAGAGGCCAAGAGACGTGACGTGTCCGAGGAACCAAAGCCAGCCAGTTGCAGAACTGGGATATACATTTATATCTCCTAACTTCAGGTTCAGTGCTCTTTCCACTGCACCTGGGTGCCTGTCATCAATTGGTTACAGTCTTCACAGGAATGGTATTCACACAGATGGCTTTATGCACTAGATCTTCTTTGGTAAGATTTCAAGATGAATTTCTATTTCAGCTCTAAAATATTTACATTGGGCATCAGGGGGTCCATGGACCCCTACAGCAGTAACAGGGAGCCTGACGGGTCAAATACGCCTCACCCCTCTTCCCCAGAGTTGTGGCCTCGGTAGGTTCTAGTGAACCACTTGCTGGAAAGACATGAACTTCAATCCTCAGAGTCTGGAATGGCCATATTGAGTGATGAGAAGGTAGAAAGACGTTTATTTTGTGAATATTTTGTTCTAGATCCCATGCTGGACAAAGCTGATCAAAGCTGGGACTTTGGGGACAGTCATATAGGATCCCATCCCGGTTCCATTAATGATTAGCTGTTGAATTTTGGGCTTCTCTGCTTTAGCTTCCACATTTGCAAAATGGATCTGCTGCTGCTGTTACCTACCTATGGAGGTTGTTATTAGGATGAAATAAATTAATATGTATAAAGCACTTAGGATAATGTCTGATACCTAGTAAGTGCTATATAGTGATTGCTGTTTCTATGCAAATTAAAAAAATATGTTCACATGAAAACACATGTTTTGCCAGAACAAAATGACACACATTAATATATTAGAATAGCTACCTATGAGAGAGAATTGCTACCTATAAAAGAGAATTGCAAATCAGACAAACAAGAACAACAACCAAAGCAAGTGATTGCAGAGCCCTTGCTTTTCATCTCTACAGATATTGCTTCCTTGTTATCCCATTGTCAAGGTGAATAAACTGAGGCTAAGATAAAATATGTCAAGGCATCAAGCATTCATGCAGGGGCAGGAGGAACACTTGGAAGGTGGTCTCCTGTACCAGATGGGAATTTTAGGCCTTTCTTTTTCATCTGCAAACTTCAGGATCTGCAGGCTGTCCATAAGTCATACTGTTTGAAGAACCTGTTCAGATTCTGAGCTTCTGCAGAGAGTAGAGTCAAGAGATGTGTTTTCCAGCTGCAGGAGGCACTGTCTGTGAGATCTAGAATGCAGGACCATGAACTTAATCAATAAGTTGTATACAAATAGGTAGCAAAAATGAAATTATAAAAGATTAGAAAAAAAAAACACTTTAGTACCCCCAAATAGAGGAGTAGCTAAATAAATTATGCTCCACTAGATCACAGAATATAGGCAGACCACAAGATGGAATAATATTAATTACTTAGAAAAATATTCACTATATATCGTTATTTAAAACATAGATCACAGTGGGGCATGTAGAATGTGTGTGTATGTGTGTATATATATACAGACACACATATACACACACACATGCACAGATAAGTGGCAGTCAGGATGCATATATCGTAATATTAACAGTGATTATTTTGAACACGAGTTTTAGTGAGAGTTTTACTTTTGCTTTTATCTATATTTTCCAACTTTTCTAAATAAAACTGGGACTTTTATAAAGGAAAATAGTTTATTAAAAAATATCAGGAGAGGCACCAGGAATAAAGGCTGTTTTCCCCCATGTATATTGCTCTCGTCTTCTATCATCAGGTTGAAAATCATCTTTTCTCCTCCTACCAGGCTGATGCAATGGTACCCACCTTTGTGCAAAGGTAGTTGCTCTTGCACAAAGCTGTCCAAGTACAGATCTGTAGCGTTCTGGCTATTGGGTACATACACAGTTACCACCTGGCATAGAGCCTGGTACAGGGGTATGTTTGAAATGAATGACTTAAATGAATGCGTATGGGCTCAATAACTTGGATTTGAATATGAGCTCTCTGCCATTTATAAGCTAGATGAATCCCGCCTCCTGATCTGTAGAGTGACAATAACGATTGTGGGTCAAAGGACCGCCAATAGTTTTTGTAAATGGCCCAATGCCAGTCACAAATGGGTGGGAGTGCAGAGAGTTTATTATTATTGCTGCGTCTATTAACAGGTCCACAGCGTCCCATCCCTAAGGTCTCTTTGGCTCCCTAAGGCATCATGGTTACCATAGCAGCCAGATGCTGATGATGCCTCCAGGGGCAGCGAGGTGAGGCTGAGCCAGCTCCCGGGTCTTCGCCTTTGCACGCCCTTCACAGGCCAGAGTGAGATGGCCTGAAGCTCAGCCTCCTTTCAGGCCCCCCACCTGCCTCAGGTCACTTAGACCCACAAACCCTGCCTCCGCAGCCTCAGTTCGGGGCCTTCCAACACCCCTTTGGAGAGTCCCTCCTCCCCAAGCTCTGTCTCTTGGCGCCCTGCCTGGTTGCTGTGGAAACAGGTTCCACTGCGGACAAAGGAGGGAGCTGGGTCCTGCTTCCTCCCGGTCCTGTCGATGAGGATTTTTAGACCGTGGAAACTGCGCTGCCCTGCCCTACACCTGCCCTCGCTCTCCGTGTTCTCGCTCAAGTGGAGCCTGCCCTCCTTTGCCACTGACGAGACCATGTGTAAAAGCGTGACTACAGGTGAATGGAAGAAAGTCTTCTATGAGAAGATGGAGGAGGCCAAGCCGGCCGACAGCTGGGACCTCATCATAGATCCCAACCTCAAGCACAACGTGCTGGCCCCTGGCTGGAAGCAGTACCTGGAATTGCATGCCTCGGGCAGGTGAGTGGCCCGGGCAGTAGGAGCCTGGCAGGCTGGGGGCACCTTCCAAGAAGAAACAGAGATATAGAGAACCCAGATGCTTAGGGTCAGTCTCGCTGGGCCGGTTTAGACTGGGAGGCAGAGAAAGAGTCCCTCACTGGGAAGTGGGATACTGGAGTTTCATTCCAGCTCTTCCTCTGCACTCCTATGTAACTTTCCCTCTCTGAGTCCTGGCTACTGCTTCTGACGAAGAGGTGGGACATACTTACTAATTCTAACCTCCGACATTTTACATATTTTCGGATTTTAATCCTCTAACTGCGTTGAAAACCAAGAGACGGGGGGCTCAAGGTCTATGGAGGTTGAGTTCTGTGCTCTGGTCCTGGGACAGTTCAATTTCAATCTATTTAATTCGGCCTGACTTAATATAAAATACTGAACACATGAGGTGTTCTAGAAACTGGCTCTACTATGAGCTCCACGGCCCTTGAGCAATTCATTTTCCTTCTTGGACCTCACTTTCCCCATTTGTGAAAGGAGAGGTTAGACTAGATCCCTACCTTGTGGGTCGTGGACCAGCAGCACCAGCATCATCTAGAACTCGTTAAAGATGCAGAATCTCCAGTCCTGTTCTAGACCTACTGAATCAGAACCTGCATGTCAGCAAGGTCTCTCAGCGATTCAGATGTACAGCAATATCTGAGATGACTTTCCAGCACTCTTGTCCATGGGTCTATTATGCAGGACTTCCCTTTGGGACAGAAGATGGGGAGGCTCCATGGTGCAGCGTGGGGGTCAGAAGCAAGGCCTTACTTCCTGCCCTGGTTCAGTCCATCCAATTCAATTCAAGAAAAATCTATTGAGCGCTTGTTACGTGCTGGCTACTGGCTCTGACTCTGGCTGTGTGCACGTGGAGGCCCAGCAGCAGTAACGGTGTCATTTTTCTCCTGATTTGGGTCTAGCCTGTTCACAGTCAGTGTTAACAGGTAAGACTGTGCGGACGGATGGTGCGTTTCCCAGCTGGTCCGGGCCATCCCCGCCGTGAGACTTAAAAGAGGTGTGAGCAGGAAGGACTCATCTGGTGCCCCCTGAACATTTTGCAGATGAGGAAATATCCCCAGAGCCAAAGCCCCAAGGGCAAGGCCTGAGGGCACTGGGATGCAGGAGGCAGGGGCCTCTGCAGCACACAGTCCTTTCCCCCTGCCTCAACCCCTCCCCGCAGGTTCCACTGCTCCTGGTGCTGGCACACCTGGCAGTCGCCACACGTGGTCATCCTCTTCCACATGTACCTAGACCGCGAGCAGCGGGCGGGCTCGGTGCGCATGCGCGTCTTCAAGCAGCTGTGCTACGAGTGCGGCACGGCGCGGCTGGACGAGTCGAGCATGCTGGAGGAGAACATCGAGAGCCTGGTGGACAACCTCATCACCAGCCTGCGCGAGCAGTGCTACGGGGAGCCCGGTGGCCAGTACCGCATCCATGTGGCCAGCCGCCAGGACACCCGGCGGCACCGCGGCGAGTTCTGCGAGGCCTGCCAGGAGGGCATCGTGCACTGGAAGCCCAGCGAGAAGCTGCTGGAGGAAGAGGCCACCACCTACACCTTCTCGCGGGCGCCCAGCCCCACCAAGCCACAGGCGGAGGCGGGTTCTGGCTGCAACTTCTGCTCGATACCCTGGTGCTTGTTTTGGGCCACGGTCCTGCTGCTGATCATCTACCTGCAGTTCTCCTTCCGCAGCTCTGTCTAAGATTCCCTTAGTGGGCGTAGGGGAACTCTTCGCGGCCCAAGGCCCGTGGGGGCCAGCCAGCTGGAGGGAGGGGGCAAAGAGAGACCTGGGGTGGGAGTGGGTTAAATTCTAGTGCTGGTGCCGCCACGGACTCCATGGGGACCCTAGGCAAATCACACGTCTTTACCATCCATAAAATCAAGGGTTTCTGAAGTGAAACCCAGGACCCCGAAGTTCTGCATAGCTGTTGCTCAGGGACTTTTGGATTTGGAAGGTAGGCCGGGTGAGTAGGGTTCCCATCCTGGTCACACTGTCCATTCCTGGCTCCTACTTCCTCATCTCGCCTTGATCAGAACATCTTGGAGTGGCATTTAAGAGTTATGGATGCAAATAGGTTCAACTACTTCAAAAGAAAAAAAAAAAAAGCTTGACCATCACAGGGCTTGGTGATCTCAAAAGGCCTTTCCACAGTGATGAGCTCATTCTTGTGCTCTCTCGTCAACCCCCGGCCCCTATGGAGAAGCCTCCTCCACAACTCTGCCTCCCTGCACACAGCAGAACTTTCTCTTGAAGAGAAGAGGTGGAAGCATTAGGCTGTCTCTTTGCTGCTGGATGCACAGGGTTCCTTGGTTCTGTTCCCCAGACCCCCAGCTTCCAGCAGCCTCTCTCCACTCAGGATGGATTCTGAGGCCTGCCTGTCTCAGAGATGGTGGTTGGGGTAGAGTTTCATAGACGAGGCTTCCCACCCATGGCTTATGAACTGACAGAGAATTTAGGGGAGGTTCGGAAGGTAGAGTGTTAGACGCAAGGCACAAAATCCCTAGGAAACAAATATATGACGCTCTGTTATAATGAAGAGTATGTAGAGTTCAGGGACCCAGCCTCACCGATTCTTCAGCAGTTCTGATGGTCATGACACCAGTGTAGGGGTCTGGCCTCCTGGGCGCCTTGCTGATATGCTAGTTGAGAGGCTTCCCTACTTTGGCCATGCATAGGCCCTCTCACCAACCATTAGCTGTCCACCTAGAACCACAGGGATGGGGTGTCATTAGCAAGAGAGGGAACATTAAAGACATGAAGTGCTTTACCCATAGAGAAGTGCATAGATATGTGAGAGAACCTTATATCACTTTAAACTGGGATGCGTATGGTTTGGGGTGGGAGGAGAGACTTTCTGAGGGTACGGGTATGGATGGGGCTTGGGGGGAGGCAGAAGGCAGGAGATGGGATGCCACCCTGCACTTTCGAGGGTCCTCATTCACCTCGCCTCTGTTAACAACTTGATTCTTCCTGTGTCCCCTACCGATCCCCTTTTTAATGGAAAGTCACCACCATCTGTAGTGGTGGAGGGAGTAGGGCCACTTATATAAAGATGGGATACTTTAATAAAGACTGTATATCTTCAATCAGGCTTAGTAGTCATGAATGTGTGCTTGAGACTCACTACAACGTCCCTGATATGTGGTCCCTGATATGTTAGACGCCCCCTGTCTCCTTCTTTCGCCTTTCTTGGGCTCCCATATAAGGCTAATCTAGCTCCAGCTTCAAGGTCTGGGCTGATCATGAAGGTCAGGAAGAATGCAGGCAGTGCTCAGTCAGTCATCCAGGGGACTCAGCCTAAGGCCGGTCGTACCCTTGCCCTTGCTGTAATTCTAGCACCTGGCTGCCGACGTCCTTTGCTTTATTCACACAGTGCTCATCCCTTTATCCAGGCTAAGTACCCCAAACACCCTCTGTCTGACAAGCCCTGATTTGGGTGCTGGGATCCAGTGGGCACTAAGACAGGCCTTGTCTCCCAGAGAGCCCTGCTTATTATTGAGGAAGTTCCTGGCCTTGGCTGTGCTTTCGAAATCCTGGGGAGCTTTTTAAGGAAATGTCTGTTCCCAGCCTCCACTTCAGTGCAACAGAATCAAAATTTCTGGGCATGAAGCCTGAGCATCTGAATTGGAATAAGACTCCCAGGTGGTCCACCTGCACTGCCTGGTATAAGGCCTTCTCGCTGAGGAACAGACTTCCTTTTGCACCCAGTCTTATTATGATGAGCCCTGAGGTCTCCCTTGATGGCTCCGCCTTGGATTCTCTAGGACTAGGACTCAGCTTCCCTCTTACCTCCCTACTCTCTGTCCTGGGAACTTGACTTTCCCTCAAAACTCCTGGTTCCTGCCTGTCCTCTGCTATGATGGCTTTGTCCTGCTCTGAGAGTCTCCATCATTGAGCTCGACCACTCTTGCCAGATGCTTATCAAATTTTGTTACAAGGACTTGCTTATGGCTGTATTCCTTCCTGGAACGTGACCACAGTGTGGAAGTGGCTTACCTCAAGTTCCCTTGCCAGCTAGTGGCAGAGCAAGAAGTCCAACCCTCACCTAGTTTTAGTTCAGGCCTCTTTTTTAAAGCATTAGGCTTCTTCCTCCTCTGTGGGAAGATGTCTGCAACCCTCGGAGGCTTCCACTGTTTCCTTTATTGTTGTTGCTACAGATTGGGGGGCGGGGGTGGGTCTAGGTTTGCTCACTGGCTTATGCCTCATCTTGGCAAAGACTTCTCTGGGACAGTCCTTCCTTTGTACACATTGCCCTGTGCCACATGATGAACTTGTTAGATGTGCCCTAGGCATTATAAATAAACTTCTCGGAGACATTTCAAGATCCCAGCCTCTCCCACTGGAGCTTCCGGGTACTAGTCTTGATGTTCAAGCCAGGAGAAGACCTACAGGCTCTGAATTGTGGCTCCAGAGGCTGAACTCCTCAGTATGGTATCAGCATGAAGTGCAGCCTGGATCATTTCCAGGGCTGGGACAGGGCCATCTCCATGGGAGAACACTTCCTGGGGGTCAGGAGCCCTAAGAACAAAGGAAATCACCAATCAGGACAATTTCCAACATAGTGAATCCATAGACCATCAGAGCTGTAAGGCAGATTCGATCTAGGGCCTTTATGTCATAGGTAAGGAACTTAAGCCTAGAGAAAGTAAGAAATTTGACCAGCATTATATGCACAGAGTCAGGGAAGATGATTAATTCAAACTTCAGAAACAGGTTCTGCTACTTATGAGCTGTACAGCCTTAGGCAAATTACTTAAACTCCTTGAGCCCCCTTTCCCTTCTCATCAAAATGGGAATAACACTCTTGCCTTGCGGAGCTATTGTGAGAAATAAATGAGGCACTGTCAGTAACTTTGCCTGATACAGAGCATAGGCTCACCCTCTTCCTTCTTCCCCTTTGCCTTTCATCTGGCAGCCTCCCCTGTGACTCCCTGAGGGGCTCTTTCTCTTTGTGATTTCAGCTCTGCTGGTAAATGTTTTGGGGGGGGGGAGCAAAGAAATAAAAAAGAAAAAGGAAGGTAAGGGTTAACTCCTCCAGCCCAAGGCTGAGACCTGGTTTATTTAAATGTAATGTAGAGTCATTTCTTTTCTTCGTCTCAAATATATTTCAAAGCAGTGACTTCATTTTTCCAGTGGCATGGTAGCCACTCTTCATTCTTCAAAGAGAGCTATATAAAAATCACCCCAAACAGAAAACACCAGTGATTTCTGGGCTCTATTCCCATTGGCTGAAATACCGCAAAAGGAATTTCGTTCCATTCCAAGTCCCATTCTGGTTCTCTGTAGGACTCCCAGCTAAGGAAATTCCTTTGGAATCGTTTTTTGGCAGGGCGTGGGTACTGCCACATGCACCAGGGAAATGAAATCCGCCTGTTGTATGGCTATTTTGTGACGAATCTTGTGAGGGTAGGTGGGTGGTGGTTGTGCTACAGAAAACTCATTGGCCTGGGATTTGGGCAACATGGGTCCCAGCTCTGGGTTAGATGTTACCGAGAGATCTAGGCTGCTGACCTTGGGTGCCTTAGTCTTTCCCCTCTCCTGGGTCTCAGTTTCCTCATTTGAGAAGCAAAGAAGTAAGGTGATCTGAAGGGCCCCTACTAGCCTTGACCTTGCTCATACACTGCAGCTTGGCCTTATTTGTCCTCACTCATTTGGGGTGGCGCCTGACCCTGACCCATCTGGTGGGTCATGTAGTTCAGCACTTCAGTCTGACCAGGTGGGTTTGGAGTTTGATCCTTTTCCCCTTTCCTTTCTGGAGGCAAACTTTGAGACATCATACCCTAACTAGACCTCTCTACAGTGATATTTGCATTTGAAAAGGCAGTTACCTTGAGAGGTGCTGCCTTATACAGGGACTTGCGTGGTAGCCATGGAATTTCAGTCTGTGTTGTTGTCCCCTCACTTCTAAAATAAGCTCAATCATTCTTCACTTCATCATAGTGGGGTTACAGTAACATTTTGAAGACGTAATAAGATTTCCCCTGTTTCCAGGATTATTCATTCATTCAACAAATGTTTATTGGGTACATATTATACGTTGCGCATTGTTCTAGGCACTGTGGATAGAGCGGAAAGCAAAGCCACCAAGTAGTTTACCGTATGCTTAGTTGAGGAACTAGGCAATAAACAGTCTGAGTAAGATGTGTGATATATTAGGGGGTGTTAAGTACTAAGGAGAGGAATAAAGTAGGCAAGGGGGATAGAAAAGCAAGGACTGGAGTTACCATTTTAGATTGGGTAACTAGGGAGAGTCTCGCTAAAGAGGTGAACTGAGGAAGGGGGGGATGGCATGTGCAAAGGCCCTGAGGTAGGAGCAGCCTGGAATGTTCAACTGTGAGGAGACCAAAGTGGCTGGGGTGCAGTTCAGGCTTAGTAGTCATTACTAATAGGGTAACAAAGATTAGAGTAGTAATGGGGGTCAGACCATATGTGTCACAGGGTATTGTCAAAATGTTGGTTTTTAATCTGAATGAGACAAGAAGTCAGTAGAGGGTTTGAGCAGTGGAGTAATGTCATCTAATTTATCATCACCATGTTGAGAAGACCATAGAGGAGTAAGCATAAAAGAGGGAGGATTACCTGGGAGGCTCCTGCAGTAATCTAGGAAAAGAGGTGATTATGGCCTGTTCCAGTGAGGTGGAAAGTTGGATTGAGTCTGGGTATATTTTAAAAGTAGAGCTGAGAGGATTTGCTGATGACTCAGACATGAGAGAAAGAGGAGCCAAAGAGGCCCCAAGGTTTTTGGCCTGGCCAACCCCCTTCGGCAACGAGGAAAGCTATGTGAGGAATAGATTTGGGGGCGATGTCAGGAGCTTGGTTATGGACATGTAAAGCTTGATATGTGTTGTAGGCATTCTGTTAGACATTAAATGTAAGAAATGCAAGGTGGCAGTGGAATGTTCATAACAGCAGTTCAGAGGAAAGACCCAAGCTGGAGAGAAAATTGGAGCAGTCAGCATCTACGTGATATGAAATGTCATGAGATTCGCTGAGATTTTTCGGGGAGTGAGGCTAGATAGAAAAGAGGCCAAGGACTGAGTCTGGGGCTCTCTAAGTAGAGAGGTTGAAAAGAAGGAGCAATCCACCAGGGGCTGTGGAAACTGAGGCACAGAGAACGTGATTTGCTTGAGCTTTCAGAGCCATCAAGCTGCAGGGCTTGGACTGGAGCCCAGGTCTTCAGCGTCAAGGTGCAGAGCTCTTACCCCTGGCCCAAAGCACCTTCTCTGTCATGGCTCCAGCTTGCTCTCTGGATGGGAGTCCTGCCCCTCTCCCTTGCGCGGGAAGTGTTTCGTCAAGTCTGAGCAGGACAGGGATTTTTGTTTCTGTTCTTCTCAGTGTGTTTGAAGTGTTTCATAATTTTAAGATGCACTCAAATTAAAAAGGCTTTGTGGGAGGCCTAGACAGCCAGGATGGGTTTGGGCATTGGACACACAAACTCAGACCAAAGGAAGATGTTGTCGGAGTTGTTTAAAGGAAGGATTCTGTTGTCTTGGATCCCGTTGGCAGGCCTGGGCCATGTGTGAGCACTTAAACTTGGGCATGGATGAAATCAACCAGATCATGTCAGGAGATGGGCTAGATGGAATAATGTCACAGGATAAACAGCTCAGGGGGAAGTGTAGGTCTTCTCTTTCAAAATAGGTCAGCATCTTCTGAAACTTGGGTCTGGACCACATCTATACGGTGTCCTCCAGATTCCCAGGGCTTGCTCTGTTTGATTCTGGCCTGTGGTATGGCTTGGGGTCATAACCTGTTCATTTGCAGAAGCTTCCACTGGGGCTGGCAGATGTTGGTGGGGGAGATGCGTTCCCACACACGCTGATCTGTTCATTCAGCACGCTTGCCCTGCGGCACTATCCGGGCTTGACACACCTTCCTCTTGTCATAATACTGTCTTGTCCTAATACCCCATTCTTCAGAGGGGACCCCCTTGGAGCCTTTGTGATCTGCCTAGGTGTTGAAAGGGTCTTGGCTCTTTTTCCTGCATCAGAAGCTCATTGCTGGGAATTGAGCCCGTGTTTTTACATGCAAACAATTTTTCTTAACGTCTCCAAAGAGAGGCCAGCACACATCAGATGCAGGAGACGGTTGAAAAAACCGTGTTTGTGTCCTTCCCTCAAATTTAGAGACACCCATGGCTTTCTTTCTGGAGATAAACACTCATGCCTGCAGCTCACAGAAAGACCAGGGGCCTGGAAAACCATTACTGCCCTTGGGTTTTGGTCTATGCCCTGTTTTCTCTCTGCTTCTCTGCTAATTCATCCTGAAGTATTATCAGAAGCTGGGAATCTCTTAACGGTGTCTCTTTTGGACTTAGCCCTAGGTTCTCAGACCTCTGAAAAGCAGATTCCTGTCCTCCCTCCATACAGGCCTGCACTCATTCAGGACAAGAAGGTCCCTTGCCTGATGTCAGAAGCCATCTTGAATCCCCTACCTTTGGTGTCTTCTCCTTTAGTTACTTCTCTGCATTAAGGCCTCATTGGAAAAGTCAAGTGATCATATCTCCCTTTGATTCAAAAAACTCAAATGTTTCCCTATTCCCGAAACCAAGCTGAGCATACAAGGTCTGCACTTCATATCTGCCTGATGGTGTTCTCTTTTCTCCTAGTTCTTCTGGTTTTCCAGGGACACCAAGTCATTCAGATTCCCCCAAACATCCACTGCCCTTTCATATTCTTTGTTTTGCATATGCTGTTCCCCCATGCCTGGAATACTTTCCCCTTCTTCAGTTTACCATTGCAAAGTAAAAAAGACTGTTCTTTCCCGGAAAATACTCATGCAGAGATATCATAGTGATGGTTTTGTGGCTGAGAGAACATTCTGGATTGTGGGCTAGAGCAGCAGGGTGCCTACCTCACCTCT
Source organism: Prionailurus bengalensis (assembly GCF_016509475.1). Classification (NCBI taxonomy): domain Eukaryota; kingdom Metazoa; phylum Chordata; class Mammalia; order Carnivora; family Felidae; genus Prionailurus; species Prionailurus bengalensis. Next base: position 81,000,265 of record NC_057350.1, on the reverse strand, counting down.
GCTTCCCAAAAGCTGCATGGCCTAAGTCAAAGACCCAAGTTGGGGTAAAAGAGGCTCCCAACATTCTTCAGGAGGCACACACTGGCAGGATAGCTTAGAAATGTGGTTCTCAAACTGTATGCACATTAGAGTTACCTGGGGAACTTTTAATCCCACCCACCAATGCTCAAGACTTACTCCTGGTTATATTCGAGTCTCTGGGGGCTGAGACTCAGACATTGGTGTTTCTGGTGCCTCCTGTGTGCAGCCTACCTTGAGAACCATTGGGGTAGAGCCAGTGGGACCCAGAGTCCATCAGAACTGGTTTCAAATCCCAGTTTCCCCATCTCCTGACTGAGATACCTTGGGTCACATTTTAAAATAGAAACTTTTAATTTTAAAATAGTTCTTTTTTCAAGTTTACTTATCTTCAGAGAAAGCAAGGGAGTAGCAGGGGCAGAAAGAGAGGGAGAGAGAATCCCAAGCAGGCTCCAAACTGTCAGCACAGAGCCTGACTCGGGGTTTGATCTCATGACCCTGCAATCATGAGTTAACCCAAAATTAAGAGTCAGACACTTAACAAACTGAGCCACCTAGGTCCCTAAAATAGTTTTAATTACAGAAAAATTGTACAGATGGTACAGAAAGCTCCCATAAACCCTTCCCCAGTGTCTCCTATTATTAACACCTTATGTTAGTATATGGTTCAATTGTCACAATTAATAAACCAGTATTGATGTGTTATTCTTAACAGAAGTCCATCCTTGATTCAGATTTCCTTCATTTTTACCTAATTTCCTTTCTCTATTCCAGGGGGCCATCTAGGGTCCTATGTCACACATTTAGTTTCAAGTATCCTTAGGCTCTGTGTTAGTTTCCTCAGACTACCATGACAAAGCACCCCAAACTGCATGGCTTAAAACAACAGACATCTATTGTCTCATAGTTCTGGAGGCTAGAGGTCTGAAATCAAGAATTGGTGGGGCCATGCTCCCTCTGAAACCTTGGGAATGGGGTTGGGGGGTGAGAATCCTTCCTTGCCTATTCCCAGCGTGTGGTTGCTAGTGACCCTTGGCCTTCCTTGGCTTCTATCCACGTCCATCATACATGGCGTTCTCCTTCATAAGTCTCTGTCTCTGTGTCTCATCTTCTCTTCCTATAAGGTCACCAGTCATATTGGGTGAAAGGCCCACCCTACTCCAGTATGACCTTGTCTTAACTAGATGGATCTGCAAGGACCCGGTTTTCAAATAAGGTCACATTTGGAGGTCCTGAGGATGAGAACTTCAATGTATCTTTTTTAAGGATACAGTTCAGCATATTATAAACTCCTCTTGGCTGAGACAGTTTCTCAGACTTCCAGTAGTTTTGATCACCTTAACAATTCCAAGGAGTATTGGTCAAGTGTTCTGTAGACTATCCCTCAATTGGGATTTTTCTGATTTCTTTCTCATGATTTTAGGCTGGGGTTATGAGATGAATGGAGGAAGAGTGCAGAGATACAGTGCTATTTTCATTAGGACATATCAAGGTCATATAGTATCAACATGACTTATCATTGTTAATATTAACTGTGATCACCCGGCTGGGGTAGTGTTTTTGTTAGGTTTCTCCACTCTAAAGTTATTTTGCCACCCCCCCCAGCTCCCCCATTTCCATACTGTACACTTTGGAAGGAAATCACTATTTGCACCCCACACTTAAGGGAGGGAGAATTATGCTCCATCTCCTTTAGAGCAAATTATTTATATGAACCATTTGGCATTCTTCATGGGAGATTTATCTATTCTCCCCCTTTTATTTATTCATTCAATAACTTACACATGTAAGTATACACTATGGATATGTATTTTATACTTTGGGTTGCAATCCAATTCTGTTTTGCTTTGTTGCTCAAAGTGTTCTTACTTTGGTCATTAGAGCGCTTCTAGTTGGCTCCTGTGTCCCTTTGACATACCCCCCATCACTGTGTGTGACTACCTTACTCTCTGGAACAACATACTCCAGGCTCATCTTGTATATTTTCTGTGCTAGTCCTGGAATCAGCCATTTCTTTAAGGAGCCCTCGTTCCTTTTATTGAAGAATAGTGTTAGAAACCAAAATCTGGACATTAGGTGTGCTTGTTGCTACTGGGGTGTTGGTGTTTGTAGGTTGGTCCACATTTTTAACCTCACTGTTTTAGTTTTCTTGCCTGTAAAAAGGGGAGAAGAGAGTAATAGTACTTTGTGAGGATAGATGAGAGAATTATGTAAGAGCTTAGTGTGGTCTCAATCAGATAGTGAATGTTCAGAAATGTTAGTGATTATCTCCCACAGAACTTTTTATGTTTGAGCTACATTTAGTTTCCAGCGTTCTTTCCTATATGGTAATTCATCTTATTCTACAACCCTCAGACAGGTAGAGCAAAGATTTTTCTGCCAGTTAATGGATGGAGAAATTAAGTGGATAAGAGAGTCAACCTATGCTGCACTAGAACCTAAGTCTCTTGGTTTCAAGACCTATTCTAGACCCAAATTGGCCACCATCTCTGCCACATGATCAGTATAGATTTCTCTAATTTTACCTAATCCTACCTATCATTGCTAGAAGGGCTTCTTGTTGGTGCTAATTCTCTGATTCTTGCCATCGGAACAAGATTAACTCATAGCAAAAGGAAAGTACACACTACAATTCAAAAGAGTGCACTCATAGACATGGTGCCATATTTTCTGAACCAAACAATTGAACACATGATGAAAAAAATTTTTTTTCTATTCTGGGAGTGGATGACAATCAAGAAATGTAATTTCCTGACTTCAGCCAGGTCACGATCTCGCGGTCCGTGAGTTCGAGCCCCGCATCAGGCTCTGGGCTGATGGCTCAGAGCCTGGAGCCTGTTTCCGATTCTGTGTCTCCCTCTCTCTCTGCCCCTCCCCCGTTCATGCTCTGTCTCTCTCTGTCCCAAAAATAAATAAATGTTGAAAAAAAAATTAAAAAAAAAAAGAAATGTAATTTGGATGCTCAAAGATAAGCATCCTGGAATATTTTGATAATTTATAGGAATAATAGGACAAGGTGTTTAATCAGAACTGACCTGAAAAACCTAAGACCTGCTATTGTATTGACAATATGATCTCCCCCACTATCTCTCTTCATAGTACAGTGATACTAATCAGATTCAGAGAAGTGTTGATAAATGAAAATACAACTTACCAGAATCATTAGAGCATGAAAAACATACAAGCCAAACAGGATTCTTTGACTCAACGCAGATGTTTATTGGAACAAATGTGTAGCTACTCACAAAAACAATAGCATTTGTTGCTAATGAAGTTGGCATGTCATTATTGCAAAGAACATTCATGGTATGGAATCACAGCTACAAACTCTATTCTAGGGAGGTGGAGTTTTGTTGCATAGAAAAGGGAACCTAAGAGGCAGCACATTTTGAATTTGGAATGGGCTGCATTTGGAGGTAATGAGTTTCCCACCTCTAGATAAGATGGTCCTAATAGACACTCCCACCCTCTGCTTCTTTTTTTTTTTTTAATTTTTTAATGTTTATTTATTTTTTGAGAGAGAGAGAGAGAGAGCGAGCACAAGCAGGGGAGGGGCAAGAGAGAGAGGGAGACACAGAATCCGAAGCAGGCTCCGGGTTCCGAACCGTCAGCACAGAGCCTGACGCGGGGCTTGAACCCACAAACCATGAGATCATGACCTGAACTGAAGTCTGGCGCTCAACTGACTGAGCCACCCAGGCACTCCCCAACCCTCTGCTTCTATAACTCTGTGAGAAGTTTGGGTTTCTTGAAACTCAGCAGCAGTGCAGGGGCTGATAAATGCTTGTTGATCAAGGGTAAGCTGGAGTTCCAGAGCACATTTAGACATTTCCTCAGAGTAAGGATAAAGGGGAAATAACAGGATGAACTGGGTCCAGCAAGAAGCCAGTATTTATGCACAAATCCTGAGGCTATTTCAACCGCTATAGTTGCCTGAATTTTAGAAGAAAGGCTATTTCAGATGGTGATTCTGATCCCAAAATCAGAACAATGTCCTTTCTCTGTTCCAGGCCTAGTAAACCCACCATTTTTGTGGGAGAAGCTAGTGTAATATGAGGAAAACCCGAGTGGACATTTACTCTTGTGATCCTTCCACCTGGAATGCCTCCCTCTGTTTTACCTGTGGGAATGCCCACCCTCCTCAAGGGTCAGTGCCAACATCATCTCCTCTAGGATTCCTTCCTGATGTCCCCTCTTCTTTCGCATGCCTCCATATCAGAGTGGCTATTCTTTTGCTTCCATGCTGCTCCCAAACATAGCACTTGGCTGGGTTCCTTCTGTTCATGGTAGTCACTTGTGGACGTGTCAGTTCCACCTGTAGGAGCTCCTGGAAGGCATGAGCCATGCTTCCCTCAACTTGGTATTCTCCATAGCCCCGTCGGCACGGCCTAGCACATGGGGACACCTGGGTAGTGCTGTGAGGTAGGAAGGTATGGGGTTTTGGAATGTCTTCCAGCAACTCCAAAACTTTGCATTGCAATTCTTTGGTGTCTGAGATAGAGCTCCAGCTTGTCTGACATATATCTGATGAAGTTGGGTACCCATTGCCATCTTCCCTTTACAGCATGGACCGCAAGGCCCAGAGAGGTAGAATGACTTGCTCCTGGAACCAGCGGCAGGCTGTGAATTGATGTCCCTGAGCACTCAGCCTAGTGCTTAGTTTTTGTGAGTTCTCACCCCTCAGTATCTTCATCTTCCAACAAGAGGTTCTGACTGAGTCCACCAACCGCAGTGCAGGTTAAGAACTAGAATCTCCCACGAAGACCAATTTTGATAAAATAGAAGACAGGAACCTGGGGCTTCTGACCCTTGAAGAGCTTAAATCTCAGAGCTCTGGAGGGGATGAGGTCTCCCCAGAGAGGAGGTGGTTCTTGGAGGGGAGAGGCATTCTGCCTGGGAAACACTTGTGATCTTGCAGTGCCAGGGCATCCAGGGTGAGGGACGGGGTGTGAAATCAGTGGCACTGCTGCTTGGGGTTAGCTGGGGACATAAGAAGGAAGAGTTCAGGGGTCTGAGTCTAGCCTACCAGGGCTGACCTTGTGCAGCTCAGGTTCCCAGGAAGGGTAGGAGCAGATGCTCTGCTTTGGAATGTGGAAAGTTCCCTTGGCTAGCACTTTGCTAGGTGACATTCTTGGAAACCAGGGCATGGTAGACGGGGTGGGGATGGGGAGAGCAGTGGATGCAGTATTGGGTCTGCATCAAAGCTCTGTTGAACCTTAAAGTAATTTTTGCCTTTTGGTTACTTCAGCTTCAACTCATCTCATTAGAGAAACATGTCTTCGTTGGATCTTAGACTGTCAGAGCTGGGAGGGTCCTTTCAAATGAGGGGAAGGGACTGGCATAGAGCCACACAGGAGCTGGGGGAAGAGCTATTTGTAAAACCTGGCATCTGACTTCCCAGTCCACTGCTCCTGGTCTGCCCCCCTCCTCCTGTCCTGCTTCTCTCGGGCACTCTCTCAGTCTCATGTCCAGCTCACATTCACAAGTGCACTGCTATGGGACATGCTATTGGACTAAGAAACTTGTCACTTTTTCTTTTTTTAATGGGGAACATGGATTGGGACTGAGAAAAGTGCATGGTAGCAAAGAATCATGGAACATTTGCAGGCAGATGAAGGAGATGGTCAAGGTTGAGGAAAAGGGTACACACTGAGCAGCCCTAAGACCCGACGGGATTTGTGGGAGAACTTCATTTGCCTGGTAAACACAATGACTTTTGCTAAGTCATGTTTATTGAGGACTTATGTCTGCACTGTGCTAAGTGCTATGTATATATTAATTAATTTTATCTTCATCAGACTCTTCTGAGGTAGGTAAGGTATGCCATTTTTATAATATGGACAAAGAAACTGCCATTCAGAGGTAAAGCCACCTGCCCAATGATGCAATGTCAGTAAGTGATAGGGCCTGGGTTCAGCCTTGTGTTCTGATCACTCAGCTACTCTACTCCTTTACAGAGTGTGGAGAGGGGGCTGAGATACCTCTTTATTGGCCAGTAATGGGTGGGCTGAACGAAATGGGTGAAAGGTGAGGGGTGGCCATCTTGCATCAGATAATTCTCCTGTGCTGCTGAGTGACCCGGGGCAGGCGGTTGGGGGTGAGGAACAGAATTCAATTCCTTATCTTGGTGACCCTCTGGATCCAGTCTGTGTTGTAGTAGATGTAGGAATACACTCCATAGCGGTCCTTCTTTCCACAGTCGTCGCCCCAGGACACCGTGCCCACCAGGTACCACTGGCCTGTCGCGTTATCCAGGGTCACCATGGGGCCTCCGGAGTCACCTGAGCAAGCGTCCTTTCCCCCTAAATGAAAAGGAGATGCATGTTAAAGCTTTCCCCTTCCTAGCCCCAAATAAATCCAAAGGAGCCTCCTTTTCCCTACATCTGACTTGCAGTTCAGAGAATTGAACACGAGGGGGCGCAACAGACCATGTGACCCAAACCTGGACTCTGCAGTTCTGTCCGGCCTCCCGAGAGCTCAGTGATTTCAGTTATTGCAGGCAGGTTCGGGACTCTCCTTTCATAGGGGAATCCTTGGGCTTGGAGATGGGAATGATGGGAATTTCTTAGCACTCGTTTCTCTGACGCAGTGTAATTCTCCAGTGGAATCCTTCCTCTCGTGACCTCCCCCATTCCTCTCTGAGTCTTCCTCTGTTCAGCCTTAAAGACTGGACGATCTCCAGTCCTTCCATTGCTGGTGGTGCCCTGTTGTATGCCATCCTCTTGACTTACCTTCCTTCTCCCCAGCACAGATCATGTCCCTGGTCACTTTCTTCTTCAGAGGGGCATAGGCCTCTTGGCATGTGCGGTGGTCAACAATTGGGATTTCAATCTGCAACATAAGGCCATTGTTGGCTCTACCCCTGGCTGAGGAGTTCTTGCTGTTCTGATACCCCTAGAGCTGGCTCCTCCCCATCTCCTTCCTGGATGAGCTTAGGTCGAACCTTAGACCTGGTCTCAGAGACTATCCTATTGTGCAGGTGAAGGAACACTGAAGAATGGGGAGATCATGTTCTGCCACAGTCTTAGTCATGAACTTGCTGTGCGACCTTGAGCAAGTCTTTTGCCCTCCCTGGGCCTCATTTTTCTCATCTGTAATAATACTTGCCTAGCACATTCATTATTTCAACTATGGGAATGTATACAAAACATGGCCAATCTTCTCCCCCTGCCCCCATCCCTACAACTGCTGGCTGTGAGACCTGCGGCATATAGTTTGCTTACTGCTTTTCAGACCTCTGAGATCGCTTCCTCATCTGAGAAGTGGAAGTCACACTACTTGCCATACGAATCACATGGAATGGTCCAAAGAGGAGATGAATAAGCAGATACTTTGTAAATTACAAACACCGGATAAATGTTAAGTCCATAGGGGTTACCACTGCTTGCCTTACAGCAGGCATCACAGTAGTATGAGCTTCTGGACACTGGGTTTGTATTTTGTCCACTTCTACTTACATAGCTTGGGACAGAGTCAATACTCAGGGAATAGTCTTTTTAACTGAAGCAATAAATTGATACGTAAAAGTAAGATATTGTGATTATTATTGCCCTGGATTCAGCTTGGGGGTAAATGTTGGAGCAGATGTCTGGAATAAAATGAAGAAACATATGAGTCTCATTTACCCACACCAAGAACTGAATGGGTCATGGGACCCCAAAGTATAGTTCTTATTGACCTTTGTCATTTAGGTCCCTCTTGGGCCATGGTCTTCCCAGATCACTGGGAAGAGAAACTTAGGGCAGAGTGGTCACAAGCACATATCTTCAGCAGACCATCAAGTGCCTGACTGACCTCTATTCATTGTTCAGGTATTAAAGTGTTATTTTCTCTGGAGAGCCCTTCTGTACCCTTAAGACGAGGTTGGATTTCCTGTTATACATTCTGGAGCCTCCTGCACTTCTTCCTCATCACATTTATCATGTTGGTGACTACTTTCTGTCCCCCTCACTTGACTAAAAGGGCAGATCCAGTCCCTATAAGATTCAGGGACAGGATTTGTCCTTTTACCCCCCTGCATACCTAGTAACTAGTACAATGTCCGGAACATGGGAGGCACCAAATAAGTACCTGGAAGTTAATGAAGGAAAGGATGAATGGCTGTTGCAAATCTGAAATTTCGAAGTGTGTTAAAATAACATATGTTGAAAGGTCAAAAATTAGCTGTGGCAGTCACTAACCCCAGTCATGTCAGAGTCAGGCAGATCTTGGGGGGGGGGGCGTCTAGCATTGCCCCTAACTTTACAGCTCGAGATACTATACAATGGTCTAGAGAGGCAAATGACTTGTTTAAGATCACCCAGCAAGTTAGTAGGAACCAGTACTTGGAGCTATGGCTCCTTACTTCTGGTTCAGTGTTCTTTTATGAAATGATATAAATGTGAACTCCTAAATGCAACTGTCAAGTTTATTACTACAAGAACTGCAGCTCTCAAGAGCTCATTCTTTAGCCCATTCTCTGGTATGTGAATCTTTATGGTATACTGATGGGTCACCTTTTGGGGTGTCCAAGCCTGCTGTTTTCTGGAAGAATTTCCATAAGCTGAGTCTTTAATATGTTACGGAAATACTGAACAATGTTTAGAGACTAGTGCCCCATGTAGAACAAACAGACCAAACTTGTTGGGGTTCAAAGTCCCAGTGAACTTTGGAGGTGGGTCTGGGCCCCTTTTGTCTCTCTCACCCAAAACTCTAAATCCCTGAGGGGAACATGGAGCAGAAAGGGTCAATGCAGGGCAGAGGCATCATTCTCTATGGGGCATAAATTGAACCTCACCTCCATCAGTGTCTCTGGGAACCTTTGCAAGAACTGTTTTCCCCAGCCACTGACGATGACCATGGCGCCTGGAGGAAGGAAGACACAGTGAGAGAAGAGAGGCTGTCTGTGGGGTTCTCAGAGGGTTGAGTCTTGCTGTCCCATCATTCCCTGCATGGGAAGGAAGGGCTGAATTTGTCCCCTTGGAGAACGGCAGCATGCTGGAGAGGAGAACTGCTGGGTTGGAGCTTACCTGCAATAGAGGTTCGGACATTTGTTTCTAGGACTCATTAGGTGGCTAATTTGTTGTCCAGTTTCTCCTGCTCCCAACTAGCATGGAACTTAGGCTCCATTAAGTTAGTAGACTCAGCTTTCTCTCTCTTCCCTGCTATATCCCCATGCCTCCAGCAGTGCTGGTGCATAGTAGGTGTTCAATCAATAATGGTGAGAAATTAAAAAGTTCAGCCTAGTCCACAATGTGCTCTGCTGCCTTCGGGGAGCCCCCTCACCTCCCTCCCTTGCTGAGGCTTGGCTTCCTTGTCCATAAAACAAAATGAATTGGCTGGACTTGGTATTCTCTAACACCTCTCCTAGCCCTGATATTCTAGAAGTCTATATGAAGTTGGCAAATATTGGGACAGTGTGGAAATGGGTTGGGCTCTGATAGAGCAATCATTTCTTCATTTGAAAAAGAGTCTGGACACTGGAAACAGCATTGGGTGTTAAGAGGGAAAACCTGGCTTCTGGTCCCAGCTACGCCTCTTACAAACCGTATCTTGGGTAAAGTCACTTCACCTTGTGAGGACTCATTTTCTCATCTGGAAAATAGGACTACAATACCACTTCACCAGGCTTTTAGAAGTAATAAATAAATTAACGAAAGCAAAGCAACTGGTACGTGTTAGGCACATGACATCTGATAAAGCAGAGTCATCGCTGTGCCTTTCCTGTTGGCTCAGCTCTATTCAGCCATGTTTTATAACTTGATCAAACCGAAGAAGGATAGCTACGATGCGGCACTACTGGGTTTAGACCAAGATGAAAAGAAAGCCAGTGTGTTTGAGTGTATTATTGAACTTAAATATCACAGCCACCCTATAGGGTATTATCCTCTGTGTAGAGGTAAGGGCCTTGAGGGTCTAACACTGTCTCAAGGTCACCCAATTGGGAAACGGCAGGGTGGGGTTTTGAATCTATGTGGTGATGAAACCATCGTCTCTCGGGCCCAAGTTTCCTCTTTACTCTGCTTTGTGATGCTGCAGATGAGGCTCTAAAATGGGAGTTGTGCTTTGTTGAGGAGGAGGGGTCCCAGAAATAGGGGGCGTTTCCAGGAAGCCTTGCTGTTACTGTTGGCATTGCCCTAGCCCTGGGGGCTGGCCCTGGCTATTTCCCCAGCACCTCAGCACAGGGCTTTCTCCTCGGGCTTCTGAATCCCCTTTCCAAGTTTCTAGGTCCTGTGACTGCCCCCTCCCCCCTTTGTTCCCCCAGCCCCAGGAGGGGTGGGTTCTTCCTGTGGGTACTACCTGTGTTACATTAGCATTAGTATCCCCCTTTACTGTCCTAGTCCTCCAATGCCCTGTATTAAATTCTCTCTCTTGTGATAACTAGTCTGGTTTCTGTTTTCTCATCTGGATCCTGACTGACATAGTATTTACAGTACTGGTCAAGCCTGCCTATTTACTCTGTCCTGCCATGGAGCCGGTTCTGACTTAGCTGTTTTAGGGGAGGCAGTGGAGGGATCACGCAGACATGGTCAGCAGGCTCGGCTGGCACCAGAACCTCCCCAGGGCTGGAGAAGAAGTCCCTGTGAAGGCACCTGCTGCTCTGCAGAGGCGGGAGCAGGGGTGCGGCAGAGTACCTTCCTGTGGGGGCCCCTCGGGCAGACAGATGGGCATCACATAGTCGTTCAGCACCGGGCTCTCCAACAGCTCCACCAGAGCCACGTCATTCTCAAATGTGTTGGGGTCATACAGGGGATGGAGGAAGAAGCGTTTGACTCTGAGATGCTGTTCATTCTCATCTGACCGGCGCCTCCAATGCTTACCTGGGCAAGAGAAGGCCCATGAGGCATGCAGGTAATGGAGACATGGAGGGTAAGATCACACCTTGTCTCCTGTCACCCCCTGTCCCATCCAGCCTGTTTTCAGCCTTAACCCTTTTCTGCCTCTCACTGCTCTTTTCCCAGCCATCCCCTACTTGACTTCTGCAAAGTCATGGGCTCCTACCTCTGGCTTTCTTCTTGAACTGATCCCATTGCCTTATAATCCTCATTCTGATGATCATTGCCACATGTCCAAACTACATAATCGCACCTCAGTGCCTCAGTCAGGTGTTCCCTCCTCCATGAAGCTTCCCTGATTCTTGCGTTAGATTCTTCAGTTAGAAGTCTCTTTCTTGTGAATTCCAATGGTACCTCATCTGTTCCCCTCCTATAGGACTCTCTGCTTCCTATCTTATACTAGAGGTCTCTGTGTTCATATTCATAGTAGGCTGTAAGTTCCTTGGGGTGCAGGAACTGGCTCTTAATTACACTGTGTTCTTAGATCCCGGCATAATGTCAGTAGGTAAGTATGTGCTGAACCGAACTGAATCAGCTGATGGTCTAGATTTTATAAAAGAGAGGGTCAGCTTGGATCATCTGTGTGTGACTTACCTGAAACCATGGATTCATAGAAGCCTGAAGTGTCTTTAGAAAATATCTAGACTGGGATCCTTATTTTACTTATACAAACTGAGGGCTGGACTTCAACGACTTGCTCATGGTCTCACTACCTGCAAATCATAGCCTTGGGCTAGGACTGAGGCCTCTGGACTCCAGTTCTAGCTCATTCTTCGTCCCAGGTGTCCTGCCCTGATGAGTGAGTGAGTGGACACAGTCTATGCCTGGAAGCACTGTTGGCTTCAGGAGTCAGCCTGCCCCTCACTCACCCAGGATGATTTTGAAGTCAGAAGGTCTGATCAGGTCTGAGTCCTGTAGGGCTGGGTATTCTGGATTGAGTAACTGGTGGAGGCAGTGAGCCGCGGTCACAATCCAGCTGGAGCCTGAGAACAGAATTGTACATATGTACTGCCCTAGACTGCCCCCTCCTGCCTTTTGTTGCCTTGAGCTGAGAGCCTTTAGACTACTTCAGGCTTTCCCCTTTCCATTGTGTTTCACAGCCCAAATTCAGACACTCATTTGACCCTAATCTGAAGATGAGGATTTAAATCTGTGATTTCATCTATCTATTCTAACCAAGAGGCCAAGACTGAACATCTTCAATGGGATTTTAGGGCTCCCTTAAACCTATGGGCTTGGTGAACTCCACACAGCCCAAGATGGGTCCGCAAAAAGCCTTGTGCTTACTGGCTACCCTTTAGGCATCAGCCTCAACTGGGAACTTCTTAGAAATGCAGACTCTCAGGCTCTGCCTCAGATTTACTGAAATACAATCTTTATTAATTCTATAATAAAATCTGGGGATTTTAACAAGACCCTCAAGTAATTCCTATTCATATTACAGTTTGAAAAGCACTGATCTAGCACGGACATGTCCTTACCTGACTGTACTGTCAGGAAGGTGAGTCAGTGAGAGACGAGGCTGGCAGCCTGGGAGCTGCCCAGGCAGATGTGGACCCATTCAGGCCTTCTGATCTCTCAGAGATCAGACCAGGAACTGGCCAGGGATTCTAGGTTGCTATTCATTTTTCCTATGATGTCAGAGCTGGAATGGATCTTTGATCATCTGGACCAAACTGCAGTGGGAAGAGCCGCCAGCCATTTCTTTCCCACCCTTACTCCCTTTCCCACCCACGTTCACTCCTTGCAAAATCCTGACAGTCCTATTTCCTAATACTTTCGAGTCTGCCTTATTTCTTTCCCTTGTCCCATGTCCTTATGCTGAGGCTAATGACTTCCCTCCCTACAATTGCAATGGCTACCTCACTGAATTCCTGGCTTCTGGATTCACTCTTCCTTCAATCCGTGTTACCCCGGCAAGAACTTTCCAGAATATGTTTATAAATCTGCAGCAGCCTTCAGGATAGATCTAAATTCCTAAATATGGCACTCAGGGCCTTTGTAAATCTCCCTTCCCTGACTTCTCCAGGGTGAGTTTCCTGGTTCTCTCCAGTCCCACAGCCCTAGTCACCATGCCTTTGAGCTGCACATAAGTGCCTTGTAATTCATGTTTGAGGGTCTGACTCCTTGACTTATTCCTTCCCAGTGCCAGAGACTGACCAGGACTTCATAGGTGTTTGTTGATTGAAGGAGCAACCTAGAGCAGGAACACATGTCTCCTAGCTCCAGTTAAGGACTCTTCCTACCACACTGTCCTTCTGGGTCCTGCTACTAGTATGGACAGTGATTCTCAATGAAGAAATCTTGATCAGTCTCTAGAATGAAGGTTGGTTCCCTTCACTTTCACCCAGTCCCCGAATCCTGGGTCCCCCACCCTTTCCACATCTCCTTACCTAGAAGGGAGCCCCCACAGAAGGGCTGCTCACTCCAGTGTGACAGCATGGCAATCCAGGGGGTGGTGCCCTTCTGGGCTGGGCGTCCATTGAAGATCCTGGCCATCAGCTTCCGGGACAACTTGGGGAGCCCACACACTGCAGCCAAAGGAGGGAGGGACAGATCACACTCTGGGCTTCATCTTGCTCTTTGCTAGAGGTATGAGCTCATCATCGTCTTTTAGGAACATCTATTATTTTTGATTTCCCAGCATTCACTGCACTTTAAGTAACAGCACCCCAGTTTTCCTCTGGGGTCTACTCTTCCCTCATTCTTAGTCCATTATGTCCTGAGTTGGAATGATCTTACATCTGTTTCCAGACATAGGAATGTGACCCAGACTTAATGAATTAAATCCTGTCATCCTCTGGGGACAACAATTGCTCAGAAATGGGAATGTAACCCTGGCTAGCCCAATGAAAGCTGGCCTTGGGAATTTTGCTAAACGTATTAGAAAAAGAGAAGGCCTTTCTCTATTGGGGTTGCTAAGCTGCTGGTTATAATCCAAGATCTATCAATGATCACTTCATTGAGAGTCTTCAGAGAATGATGCTACTAGTGGAAAAAAGTGGGTCTAGATGATGAAGGATGAAGCAAGAGAAAGATTGTATCCTGATTTTTGGGTTCCTTGATCTAACCATACCTGAAGTCTTGTGATTTGGACTTTTTAACTATGTGAGCCTATAACACAAACTCTCTCTCCCTCCCTCCCCTGCCCTCTCTCTCTTCCCTAAGCTATTTGTATTGGGTTTCTTTTACATGAATGAAAGAGTCCTGACTAATAAAGAATTTTCATGCTCTATCCAGGGGGATCTCTTCTCAGAGAAGCCCTTCCTCAGGCCCTTGAGGGGTTGAAGACCCCTCCAAGGGTCTCCCTGATCCATATTGTTTCCACTGACTTGGATTCACAGACACAGACACACAGCATCTTACAGCTGAACAGCCTTGGAGACCATCTAGTCTATCCATCTCATCATACACCTAAGGAAACTGAGGCTTTAAGAAGGGAATTAACTTGCAAAGAGCTACTCTATGAGTTAGTGGCAAAATTCTAATCTAGGTCTCCTGACTTCAGGAATTTTCCCACCATATCCAGCACCACTAACTCTTACTATGTGACTTCCTAGAGCACTCATACCCTAAGCCCCTGGATCCAGGTAGCCATTTGCCTTCTTGGTAGCTGTCACCAGGCTGCTGAGTAGGGCTGGAGAAATCCCAGATGGATGTGCTTTAACCTTGACTGCATCTTCAGTATCTTCCAGTAGCTTCATTCTACATGCCCTTGGCTAATGTCCCAGGCTAATGTCCTGTCCCCACTCCCAGCAGAATATCAGAGCCCACTGGGTGGGAACTCTCCCAAGCATTCTCTCTCCATCTTCCCCTGTCTATAAACCTTTTTCTCTTCAGACCTAATTCTGGACTCTGGATCTTCTCACTTCCACACTCTTGGGGACCTGGCTTGGGAGATTCTCATCCCTCTCTGATATCTTGAATCTTTCCTTTGCCCACACCTCCAAAACATGGCCAATTTCTCATCCTAAAATCGCACTTCCACTTTCCTGGCTTCTCATTCATTCTACAGTCTCTCCTTCTCCTCCCTTCCATAGCCAAACTTATGGAAAGAGGAATTGACAGTCTCCACATCCTCTCCTCTCCTTTGGAGGTGGATTTGGAAGAAGAAAGTGCCAGACTGTGCATACACTTGGAAATAAAGTGGCTATTTGGACATTTAGTAGATCCACAACAATATATGGAGGTAGAATGACTCTGGGCCCATACATAGGACTTCAAAAGGCATGTTTTCATGTGTAGGAAAACAGTATTTGAAATTTTCTGTCATATATTCTCTATCTCCAGGAATTCCCCTTGCCCTCTGGCTCCTTATTATTAAAGCTGAGCATCCATTGTTTTAGGTGAGGCTGGATACAATTCTGACTTTTGAAAGAGCAAAGTAGAAAGCAAAGTTGGAAATTTAAACTTTCATTTGAAGAGTCAAGGATTGTGGTAAAAGATTTGTAGGTTTCAAGGAACCCAAACCCAGAGAACTAAGCATATAATCATATAATTTTTACTATAAGTCATAGAGAAAAGTGGATGTAAGGATAGTTGCCTGCCTCAAGAGAGAGAGATAAAACCTAGGAAAAGTCTGGAGACAGAGGGGGGAAAAGAGGGAGGGAGAGAGGAAGGAAAGAAAGAGAGAGAGAGAGAAGAGAGGAGGAGGAGGAGGAGGAGGAGGATGAGGTGGAGGAGGAGGAGGAGGGAGAGTTGGAGATTTAAACACAGCAGGCGCCCTGCTTCCTAGAGCCTCTGAGTGGACAGTAGAGGCTGGGTCCTTGTCCCTGGGGAGTGTCCTGCCTGGAGGTTAGCTTCAGACTGTCCTGTGGCATTGGCACTGTTGACTACTGTACCCTTCCTGATAATGCCTCCTTGGCTTCTGAAGCACTTCTCTTCCTGTGTTTCTGACCCCTCTTTTTGGTCTCTTTCTTGGAGTTTCTCTTCTCTCCATGCCTTCCATGCTGCGGCACCCTTGATCAGTCCTTGGCCCATTCTTCTGGACACTTCCAGTAGATAATAGCAGTCTCCTGTGCCATCCTACTGTCTATACTGTACCCTGATGGATTCCAAATCAGTATCTCTGACCTGGCTTCACTTCTCAGTGATTCCCTTCTTGCTTATTCATTCCTTACATCTCCAGCTGGATTGCTCGTGACCTTCTCCCCTCTGATATTCCAGATGTCTGTTAAGGTCTGCATAGATTGCATCCTAAAGCTGGTAAAAAAAAAAATCACCAGGGGAAGTAGAGAGTAATGTGACTCCTCCCTGCCATGTCACAAGGTGGTTTCCATGTAACCTCATGATACCTCAGTGTCTCGATATGTCACAACATAAAGTCCTAATATTTAGAGGATAGTAAAAATCTGACACACATTAGAACGCAAGACAGGATAGTGCTCGAGACCAGCTACATATACAATGTCAAGCATAATTTAGGATTCTTTTAGTTCTCAATAGTGTAAAAAACATGATATTTTCATTTTGATACGAACCCCAAACAAAGGCAAACCATGAGCACATCCATGGAGAGCCCTCATGAGCAGGTTAGCTGTGCCCCCCCTCCCCACCAGCTCCGTGCCTGCACTATTTCACACCAGGCCTATACACTGAGCCCTGCTGAATACATCATTTGGAGGTTTTAAACTCCCCCAGCTCCCACCTCTGCACTGGCTTAGCCATAGGTCTGGTGGGTTTGCACCTTTTTCTCCAGCACCTTCCCCCTCCCCCCACTTCCCACACTGTGCTGCCCACCCTCAGAATCCTCTGCCGGTGAGACCCAGGAATCTGCGTTTCTAAGGAGCACTCCAGGTGATTCTAATATACTCCCAATTAGAGAGTCACTGGTTACAGGACATAGTGCAAACATTGTATGGCCTTTAAGACTCCTTCCACCTTCCCTGATTCCCTGATGCACCTCTCCACTCAGGCATGCTTCCCTGCTTGATCTTCATCCACACTGGCCCTTCTCTCCTGTCTCCTGGTGTGTTCTCTGCAGCCTGTTTATAAAGCTCCCCAAATCCTCTTCAGCCCTGTGACTCTCCCACCTTCAAGTGCCCACAGTGCTGTGATCTCTACTCTTCTTACGACACTTCGCTGCTTTCACCTGTGTGAGACAAGGATGCACGTGACCCTGTCTTGCATGCTAGTTTGGCCTCTTTGAAGTCAAGGACTTAAATGACAGGTGCTTCAGTGAAGGCACACACAGCCTGGGGGACACATGTCCATAACTGACTCCATTCCTCATTTTACCCTTTCTTGGATGATGTCCAAATGACAAAAGTTGTACCTTTTCTGTAATGGGAGAGAGAGTAGCTTAATGAGGGGCCAGTCTCCTTCAAAGGGTCAAAATACACAAACATCAACAATAACCAAACCTCAGAATGAAGGCCGTTTGTTATCCACAGAGGGTTTATTTCCACTTTAGACCCCTGACAGGAGAAACAGAGCACAGAGGCACCTTGCAGAGTAGTGAAGCTTGTGGTATGAAATATACAAAATACAGCATTCTCTATGTGCACTGTTCATAGACATAGGAGTGTGTTTCATGAACTGATTGGACAAGCGGACACTTCCCAATGTTCTCTTGGAATTCTTCTCAAGAGACTTCTCTGGCTGCCTTTCTCTGATGGAGAATCCCCAGAAAAGCAAGCTCTGGGGAGGAGGAACACAGTCAGCCCTGTGAGAGGCAGGGAAAGGCTCTGGCAGTCAGAAGACTGAATGCTAGCACTAGAAGAACACTGAGAGGGATCTGATGTCTTCCTTTTCTAGATGAGGAAACTGAGGCCCAGAAAGGGAAAGTGATTTGTGAGAAGTTATACAGCCAGTTAGGGGACTGGAACCCAACACTCTTGGCTGTCTCTCTCTCTTCCCTGCAAGAGAAGTCTTCATGGGCAAGTCTCTGCTTCCCATGACTCGGGCTCCTGGAAACCGGAGGGGTGGATCTCTCTGAACATCCATGCCAGGTGGGTTCTCTGAAGAGCTCAGACTACGGGCACGCTGGGCAGTCTGGTGAGATCGGGTTACTCCTAATGTCCTGAGCCCACCCTTCTTCCATTTTCTTGCCCAGAAGCCCAACAGGACACAGTGTGGGCCTTCTCTTTTTCTAAACAATCCAGTTGTGTCTCCACGCCTAGGGCTGGGGCTCAGGTCGCCCTTTCAGATGATACACTTCAAAGCTGGAAGTTTGCTTCATGCTTGTCTGGAGCGGCAGGTGTGGACGCCCATGTTGTCAGCTGATATTGGAGAGTAACATATGGGTCTAAATGATGTGTTCAGAATTGACAATAGGAATTTATTAGGGATGGGGGGCCTCCCACTAATATTCTTCTCCTTCTGGTCACCACAACACCTTCCCAGCTTTCTCGTTGTCCTTTGAAATTCCTTTAATAGAGAACACAGGCATATGGCTTGGACTACAAGAAGATTTTGGGAGAGAAACCTAAGGAACAAAAGTATGCCAAGGCATCACCCTAGGAGACAGGGCCTCGGGGTTCTGATCCCTGTCTTCTAAAACCCTAGAAGAGACTAGACTTGTCTGTGCCAGGGCTGATCAGGGAAAACATACGGACTCAGCATTCAGCTCAACATAAGGAAAGATTTTCTAACAATCAGGTCCCAGCTCGGGCACACCAACAGTGTGAGGAGCGGGTTTGGTAAGTGACTAGGAGTGCATAAGACCACCAGGGTCAAGCGCTCCCAAAGAGGAGTGTTGGGATTGGCCAGAGGTCTAGTCTCCCTCACTGTGCTGCCGGGGAGAGTGAGGCCTACAGAGGGGCAGGGGCTTGCTCAGGGCCATACACCCAGGTCTCTTACACAGCCTTTTCCTATACCACACTGCTGGCTCTCAGGGCCCCTGGGCTGTCTTGGGAGGATGAGAACAGCGCGTTCCATTCCATCTGGTCTGGTGAGTAACGTGGAGTGTGCCGTCGGAAGTGCGTGTGCAGACTCACTCGGGCTGGGGTGGGGCAGGCAGGCCCTGAGGAAGTCAGTCAGCTCACCGTTCCACCTGGAGCGCCCCCAGGCCTTGTGGGGAGCCCATCTGCTCCCACAACCAGTCCACGTAGTTGGAGACCTTTGTGTAGACCCCATAGACCTGCTTGCTGCCGCATTCTTCAGGGCCCCCCCATGACACCAGGCCTTGGGCCACCCAGCGCTGGGTCAAGTCATCCAGAATGACAAAGGCTCCACCGCTGTCTCCAAGGCACGTGTCCTTGCCACCCTCATAATAGCCGGCACAGAACATGTTCTCCGTGACACTGTAGTTACCCGATCGAGACTCATAGCTGGTTTTGCACTCAGCGTGTGGCACCACAGGTAACTTGACGTACTGCAGGACATCGGACAAGGTCCGTGTGCCACTGCTGATGATTTCATCCACTGTCACGTTAGGATTGGAGATGCCCCACCCAGCTACCAGGCCCAGCATGTGGGGCTCCGGGCCTTCGGGCTCAGGACTTGGTAGGCAGATGGGCATGACGTGGGGTCCCAGGGGCACAGGTTCCTGAAGCTGCACCAGAGCTATGTCATGGTTGTAGTTCTGGATGTTGAAGTCTGGGTGGAGCACCACTTGTGCAGCTGAGCTGTTGACAGCGCCTGATTTGTCCCGCACATCGTGCAGGCCCAGGTAGACGGTGACATGCTCCTTGGAGACCGGTGTCACTGTGTTGTCTCTTCGCTGGGAGCGCAGCACGTGGGCTGCTGTGAGGATCCAGGACTCGGAGAGCAGAGCCCCACTCCCAAACCACTTGTCATTTGGCACCCTTGAGGTGTCCTCCACCACTATCAGGGCCTGCCACGGAAAGAGGCCGGGCTCGGCATTCCGACCCCCAATGATTCTCTTGACCAGGTTGGGCAGAGAGCGGGAGGGCTGACCACACACTGTAAGGAGAAGGAGAGAATGGGGACAAGAGACAGAGACTGGTCAGGTCAGACATATGGAAAGAGCTGCTGAAAGAAATTCACATCATTCACTGTAGATTATGCCACACGGGACCCTACTCTACATCACAGGGCCACACTAGCCTGGGAGAGTTCTACACAGGTGTCATCTTCGACTTAGGTCTTTCTGATCTGGCCTGTGTATGGTCTGGCCCTTCTGTAGCCAGTGCCATCGACAGACCAGACCATTTCATGTGTGGGGGCTTCACCATCCTGAATCATTTCCAGCCAACATCACTTTCGGCTTTGACCAGCTCATATTCCAGAAGAGGCCCATGCTGTGGGTACTTAGAAAAGTTCTGAAAACCATAGGTCATGGGCTTTAAGCGATGGAAGGAAACTAAAAGACTGTCCAGCGGGTCACAGCAAACACTGGGCTGGGAGTCAAGATACCTGGGGACTTGACCCAGCTTCTCTCTCCTATGTCCTGTGTGACTCTAAGTAAATTTGTCTCTTAATTTTTGATCTGCTAAATGAAGCAGTTGGCCAATATGATCTCCACAGATCCTTCAAATTCCAAATTCCCCTCAATTTTTATTTCATTTTCCATGGCCATCCCCATTTTGTGGGAGTAAAACTCTCCAGAGGTTAAGCAATTAGCCCAAGACATATGACTATTAAGTTAGTAGGAGAATTAACTAGATTCTAAGGTCAATGTCTTGTCCCATATCCCACAGTACCTCATTACGTATACAGATCATGGTCATGGGCTCTGTAACTTTTTCTTCTTTGGCCTAAAGGACTCATGCTATGAATGCATGCCCAGGGCATCCAAGGTTAGGGGAAAGTGGCATAATCTACAAGCAATGATGCATGGGCTCTGCTCTGAGCCACCCATCATTGCACCCAGGAACCATGTAGTACCTTCAGGGGAAGAAGAAAGGTCTGATCAAACTTCGTTCCACTGAGTTGTACCCTGAGCATGCACATGCACCACCAGCCTCCTGCAGCCAAATGTCTTTGGCCCATGAGCAGAGAGGGTCTTCAGTACCAGTCCCCTGCTGGTCAAGAACAAGCTCACATGGGCCTTCCCAGCAGGGCTCTTAGGCTTGGGAGGTGAGCCTGGTGTGAGTGTGGGCTTCCTCCTGGTTGCAAATGGCCAGGCTACATTCTTTGGTTCTGGATACTTTCAACAATTCTTTAAAGACCAAGGAATATTTGTGTTTTCTTGGCAACTTTGGGAGGTCAGGCCTTCAGCGACCTAATGTTTTTCAGATGCTCTTCTTCTTGATGCCAAAAGCTTCTGACATGATCCTTAGGCACTCTGTCCTTCACATCAGGCCAGATGTGAGCTGGCCTTTGCTAATTCTCTGTGGCCTGGTCTTTCAGAGTTGAAGGCCAGACTCCCAATTACAAGCAGCAGCCTACAAGGTGACATCTCAAGGCAATCTGTGACTGGCCCTGCACAACAACTCACTTAGTGCTGAAAGGGCCTCATCTGGTAAGGGACATGCCTGTGGTTGAGTTCATGCTTACAACAAAGCCAGCTCTGAATGGTGCCTTTCTTCAATGTCAGAGCTGGGGAAGCTTGGAGCACCACTAATTGACAGATGGAGAAATCGAGGTTCAGAGAAGGCAAGTGACATACTCAAAGTCATTAGTGACAGAGCCAGAAGTAGAGCCTGTTTCTTCTAACTCTTGTTTTATTTTCTGCACTAACGTCTGCTTTTCATCTTGATGTGCTTTTGTCCTTTCAAGAGGTTGAATGATGCAACAAGCCTTGAGCAAGCTCATTGAAATGGGACCTTCTTTTTGGCTGCTACCCTTTTCCATCAAATCTTTCCTGGAATAAAGGAATCTTCTTGAAAAACTAGAGCTTCAGCTGCAATGAAGCCAAATTCAGACTCTAGAGCACTGGAGGTACTGAGGGAGGGCCCTTAAAACAAAAATATAATATTCTAGAATTCTGGGTCCATGAGGATGCCATGAAACATAGAGTCAAGAATGGCTCAACATTGCTTGTGTTGACAGCAAAATTCTTGGCTTCATCTTCCAGCTCTGCCCCTAACTTTGTGGATAGCTTTGGATAAATCAGTGCTCCTCACCGATCCTCAGTTTTCTCACATGTAAAATGAAGGGCAGAGAGTATTTGCTTAATAAGATTCTTTGGAAAGGTGGATGTTATGATGCTAAATAAAATGGCTTTCTCCTTTCTGGTTTGCTTTTGGGTTCAATTTTTGTGTTTTAGGAGGAAAGGATTTAGAAATCTCTGGCATGGTCCAATGGTGAACCACAGTTCTTCCCAATACCAGGTGTTAAAAGAATTTCATGACTCACTGTATCCAAGATGCTTTGTGTAAATATAGAGGATGATAACCATTGAAGGTTATAGAATGTTATGGATCACTTGGTCCTACTCCCTCACTTCTGAGGTATGGAATCTTAGCCCCAGAGATTACTTACCAAAGATCACAATAAGAAAATGACAGCACCAGGACTAGGACCCAAGCCCCTGACTCCCAGCTCAATGCCTCTTCCCCTTCCAGAGGTTGCAATATGGCTGCCCAGGATGGAATCCACCTGCAATGTTTTTGCCTTTGGCCCACATAGTATTTTAGCAAAATGGGGATTTGGCTTTCCAGTTTTCCACAGCTCCACCATTCCCCATCTTCTCTGAGGGTTCATATTGGGTGTGCTCTGTGCCCTTGGGTGTGCTCCTGGCTAAGCCTGAATGAGATGATGGGGATCACCAGAGTATGAGTGGGTTGACCTTTCCTCCGCTTCACCTCCTCCAAGTTCTTTCTTAAGTATAAAACCCTCCCAAGTGATGTCTTCCTAACAAGTCCTGACTCCTCCACTCCCAGACTACCACACGCAGTGAATTCGTCCTTCTGTAGGATCTCATAGCAACTGTGATGGCCAACATAGAATGCTAACATTTTCTTTGGTTCTTACAGATAATGGTAGACAACCCTATAGTCTTTCTATTTTAACATCTATATCTAACATATAGAAGCCTACTGAGTGGATATTGAGGATTACTAAAAGGTACCGTTCAGATAATACACTGTCTCAGTTTACCCCACACTCTAATTCAGTAAAATACAAATGCCACACAACATTTAACTATACTGCAAAGCTCCTGCTGTTCCAGCAAATATGTAGGTGGGGTCAACATCACTCCTCAGTGCTGTCCTGAATGGTTGTATCTTTTAATGAATTCTGCTTGATTAATTAAGTCAATTCTGCTATTTTTGCTTTTATTAAGAGTGTATATTTCTGTGCCATGACTATTAATTTTCTTTTTGGTGTGGATTATTTGTTTCACCCTACAGAGTATGTTTGAGGCTACGGTTTTCTAGAAAGTTGATTTGAATATATGTGTGCACTATGATTGCAATGCAAATCACCTATACTTTTAATGCTAACACAAATATCCACAAAATATCTCCCAAATCTCTATACACAGTGACACTTTCTGTTACCACAAAGTTCTTTTTTCATCTTAGAGTGGGGTGAGTAGGTGAGCCATGGGGCTGCAGTGGTCAGTAAGACTTGAATACATTGCTCTTTGGAGGAACTTCTTATTCTGTCCTATAGTTGTCTGTTATTTGTCCTATGTTGCTCATCTCTACAACACAGTGAGCACTTGAGGACAGAGTGCCCACTTTCTTGATTTCCCTGGTGCACAGGAGGTGCACACACAAACTGTTGGAGGGAAAGCCTGGTGGGAATGGAGCAGAACTGCAGAGAGAAGAGATAGGAAGGCTCTTGGCGTGATAACAGAGGCTGAATGTAGAGGCTGGATGGTTTGCCAAGACCTGATATTGGGCTCTCTGAGGTAGCCCTTAACAAAGGACCAAAGCATCATGTTCCCCATCCACTCTCCATCAATAGCCAGAGCACCTTGGATGGGAGACCTGGAGGCAGAGGACTTGAGGGTCAGGTACCTGGCAGACATGTGGGTTGGCTTCTCCCCAGTACTTCATTCATCCAGACTCCTTGGGCAGAACAGGTATATATACCTGGGAGAGTGAAAATAGATGGGAGAAAAGGGAGAGAATGGTTGATTTGTAGCACATGGAAAATAGATCTGGGTTCTTGATTCTTTTATAGTAGGCCATTGCAAGGGGTCTCTCTGATGCCATTCTCTTTAGGCCAGTCCTCTCTGCACCCTGAAGGACCTTTCTAAAATTAGAATCTATGCCTTCCCTCTGCTCACAATCACCAAGAGCTCCCCATTGCCCTCACAAACAAACAGCACACTCTTCAGCATGGTGTCCAAAGCTCTGTACAATCTGACTCCTGTCTGTCTGGGGCTGCCCCCTTCCTTTGATCCAGCCCAGCCCCTGGAAGGCACTTCCTCCTTCTCAGTCACCAGCCCTTTGCTCCTGAAGTTCCCTGTGGTGCACTTGTCTGCCCTCCTTTCCCCACTTAATAAACTCGTGTCCACACTCGTGTCCGCCATCTCATCTGAGTCTCACATTAGCTCTATGAGTTCCCCTTTTGAAAAGTGAGGGCTTTGAAGCTTAGAGAATTTTCTTAGTACCAGTCTGTGGCAGAGGCAAAACTGATTGGCTTTACCATCTCCCTGAGGGTTCCTTCTCTGCCAGGGGCTCTGAGTGTGCATGTGAGGGTTTTGGGGGTGCCATGTGGCCTAACCCATGGGATGTCAGCTTGAGGCAGGGAGAGGTAAGACATGCCCTCAGGTGTTTCTCCTTCCAATTCCTCCCAAACTTCGGCCAGTAGACTAGCTGCCTCATCCCCCAGTCCAACCCTGAGGCCCAAATGGTACAAGGTGGGAGTGGGCTGGTTTAGCATGGAGGGCTCACCTGTGATATTGTGGAGCATCTTGTAGTAGGGCTGCTGGCAGGAGTATCGGATCTCAGATTTGTATGTGGTAAGTTTGTTCCTGGTGGAGAAGGTGATTTGCCCATGTTTCAGCTCTGCTGGGGCTCCACAGTCTGCAACTGAGAGAAGAGAGTAACACCTCTTAATTACCCTGTGCTCTTCTCCTTGGGGCCATATGAAGGATCTGTCTCATATAGATGTGCAGGTTGTGCACTGCACACAAGTTCAGAGAGCAGTGCTCTAGTCTATGAGAATGGTACCCTAGAGATTTTACAGGGCCTTTGCCACCATGAGTAGCTCTGCTTTTGGGGTCTCTTCCATCTACTGTGGCACTACTGTGTGGCCAACTCACCTGGCCTTGTGTCAACTCCAGGGCAGGGGCAGGGCTGCTGAGATTTAAGCAGACCCCAGTCTCTTCCCCACATAGTCCTTTCTTTGACTTCCAGTTCTATTGTGCAATCCTCTTAGTCTCTCCTGCCCAAGCATGAAGCCTGTAGCTCATTGAAAAAACTCTGGCTGACACGAACCAAGGAATCATCAGTTCTTCCAGACCCGACCACATGCTGAGCAAGAGCAGTTAATGTGCTCACATTGGTGCCTGGCATAAAAATACCAAAAACAAACAGAAAGACAGCAGCTCCTGCATGAACACACAGCCCCACCCTGCTGGCTTTCTGTGGGCATCCTGGCCACAGAAGGTGGGAGGTGGGGCCCAGGGTGGGCTAAGTTTGAATCGTTCACCTGCTTATGTTCTCCAATTGTTGGGGCTGGATGTTGGGCTTGGCTGTAGGATGCCTGCTCCTCAGAGGTGGTCTTAGGGGGTTGCCAGCACAAAGTCCAGTACAAGTCTGTCAGAAGCCCAAGTCATGGGCTGAGGACCCAATTTATCAAACGGTCTCTTCAGGGACTTCTTTTAGGGGGCAGTGCTCATTTCTAAGGGCATCTTCATTTTAGGGCTAACAGCCTATGTCAGAGTTGAAGAATCACAAAAAAGTCGTAGATAGAACTTTGTAGTTCATAAGGAAGCCCAAAGGCGGACAATCCAGAATACCTTTACTTTACAGATGAGCCCAGAGAGAAGACTTGACTGGCCTAAGGTCACACAATGAGGTACAATCAGAAAACTGGACCTGATTTTGAATTCAGGTTTCTTTTGAGAAAACCAACTAACAATTCCTAAGGATCTGTTTTCTAGGTAAAATGGCTTAAAATCAGTATTAGCTGGGTAATGATGGACATTAACTATTAATCTTCTGATAATTTCAGAGGACAGCACTCCACAAAGAAGAACTTCCAGAATTCTCCCTCCTTGGGAAGCAGAGAGAGGGCAATTTCCTCCTGAGATGCTACCCAGAATTTGTGATTTTTAAGTTTAGAACTCTAAATTTATCATTTTGATCGAATAAAGAGTTACCTAATTTAAAACATAGATGGCTCCAAGGCCCTTCGATGTGGAGGAGAGCGGTGACAGCTGAGGGTAACAGCAGGTGTCTCCTATCCACAAGGAAGGCAAAAGCCAAGAGAACTGGCTAATGTTTTGTCTTGACCTCTAGTCTCCCTAGACAAATCGTTCCCATTCATTTTGATAACCCAAAACTAGAGACACTGTTCTACTCTGTATGATGAAGGTCAGCACTAGGGTCACCAGAGGTGATAACATCTATTATTTAAAGATATAAAACAGTTTGAAATGTGCTTTCCTGCTGAGTCTCAAAGCAGATCTTTCTTCCTTTTTTAGGAAATACCATTCACTGGTGCCTGGATATTGGTATTACTGTTGTGTCTCTGAGCTTTGGTTCATTTTACCTATCCTTTGGACCTAATACCTAGTTCCAGGGGGAGGAATTGCAGGGTTGGGCTTAGATCCTAGAAGCCCTGGCTAGAAGTTCAGTCTATTGAGAGACTGTTACTTGGCCAGCAATGGTGAGGAGATATTTCTTGAGTACCTGCTTTCTCATCACTCTAGAGAAGGAACTTTGCTGGCCCTCTAGGCAGATGGAGGTGATAAATAGTATATAATAGAGGGTCGCTTCAGCTTGGGACTTCTCCCAAGTCTATAGTATCAGGTGAAGAGCCATGCCTCTCTGGGACCTGGAGACAACTTCCCTTTCCCGGGGGCCTTGAGCCCCACCTGGTGCAATCAAAGATGCTATACCCAGAGCCTCCTTCCTCAGCTAGCCTAGCCTCTTTGCTTTGGAAGGGGTCTCATCCTTTCTCTAACACTCCCTCTGGCCACTTCCCCACTCTGGAATCAAAACGCTCTTCCTTTTTTCCATTCCCTTGGATGCCCTTTCTCATCATTCCCTGGGATGGGACGCAGCCCATACCCTGTCTCTGCTGTCACTACTGGCTGCCATTTATTTTCCTTCAGACACATCTTTCTTGACCTGTCATCCTGAGTGTGCTTTGCCACAATCTGGGGCTTCCTGCAGAACAATGCACCATGGGCTCTCCTGGCACTCACCCCAGCATCTCTTGGTCCCCACCCTCGGTGCACCTGTGCTCCAGCATCACACACCCTCACTGTGCCGCTCACTCGCCTGCTTTCCCCACACGGGAAACCATGTGGTCCACGCTCTGGCCACCCTTGAGGCCTTGATCAAGCGCTGCTTCTTCTTGAAAGCCTTTTCTCCATCTTCTACTTGGAGAGGGCTGCTTCCCTATTTCCCCTTGCTGAGGCCTCTGTTCATCTCTCTGATGTGTGCATCTTATGTTGCCCAGTGTTGCAATTATTTGGGTCCATATCGGATCTTCTGACTAAGTTAGGATCCCCTCTATCACACTGAGTAAAATATCTGTTACACATTGTGGGCTTAAACGTATTGACTTAACTGATGCCCATCTTGACTGCCCACCTCATCTCCGCTCTCGGGGGCACCCCTGCCCTAGGCTGGCACTGCCATCTCCAGACCTGCCATTATCCACCTGCACAGGATTCTGCCCTCGTCGAAAGCCCTCATTAATCACCACATAGACTGACTGACTGGTCACAGTAATGAAGGGTTTATCAGATGCGTCTATTCTGATTTTGTTCAGGCTGAGGCAGAGATTCCTGCTGCCACTAACAGAGCCCTTTATCGTGACCCATTGATGGCCCATGGTGCGAGAGCTGAGGACTGTGCTTTCAAGCGTGATACCTATCTTTTGAAACCTTTAATCAGGGAGTTTTCAGAGATGCAAAATTTATAAGCCCTGGTCCAGAGGAAAGAATACTAATAATGATAATGATAACGGGCTTTCAGTCCCGTGTTAGGTCTAGGTGGAAGCAAAACTTCTGTGGATGAGAATAGGTCTAGATTTCCTAAAAAGCCATGCTCTAGGAGTTATGGTTAGTTTCACACCTACTCATGGTTAGAAAGTAGCAACAGATAAATATACTAAAGTCATAAAGTCACAGGCCTTCTGGCCCAGTTCAACTTGAAGTGTGGAGTGGATGAGGAACCAGGGCTCACTTTGACCTGGTCAGCCTAGGGCCATGTGATTGTATATGAAATCTTGTGTCTCTGGAACCAAAGTCATTTTTCCTTTGAGAATTGTATGGTCCGCTTGGAGGGTGCTAAAAAAAAATCCCCCTTGGCTTTTCATTATTTTCCAGAGTAATGTTTGAATGATGGGTGGGCCCTCCAGGAGGGAACCGTTCTCCATTACACAGCAGTTTCGACTGCTTGACGCTGTGTTGCCTTGTTCAACATCCACACTAATCCGCACAGAAATTGGAAATGGAGCGTTGGCGGGGTAGGAAGGGGTGGAGTAGCTCTGGGGCCCCAGGGTCTTGGGTATGGTCCATTCCTGGATGTCTGCACTCTGAGGGGTCCCGTCATTCACTCTGTCTCTTGCTCTGACCCGAGTTCGTTCTCCTCATCCATTTCGGTTTCTGCCACCGTGGTGAAGATCAAAGAGGGGTCAGGAGGTGCAGAGAAAGAAAGCAGAGAGAGGAAGAGAGGGAGAGAGAGAGAGAAAGGAGAGAAAGAGAAAAATTAGCAAGCAAAGCAGAAACAGTTCATGCAGGAAATACAGAAATCGCTCCACCAGATTGATTAAGAATGCAGTTTAGGTACAGCCAGTGTGGATGACAGTTTGGGATTGTGGAATTTGTACCATTCTGAGAATTTGCATGGTCATAAGTCCTGGCTCACAAGGATTCCAGCATTCTGCCCCTGAAGCGAGCTTTGTTTTCATCTGGTTTGAACCTTCATTTGACATATGCATTCAGCATGGAGAATACTTGTGTTGGGTGGCCATGGCAAGGTGGAGGCAGGGTCAGGACAACCCTCCATCATTTCCACTTCCTGTTCCAGTGCAAGTTTCTTCACTACACATGCACACTTCCTGTCTGTTCCCAAACTCTTGCCCCACAATCCCTAGGGACTTGAAATTTCTTAGTCCTACTCATCTTTGCACCTAGGACCCAGCATATGTCTGGGACGCAGAGATGCTCGGTGAAAACCTATTCAGTGAATGAGTACAGGTGCCAGGTATGCCTGAATTGGGATTCTAATAACCCTAATCTGGGCTATGTTGGGAGAACCAGGCCATACTCAGGAGAAAAAAAAAATATTCCTCTTCTTTAGTACAAAATGACGGCCATTCTTTTGTATACTAACGTAAGTCACTTAAAATAGTACCATCAAATGAAGTACTTCTGTTGTAATCGAAGTGTGCATGCTTCATTGGGGAAAAATTACTATTAAACTTTTCTACCTTCCAAAAGCATGAACGAGAAAAACCAAACCTCTGCCTAGTGAGGAGTTTGGATGTGGGGGGTGGGAGGGAAGAAAGAAGCTTTTATGAACTTTCACTTACTCCTGGTGCTCCACTGGCACAGTAGGTACATTAGCCCAATTGGTCTTGAGAAGACTCGAGTGTAGGAAACTGAGGCCGGAAGTCTGAGTAAATTGCTTAGGGACACTCAACTGGTCAAGTCTGGATTTGATCTAGAACTTTCTGACTTTACAAACATCCTGTCTTCTCCACACCACATTCTCTTTTGCTTCCTCCTTCACAATGCGCCCTTGCTTTGCCTTGTACAGTATTCACACAGAACTTAGTCGCAGCACTACATGTGAGCCAGGCATTGGAGAAGGTGGTGGACATGTCTGCTGGCCTTTGAGTTCCTCAGTTTCTGGACCTTTCTTTTCTACCTGAATTTCCTGTTTCCTATAGGCATCCAACTAGTGAAAGCCATAAAATGCCCCCCCCCCCACCCGCCTTTTCCCACCCTGGACTCTGACTCCAGCCACGTTGTCATATAAAAAAGAAAGATTTGAAAAGCAAGTGTATTTTCTAAAGTTCTGTCTGGGATTTGCCTCAAGAGAGCTCCTACTGACAGAGTCCCCCCCTGGGGCTTTGGGAGTGGATCTGCCTGCCTAGAGAATTTGAGCCATTTAGTTCTCCTAACTACAGGGAAGTGGGATACTACTCCACTGTTTATGGCAAGCTATGAAACGGCGGTGGGCAGGACCGACTCTTGCCTTTTCACCTCTCCATCCTAAAGCCAACCCTCTCTTTGCCCCTTCCCTTTCTTCCCTTCCCACCCTCCCGTCACCACACCTCCCTTCCCCCATGCTGCCATAATGAGTTTCCTAAGACTGTGGTCTTCGCAAGTCTCTAACTGGAGCGACCTGGGTAGGGGACAGGGTGGTGGCTGGTAATCTATACTTTTACAGTGCACACTAGGTGATTTATGTGGAATATATTATTTGAGAAATGCCCCAATGTATTCTAAAGTATGAAAGTTAGTTCAACTTTTTATTGCACGTTTGAGGTGAAGGATCTTGTCCATGATCATGGGGTGGGTTAGGAGCAGAGTCAATGCAAAATCTCAGGGTCTCAAGAGCCAGTACAGAGCTGTGCCCCTGGCCCCTGCTTCGCACAGATCTACTGACCTCACAGCCTTTCCTGACGGGCCCTAAATCATGAGCTGTTGCAGAAACCTTAGTGGGTATGGCTGATGACCACATACAGATTGGCAAGGTCATTTGGCTCTGGGCACCGGTGCTAAAATAGTTTCCTGAATTAGTAATTGCCAGAGCTAGTTTCAGAGCAGGGGACAAGCTACTTCTTTAGCAAGTTTGGCAACTTGCCTGCAGGCAGAGGTAAAGTTAGCATTTGGGAAGTAAACTGGGACCAACAAGAAGTTTCTTTTGGAATCCTAATGTTGTATTGCCTAAACAAACAATAGTCTTTCGGTCCAGCCCTCACGTGTCTGCTGAGTTACTGGCTCTACCCCTCGTTGAGCACACCCATCAGGTTTTCACCCTTGTGTGGTCTCTGATTGGAACCCACCAATGCTGGGGAGCTCATTATCCTTATCATAGACCAGTTTTGTTCTCTTACTTTTACAGGTGGGAATCTTGTTACTCCATGTCCCATCCTTCAGACACTCGATCTGGAATGTGTCCATCTCCACATTATCCTAGGAAGAAACAGGAAGAAGATGTGGCAACAGGGAGGAGGGGTGGGGTTGGTGGTTGTTCCCCAGTACAACCGGCTCAAATTCCATACCCAGTTGTCCTCGACTAACATTTTCCAACCACTGGCTTCCAAGGGCAAGCTTGACTTCATGGAAAAGACAGACTCTGAATTCATAGTGCCCATTCCTACCGTGGAAAGGGGCAAGGGCTGTGTATGAGGAAGGGCTGGGGCAACTGTCCTGGAGGGGAAACCTGTACCCTTGACTCTCTTTCCAGAGCAGGGCCTCTCAAACGTGCGTAAGCATCCGTATGCCTAAAGGCTTTTGCACAAACTGCTTGGCCCCACCCCTGGAGTTTCTGATTCAGTGGGCCTGGCTTGGAGACTGCCGTTTGCATTTCTAACGAGTGACATGATGCTGTGGTGGGGACCCCACGTGGAGACCCATCCGGTGAGAGCTCCTCCAGCTTGGCTCGCGCTGGACTCACCTGGGTGACATAACAGAAAAACCAACCACTGGCCCTGCCCCAGAGATCCCGCTTTAATTCATCTCAGGTGAGGCCTAGGAGGTGCTTTTGTTTCTATTTTCCAAGGTAGCCAGGAGGCTCCTGGGAAGAGTGAGCCATGTGCCGCCTCTCAAATCTCTGCTTCCCATCCCAGTTTCCCCCAATCGGCCTGATGAACTCCGTTAAGGTTGTTTGTCCTGATTGTAGGGCTGAACGGATCTTGATTTGTTTTTGCAATTCAAACCAGCCCAAGCTCTGATAAATGACTTTTGTGCCATTTCTAGAAGTGAGAGTCTGGGATGCATGCTTTGGATTTTCAGAGGGCTGGCATTTCTGGAACATGCTGGAGGTTTATGGGGAAGTTGGTAAATAAAGTGGAGGGGTCATGGCAAGCTCCGGGAAGCCCGTCTGCCCTGGGAGGCACAGGAGCATCTCTCTGGCCTGGTGGCCCTTCCTCCCTCAGCAGGACCCTGTACCTTTAGCACTTTGTAGCCTGTGTCACAGCTGATGAGCACCTGATCTTTGAAGGAATACTTGGCTTGCAAGGGCTCGATTTTCCCGTGGACAGGAGGTTGTAGGTCCGGGCACTCATTCCCTGGTGGGGAGCAATGAAAGAGCGGTGGGTGAGAAAACAACGAAAAGGCTGCAGCAGGTGGCCAGCCCCTGCAGTGCAAGGTATGGTGCAGGGGAGACCCACAGAACTAGGTGTTGGGGGTCTGTACCTACTAGGTTCTGAAGACTTATTCTGGAACCTTGAGCAGGTCACTTTCCAACTTGGACCTCTATTTCCTCATCGGTAAAATGAGCTGGTTGGCCAAATGATTTAATCACAACACACGGTAGGAAGGATATTAAATGTCACTGAGTGCGACCCTTGTCTGAGGCCTCCTTTACAACATCTTCCGTGGTAGACGTCAAACATCTATTTGCATTCCTACAGTGACAGGGAGCTTAATACCTCCCAAACCTGTACCTTTCCTACTGGACTCCTCTGATGAAAGGAACAGTGTTTTCCTATTTCACTGAAATTTATATCCTTGTCATTGGCACTCACTGGGCAAAGTTTATTCTCTTGGGCAGCTCAGTATGACTTAATCGCTCTTTCTCCCCAAGACCGTTCTTCAGAGTGTTAGAGAGAGACCGTGACCATATGCTTCTGAGTCCGCCCTTCTGAAGCCTAAATTGGACAGGATTCCCAGGCCTGGCTCCACCCCTGACATTTTTTTCTGGACAAACTCTCTGTTAATACACTCTCCATTCCCCTCCCCAGAACCAGGCATTGATGTGATAATGCAGGCAAGGCCAGGATATCAGATCTATGAGATCAGCCACAACCAGTACCCTCTTTTTCCTCGGCTTACTGCAGACCCCTGGGGCACATGGCTCTATCAGGCTTTGGGCCAGGACTGGCTGCCTTGGGGTACTAGGGAATGAGGCCTATGGAGGCTGCCAGTCTGGGGGCCACAGGAGGCAAACCGCCATGAGGAAACGTTTTGAGCTATAAGGCCCGCACTCAAATTCCTGCCCCAGACTTGGAGAGGGCTGAGCTGGGAGGGTTCTCTCCAGGCCCAATGAATCGGTGTGAAAGAGTAGTGTTCAGGAAATAAGGGGTTTTTTGTTAGTTTCTTTGTTTATTATTGTTCTTGTTTAAATCTCTTTATGTGATTCTGAAGTGCGGCAAGTTTGAAAACTATGTCTAGTCTAATCCCACCATTATTGCTGCCCTTGCCCCCATTTTCTGGATGGTAAACTGAGTCAGGAGACAGAATGTACTTGGCCCCAACCACCTTTATAGCAGAGCTGAGGGTCCTGTCACGTCCCCAGAGGAGTCCCAGGCCTGCATCCCTCATCCCTCAGCTACTGTCCCATGAGGGCTGAGCATGGTGACTAAGTGTGACCCATGGGGGAAGAGGCTGTATTACCTGTTGCCCTGTACGAGAGCCTCCAGCCCCGGTTCTCGCCAGAGTTGTCGCTGCGGAACAGGATCTGGACACTGTGGCTCTGGGTATTGATGGGTTCTGGGGCTCTCTCTCCACAGAAGGGCCCCCAAACTTTTGGGTCAGCTTTAATCTGTGAGGGGCAAGATAGAGAAAAAGGTCACATCTGAGCTGTGGTGGCAGCTGCTGGGACCATCTCTGTACTGAACCCCGGCTTTCTGGAAGCTTCCATGTGCACCCATAGTATTCACTCATGTTTTTAGCGGGCATTAGCATTCACCAAACAGTTCCATCTCTACTCTCTCACTTACAGATTACAATGGACTTGGAAGTGGACAAGGCAGTCCTCTGCTCCAAGATGAACATACTATGTCTCAGAATGGGACAGAGTCCTGTCTAGGTGCATAGGATAGAAAAGGCTTCTGCTCTCAAAGAAACTGCAGTCTAGTCGAGGATGGAGGCGAGGGGGGGACTAACAATAAATAAGCAAAATAATTATAAAAAATAATCATGATGGTGTGTGTGTATATATATATATAATACAAGTATATGCTATATATTTCTAATGTATGTAGTAAAATCTATGTAACCTATATAATTCATCATTTATATAATAGATAAAATATTTATTTGTTTATTTGTAGACAAAACTTTAAATAGATGGTCAGGGAAAGTTTCTTCAAAGAGGTGACACTGGATTTGAGACATGGAGAATGAGTAGAAGATTGTCACTTGAGGAAGAGAGAAGAATACTTTCCAGGCAGAGAAAACAGTATATGTAAAGGTCAAGGCCAAAGGTGGGAAAGAGCCCAGCATTAAGAGCAGGAAGGAAGCCAGAGTGGCTGGAACAGAAGGAGTGCCATAGCATGAGGTTGGAAAGGCAGGTAAGCACCACATGGTATTGAGGGGTTTATGTTTACTTCCAAGAGCAGTCCTAATCGGATCTGGATTTTATAAAGATCAGCCTTGATGTCATGGAGAACAGACTGTGTAGGGCAAGGCTAGTAGCAAGAAACACAGCTAGAAGCCTTGCCACGGACCAGGAGATAAGAGGGATTTTCCTGGAACGGAGTCAGTGGGGATGGAGAGAAAGAAGTAGGCACTATTAGCTGATCTAGATTTCCTGACTACCAGGTATGGGTCCTTCCTGTGCCTCTAACTCGTGTTTTCTTCCATCTCCGAGGACCAGGCCTCCTGACCCTTCATCTGGTGACTTCCACAATCTTGGGTGATATCTCCATCTTGTCATCTTATTGTGAATGGGGGAAAAGTGAAGCCCCATGAGGTTAAGTGCCTGGAGAAGGTTTACAGCGTAGCTCCTGGGATACTATACGCGGCAGGCAGAAGTCTAAGATGGTCCTCATGACCTTCACCTCTGGTGTTCCTGCATGGTGATGTCACATGACATGGCAAAAGGGATTTTACAGGTGGCCAAGGAGCTAGTGTTGGATCAGGGAAGATCCCTAGGCTGGAGCTGATGGAGCTGGTAGACACTATTTTAAGTAATTTTTGGTCTTGGTCTTCTATCCTGGGAGAAACTGGAGGACCAAGAATATCGATTTTCCCAATTCAGCCAAGATCTCCCAGCATGGCCAGGGCAAATGTCCATTGTAGGCTTACCTTGATGTAGTCATAGGGGCAGGGCACCTCAGGGTGATCCTCAATGTCGAAAATGTCCTCAAACTGGAGGCTGACCATGAAACCCTCCTCTAGCTCTATCGTGTAGAAACATTCCGAGCTCTTAGGATAAGGGTTGGGGAAGTCGGGGCTGGTGATCACGCCGGTCCTCTGGGTAAAGAGGTTATCACTGCACTCCACTGTGGGAAACATACCAGAGCAAAGTGGCACACCACAGCCATGGCCACAGCAACCCCTTTCTCATCGGTTACTGTATGACTTTCCCACTGGTCCTGAGAGGCAATGGGAAGGCATCATTAGCCCCATGTTATGGATGGGTAGACTGAAGTTCAGGGAGAAGTGATGTATCCAAGGTCACACACCTCATAATGTTCAGAGTCAAGACTCAAAGGCAGTGAGTGTGATAAACCTTCTCATCAGCCTCTCTGGTATTGGTGTGGGGCAGAGGGGGTCTGAGAAGGAAAAGTTTTGAGATAGACTGGTAGGGGGAAACCTCTAGACCTCCTTTGTCTGCTCTCCCCTCAGCCCAGAACTCCATTAGGTCTCTGTTCAAAGCCTTCCTGATCCCTCATCCAACACGGGACACTCACACATATCCGTACTCTCTGGCCCTGACCTCGTTCTGTTTCTCCTCATGCGGCTGACCACTGCTTGACATTGTGCAATATATTTGTTGGGGGATTTTCTTGCCCCCAGTAGACTGTAAGTTCCCTGAGCTCAGGGATTCTGCTTTGTTCGCCACTGTAGCTGCAACCAAGGATCCAGTGTCCTGGGACCCTGGCCATGGCTTAGCCCTGCCAAGGCCCTTTATCTTCCACTGAACCTTTGTCCTTGGGCTGACCCCTCCCAGATCTGGGATGTCAATCCTTTCTAAGCCCTTGTTTATCCTGCTCATTTGAATATGAGAAAATTGTGGCTTAGAGAGGGGGCATGGCTAACCTAAAGTCCTATAACTGTGAGCTGCAGAGTATGGTTAGGATGAGGCCTCTTGAATTCCCACCTCTTTTCATTTCTTACCCCAAGCACTCTCTGGGGGGTGGCATTTAGCCCATGGAGGCTATTTTTTCTTTCTTTCTTTCTTTTTTTTTTTTTTAGGCAAGGTTACTCTTTTTATGCATAATACACAGACAGGACATACAGTATATAAACATACATACAGTATTATCTGTGGTATTAAAATTTCATGGGTAGGGGAAATTAGGAAGATAATGTTTTAAAAGGCTCCTGGAGGCAGAGGAGAAAATGAAAACAAAGACTGAGAAGCCTTGCTCATTCTTAGAGCCCACCGGACTTAGTATGTAGTAGATACTCAATAAATACCTACTGAATAAAAACCAAGGAAAATACAGCCCTCTTGAAGAAAACTCCTGTATGTGCCTCCTTTATACTGATGGATCACATGGGGGTTTTATTCAGAAGAAAATAAAAGTTTTTTAAGGAGGAAGGAAAAGAAGTCTTGTTTCCAGCCTTTCTCTCCTCCAATGATCCCCCACTCAGCTTCCAAGTGACCCTCCTAAAACACAGATCTTTACCCTGCAGCCATACTGATCTGATGGCAATGCCCCAAACATGCCAAGTTCTACCAGGACTCTGAACGTTTGTTCTCTCTGCCTGGAGCACTCTCCTTTTCCTTCTTCTTCCCACTCTGCCAAGGGCCACCATCTCTGGGACATGTCTGCTCACAGTGCTGTGCAGACTTAGGTCACTTGTGCTGAGCCCACAGCATGTGCTACATTTCACCACTTGCTTCTGTGCTGATAACCCCACCAGTCAGGGAGGCCCTCATGGAAAGTGGCTGAAGTCTTCCATTTCTCCATCCTCGCCCTGCCCGGAGGTGGCAGCAGGGTGAGCGTGTTGATTAAGACAGGAAACCAGAGATGGAAGGAATGGGGCATATTCCTCACTGTCTCTGTCTTTGCCTCTCTCCTTCCTCATCTGTTCTCTGGACTGAGGTTCTCTCGATCACAGAGGAACTTGAGAGGCTAGGGGAGTGAAGAGGTAAAGGAACGGCTGGGTGAGGCCGGGTGCATGGCTGAGAAAGGACTGGGAACCCAGCTTTTCCCATAACTGGGGCCAGGCCAGTTACCTACAGTAGGAGAGCAGAAGTTCCTGCTGTCCAGGAAGAAAGATGGCCTAGAGGCTTCACAAATGTGGTCCTTTGAGAACCTGAACGCAGACTTCCCGGCTGGCGGGCATTTCAGCATCTTCAAGCATAGGGTATCTGAGGCAGAGCTCTCTGGCTTCATTTTTACTTGTTTCTACTCCATATCTGTTCCGCCTCTGAGCCTCCCCTAATCTTATTGAGAAACATGGCACAAAGTGGTGATATACGGAGTCATCCTTGGGCCCCACCTCGGCAGGTCCTGTTGTCCGTGTGGAGGAGGTAGCCAAAGCGGCAGGAGCAGTAGTAGCCGCCGATGTAGTTGTGGCAGTAGTGGTCGCAGGACAGCTCCTCGTCCTCCCGCTCAGTGCACTCGTCTACATCTGCAGGGCAGGTAGAGCCTTTTGGTCAGTCAGTCCATGTGGGACGATGAAGACAACAGCCATGTACAGAGCACACAGTATGGGCCACTCCCTGTGTTAGCCTCACATAAAGCCCCAAAGTAGTCATTGTCTCCATTTACAAATGAGGCAACTGGAACTCAGAGAACGGAGGCAACTTATCCAAGACCGTCAAAAGCCAGGTTCGAGGCCAGGCGAGCTGCCTCTCACGGGTGCCACTACCCCGTAAGAGTTGTGATACTAGCAGGTAGAACTCTTACCATCCCCTTTCCACAGATGATGAAACAGACAGTTGGGGCCTTTAAAGAACTTACTCCAAGTCATAGAGATGATAAAAGGTGGAGTCAGTATTCACACCCAGGTAGGGTAGCTCCAGAACCCATTCTTTCTTTCTAGTCCATGCAGCCCCTCTCTCTCTATATATATCCCACTTCCCTGGGCAGTGGGAACGTAGACATTAAAGAAAGGCATGTTCTCAACCCAATTTAAAAATTTGATCATGCAAGGGCACCTGGGTTGCTCAGTCGGTTAAGCACCCAACTCTTCATTTCAGCTCAGGTCACAATCTCATGGTCATGAGATCAAGCCCCACATTGGGCTCCATGCTGTCAGCTTGGAAGCCTACTTCGGATTCTCTCTCTCCTCTCTCTCTGTCCCTACACCACTCCCACACTCCTTCTCTTTCAAAACAAATAGATACACATCAAAAAAATTTTGATCATACGTTTCCCCCTAAAAGCTAAAAGAATGGCCAACAGGCACATGAAAGGATGCTGAACATCACTAGTCATCAGGGAAATGTAAATCAAAACCATAATGAGGTACTGCTACATACCTCATCAGAATTTTAAATTTTAGAAATTAAAAAATTGACATCAAACTCTTGTACATTGGTGAAAGAATATAAAATAGTACAAAAAAACTTTGGGAAAGGCCTGGTAATTTCTTATGAAATTAAATATACACCTGCCCTATGACCCAACAATGTTGCTCCTACCTATTTACCCAACAGAAGTGAAAAATATGTTTACAAAAAAAGTTGTACAAGAGTGCATAGAAACTTTATTAGTGAGAGTCAAAAAAAAGATAGAGTGCAGGTGTCTACCAATGAAAGAATGGATAA
Source organism: Prionailurus bengalensis (assembly GCF_016509475.1). Lineage (NCBI taxonomy): Eukaryota > Metazoa > Chordata > Mammalia > Carnivora > Felidae > Prionailurus > Prionailurus bengalensis. The sequence goes on along the minus strand of NC_057350.1, from coordinate 80,961,600 downwards.
ACAAGACAGTATTATATTCATACAATGGAAAATTACTCTGCCAGGAAAGGAGCAAGTTAGCGATGCATTGCAACATGATTGAAACTCAAAAACTTTATTCTGAGTAAAGAATCCTCACTTCCAAAATATATTTTGTGTACGTTCATTTATATGGAGTTTAAGAAGAGGCAAAACTCATCTATAGTGGAAAAAAAAAAATCAGAACAGTTGTCATCTCTAAGGTAGATGGGACCAGACTGTGACTGAGAAGGAGCATAAAGGAACTTTCTGGGTTAACGGTAAAGCTCAACACCTTGTTAGGGGCTTGGGTTACATACAATATAAAATTTTTGAAACTCAACAAATGTACTGAAGGCTTATGCATTTCACTGAATGTACATTTTACTTTAAAAGAAGGAAAATTGTGAATAGATATTGAACTTCAGCAAAATGAAATGCACGGGTAAGTATTTAGGAAAAAGTGTACCACTGTCTGTCTGCAACTTACTTTGAAATTCATCAAAAAGAGGGGATTAATAGCTAGATTGAGGATGGATAGATGGGTAGATATGTGATAAAGCAAATGCAGGAAGATATTAATGGCAGAATCTCTATGGTGAGTATGTAGGTGTTCATTGTAAAGAAACGAGCATGAGGTACTTTTAATCTTTAGAGAGAAGGGGAGACCTGGGGTGAGCCACCCATTTCTCCAACTTACCTACAGCCATGTAGTGGGCATCAAAACCCGTGAATCGCTCCTCATTGGAGAAATCTGACCGGAAAGTGATGGACATGAAGGAGCCGGGGGAGAACACTACTTCCTGGCCAGGGGTCTGCTCCGTGTCTGTGGTCTCCCTGCCACAGAAGGTTGCCAGCACCTGCTCTTCGGTTTCTACCTTTGGGATCAAAGAGGAAGGGAACAAGATGAGTAGCTTCCAAAATTAGCTTGGTCTCTAAACGAAAAGAGGGAGGGGCTGCCCATGAACAGACCAGGCAGCCTGGGAAACCCAGAGAAAGAGGATTTAGGACTCTGGGACTTGAGGAAAGACACAGTGCGGGTTAAGTCCATGTGGCTGCATAGTCACTGCCTCATTCCTTTGTTTAGGTCCATCAGTAGTAGCTTGACATTTGTCATCCTATGGACAAAAAAATGACTCATCTGTCAAAACTAACTCACTATTAGAACTCAGACTTAGATAACCTCACAGATGGATTCCATATGCAACAGAAACTGACCACATTTCCAAAGACGAGAAACGAACTCGGAGGCATTCACTGAGCATTCAGTGTGTGCCTGCCACTGAGTAAAGCATGGGAGCTGTGCCTGGGGAGCCAAAATTCAGACTGATGAAAACACAGACAGAGCTGTTGTACGGTGCGACAAGTGTTTTAACGGGAACACAGTCACTGGGAACGCACTGGCACTCAGAAGATGAAAGATCCCATCAGAATGGAAACTACAGGAGAACGAGACTTTGTTTTCTTTGTAGATGTGTTTTTAGTTCATGGAGCAGGACCTGGCACCTAGCAATTACCCAACAAATGTTTGTTACCAAGAACTAAAGTGTAAGGCTCTTTCTGAGAACAAGAAGCCAGGGAGTCTGTGGGAACATAAAGTTGTAGGAAAGGTTGAAACGAGATTATGACTGACTTTGAATACCATAAGAACACTATGTGACTCTTAATTCTGAGTAAAGAAAAGACACTGGAAACTTTTGAACAGGGAAATTATATAATTAGAACTATACTTAGTAGGTAGTCTTAATAATTCAGAAATGGCTGGAATCATCCCTGAAACATTTGTGTTTGTGTTAAGACTCAGATGCAAAAATTACCTGTTTGCTAAAAGAATTCCCTTCCTTGGAGGAGCCAGAGACCCTGTGTAAATTCAGAGAACCCAGCGGAGAGCCTACATTGGGTGCCTAAGCTGATTTTGTGTGAGTTTGGTTTGGGAAGTACAATACGGTAGCTGGTTGGTATGTTTATTTGACTATGAATACTTGGCCTACCTACCACTCTATCATTTACACTGACTGGATTCTTTTGAGGCTGTATTTGTGTTTGCGACCTCTAGATTGACATTTTAGCCAAGATGCGTGAGAAAATCTCTTACCAAGAATGATTCTGATGCCTTTTAAAGTCATTAAGGGAAAGTTCTCAAAGGCTCTGCGTACCTCTAGTAGCTTCTAATGCATTCATTGTTTTGTTCATTAGCCTAGTATGTCAGAAGTATCTTGACATTTGACACTTCTGTTTTGAAACTAATGATTTATTTATTTAAGATAAGTGGGAGTTTTAAAGAAAAACAATTTGCCCTGGCAACAAAACACAAGGACAATTAATCACTAACTTTGGGAATTGAAGTGTAAACAGAAGATGAGATCATGGCTTTGCTGTTTATTCCTCTTCTCTGCAGATACTAGCCAAACTCACACCAGCCTTGTTACTGTAGAATGTACCTATCTGTACACAGTCACTTCCTTGACCACCATGGCTTGTTTGTTATTTTGGTTATCTGAGTTTTCCAGATAGCCGAAGTTTTACCTGACCATAATTAATAATAATAACCATCATCAGCATCATCATCATTATTATTATTTAGTGTAATGCTTTTTAAAGTGCTTTATACAAATCCCTGCTTTTGTAGGTGAAACATGCTAACCCTTTCTTGGTGACCAAGGACATTATTATGAATGTCAGTCATCTTGGGGATATTGAGTTGTTTAATGTTGCATGCCCTGCATCGAACATTCCTGGACCATAATGCCTTTGCAATTCTTAGGTCTCCTTTATGTAGTGTTTTATTTTGTGTATTTTTAAAAATCAGTTTATTAACTGAAATATGTTGTAAAATGGAAACCAGAGTGAAGGCCTAGGAAAGGCGTGAACTGGAGGACCCTATCTTGGTGACCTCTAACTCTGAGTTCTAATATTGATAATATAAGATATCCTGACCTGGCAGTTGAAGGTCCTGAGCTCTATTCCTGACTCTACCACAAACGGTCACAGGGCTGCCTCCTCTCTACTCTCAGTTATCCACCTGATAAAACAGGGGTTTGAACTAGCTGAGGTATATGTTCTCTTCTAATTGTGATATACTAGTATTCTAACAAGTCGTTACACCCACACATTCAATAGGCCAACTGGAGGATGGTGAGCAGCATTTTCAAGACACCAATTGTTTTCTGCTGAAGAACTTGGTGAACTTGAACTTGTTTGTGGTCTATACCATGCCATACAAAGTCAGTCAGTTAACGAATAGTCATATGACTTGAGCATTAACACTTCCAGACTCAGCAGCTTCCTGCTTATATTTTGGTATCCCCCAAAGTCTCTTGGATCCTATAGTGCCTGGGGCATGGACACTTTCAAGTGAAATCAACCAGGGATAACTTGGATCACGGGGAGACATAATGAGGGTCTGTGATAACAAACTCCCTCATAACTTGCAGGATAAAAGACATTTTCATGATGGTAGATAAACAGTCATCATGTGCAGAGCCACACTATTCCAGACAACAGGTAAGCATGTTCTGGCTGAGGCCCATGGGAAAATCTCAGCCATCTATATCTTTAGGAACAGGGGATAGAAGGCTCTGGAAGCCTGGGAATTCAGCCTGCCGCTCAGAATAGAGTCCTGGAATATCAGAGCTGGGAGAGAAGGACCTGTAAGAGCTATTTCAATCCCCCTCCTTCTAAAGGAACCTGAGGTCCAGAGTGGGCCAGTGACTTGCTCAGGAGTAGACAGATAACCATGAGCATTTCCTGATAGCACTTTTGCTTTTGGAACTATTCTGACTCTGGAGAAAGGAACCCACCAGCCCAGAGAGTACATGACAAAAGACATAGGCACTTTGCCAAACAACTTTTCTGGCTCAAGGGCCTCTTGAAACTTTATCTTGGGGGCATGGACTGTCTCCCAGAGAGGATGTGGCTCAGTGACAGCTCCAGTCATAACCTAAACAGAAGGGTCACTGACCTTGGTTAATATTTGCAGCCCCTGCTAAGAATTGTAAAATTCTACAAAAATCATTTACCTCTGAGCACAAGCAAAAGATTGAACCCTGGCTTCTGTTTGGACTGTCCCATTTCTAGGGTCATCATGTTTACATGATGGTGGGAAGTACATTATCAAATGAAGACACAAAATTCATAATAATAGAGAACCATCTGGCCAGGGATCACAGACTCTTCATTTTTCTATTTCTTATTATGGCAACCATATCCTTTCAGGCTATTGTTATTTAGGGCCCCAACACATGGATGCATGTCCTCAATTTGTTTTCTTTCAACTCAATTCAAAAAATATTTATGTACCAAATTCTGTCTGGACTGTAATGTGGAGGATGCCAAAAATTACTTATTTGTTGCATGAGCTTAATGAGCAAGTCCCCTGCCTCTGGGAATGTGAAATTTAGTAGGAAAGTAAGATAAGTAACTCAAATGGGTATGTGTTCAGGAACTGTCAGGGCATAGTTATAGCAATGAAAGATAGGAAGCCCCAGGGGTTTAAAGAAGGAAACAAATTCCATCCAGCTGAGGGGAATCATAAAACATTTAGGAAGAACAGAATGTTCTTTGAACTGAGGCCTGAAAGATGAATAGGAATTAGGGAGGTAGAAATAGTAGGTAGAGTTGGGGAAAGCAGGAGGAGCTTCTAGGCTAAGGGAATAGTGAAGTCCCGGGGGTATTCAGAGTCTCCACCATCCCTCCTTTCCCATCACCACCTGCCATGGGAAAGGTGTTGATGACAGGGAGCTGGGAAGAGAGATCTAAGGAAGAGAAGCCAGGGTCTGTTTTCTATGAATTTTCAACTTAGTAGAAACAGCACAAACCTTGGCAAAACTAAGACAGGCCAGCAGATATTTTAATTAGACAGATATTCAGGAAATGTGCTGGATTATTCTGCGGTCAATTTAGTTAATCTGGGAACGATATTCCTCAGAATCTCCCTTTCTGTATAGCTCCAGGGTAGAGGGGGCCAAAAGAGAGGCTTGTGTGAGTTTAGAGCACAACAGTCCTTACTCTCTGAAGGCTGTTTTGTGATCAGCTACGGAGAATGAACAGACATAGATGCGCCCAGTGGGTTCCCACTTGTCCTCACTCTCCTCCACTCTGCAGTCAGCGCTTCTTTCCAACTACTGGCTCTGCTGACCAACAGTGGCTCAGACCCACCACCCACTCTGAACAGCTTCCACCTCTGGGGGTGGTTCAGAGGTGTTCAGAGTCAACAGCTTCTCGCAGACCTCTCCCCGTGGGCCCCCCTTCATGGGCCTACTTTGGCTTCCGAGAAGGTCTTGGATTCTCACATTCCCCTGCAGGTGCCAACATCTCCACCCACGTCCAGTTTTCAGGAGCACTGATTAGTGCCCGTGGTCCTCCGGCTCCCCAGTCCTGCTTTCACTTTCCCAGCTTCTCCTCTAGTCATGTGATTTCTGAGGCCCCAAATAGCTCTTACGTCTCATTGCTCACAGAGCAATTTCTCACTCTGCTTTCCTCACTGAACTCTGGCTGATGCAGGTAGCGGCTTCAGAAGTATGGGGCTGTGGCAAACAGGACCCTTGGCTTGGGTTTTGGGACTGGCTAGCAAGTAGAGGTTAGAAGAGCAATGAGCAAACAGCCACGGGGGGAGCTTGACAAAGACAACCTGTGTCACGTAGTGGTGAGACAATTGGTACAACCTGCCCGTGGCAATGTAGCTGGCAGAAAAGTGTACACAGTGCACTTGTGGATCTGCTAAGGAGATCTCTGGACAGTGTTGAAAGCGTCAGTATGTGTTTCTAGCTGTGCGTGGCAAGGCACTTCTGGAAGGAGTAGTCCTTCAGTGTGCAAGCCTTGTGACTTGCCTTGACAAAAGGCATGTGACATGTGGAGCTGGTGTGCCACTTCCAAGGGGCCCTGTGGCTCTTGCAGGCATCAGGGGGCCTTGTAGCTCTTTCCCTGTGTGCCTCCATGTGAGGAAGCCCTGTCACGCCTGCTGGAGAAGCAAAGGTCACACAGGCCAGAGAGGAATTATCCCAATCGAGGTCTCTTGACCAGCCAGCTGACAGCTACCACCATCTGGAAGGTCATCTTGGACCTTCCAGCTTCAGTTAAGCTTCTAAATGACTAGAGCTCCTCAAATGACCTCAGGCAAATCCAGCCAAAGACCATCCTGTGAGCCTAGCCCAGACTTCTGACCAAAGGATCTGAGCAAGTAAAGTGGATGTTGTTTTAGCTACTAAGTTTTACAGTGGTTTGTTGCACAGGAATAGATATGCTATGGGGAGTAGGAAGCAATTTGGGACAAAGGGAAAGAGTGACATTTATGAAGTGATACTTGGAGAATTACCATCTCATAGGTTCTTGGGGTCTTGGAAGCTACTTGGCCTGACTCCTTATCTCCCTATCACACCCCTATCAAAAAATCATGCCGCCTTCTTGAGATCAATTGCAAAGATGAGAAACTCACTACCTTCTAAGACAGATCAGGCTGTTTGGATTATCCTCCACCTACAAAGTTCTTGCTTGGCCTCCTATCTGGGAATAAAACTTAGGGGAAGATATCCTAAATGTGGAAAAACCTTTTGTGACAAAGATGTTTATAGCAGTCATGTATAATAATAGAAAACTAAAAAAAAAAATGGTAAATATCCAATTCTAGGGGAAACAGTCTAAATGAGCCTTAACTTAATAAATATTAGGCATTAATTATCACATTAATGAAGAATTTGCAATGACCTGGAAACTTTCTTAGTAGGTTATATTACGCATATTAAACATATACATGGCGTAATTACCACAATGCATTATGTCGAAGAAACGCATTGAAAGTAAAAAGGAGAAAGAATTAGAGCAAACTGTTAACAATGGCTAGTTGAACTGCAGGTGATTTTTCTTTCTTCTGTTTCTATATTTAGAAGTATTTTAAAAAGAAACCTGGGCCCAAAGCTACTTCCTTCCTTCTCATTCTACCAGTGGCATAAAATTGGTCAGTTTAGGTCAACAAACACGGAACACACAAGAGCAGCAACTAACCCAGCCTGGAAGTTGAGGGTTGGTTTGCAGTCCCTCTGTCTCTCATAAACACCTGAATCTCTGGTATGGTGACTCCTCCCCACTCTGTCACCTCCTAATGTTTTCTTCTAGCCCTTGGGTCCCAACAGAGCTGAAAAAGAGGTGAGGCTCTTTGCTTTAATTCCACACAGATAATATGGTAAGAGGTAGAACTCTGATAAAACAATCAAGAAACTCAGAATAACTAAAATTCACATATGGCAGTGCATGAATGGTTTTTGTGATCATGAAGTCCAAGGGGGAGTCAGTGGATGGTGTGTAAGTGGATGGAGGAGGGGAGACAGAAGAGTTCTTTGGTGTGGAGTTCTTGGAGACTGGGGGAATAAATAGAAGGGGGAGAGAGAGACAGATTGAGAGAGAGAAAGTGAGGTGGGGGCATATAAGAGTATAGTAAAAGCATCTCTGTTTGGGTTTGGTTTCTCAAGAAAGTGAGTTGAGTTGTGAATTGCTTTCAATTTTTAAATTTCTCTCTCTCTTTCTCTCTCTCTCTCTCTCTCTCTCTCTCTATATATATATACACTTATATATATAGAAGTGTATATATAAGTGTATATATACTTACACTTAAGTGTATATATACACTTAAGTGTATATATAAGTGTGTATATATATATGTATATATATATATATATATATATATATATATATATATATAATGTATATATATATATATATATATATATATATATATATATATATAAAGTGTTTGTTTACTTAGAGAGGGAGAGAGTGAGCTCTAGCAGGGGAGGGGCAGAGAGGGGGGGACAGAGAATCCCAAGCAGGCTCTGTGCTATCAGTGCAGAGCCCAATGTGGGGCTCAATCCCATGAATCATGAGATCATGACCCGAGCCGAAATCAAGAGTTGGGTGCTTAACCAATTGAGCCACCCAGATACCACCAAAATTTTTCCTTTTTCTTCTTCTTCTTTTTTTTTTAGTGTAATCCCTTACTGACACTGGATCATGTGGGACCTCATTTTTATATGAGTTGCACATGAGTCTTCACCAGTTATTAGATGCTGGGAAAATCATTCAAACTCTCTGTGTTGTAGGTGACTTGTGGCCCCCCTCCCCCATAAGATATATTCAAGTCTTAACCCTTGGATTTGATTCAACCTTATCCGGAAGTAGGTCTTTGCAGATGTAGTCAAGGTAAGATGACCTCATACTGGCTTAGGGTAGACCCATGATTCAAAGACTGGTGTCCTTATAAGGGGGACGTTTGTTCACAGAGACACACGGAGTCAAGTGTGAAGGCAGAGGCCGAGATTGGAGACATTCTGCCACACAGAGGGAGTGCCGGGGATTGCAGTCAACCACCAAAAAGCCAGAAGGGGCAAGGAAGGATTCTTCCCTAGAGCGTTCAGAGGAAGAGTGGCTTTGCTAACACCTTGATTTCAGACTTGAAGTCTCCAGAGCTGTGAGACAATACATTCCTGTTATAAGCCACCTAGTTTGTGGTGCTTTGTGATGGCAGCCCTAGGAAACGGCTACGCTCCGTATACAGGTTTCCTCATCTGGGAAATGGTGACAGCGATAGCGTTAATATCACAGGACTGTTGTGAAAGTGACATGAGTTCATACGCGTGGAACACTTAGAAGGGCACCTGGAATCTAGTCAGCTCTCAGGACGTCAGTGAGAAGAACAAGACTGCTGAGATCCGGTCATCCAAGATGACCCCCTTCTGCACTCCCTGCTGGGTGGGCATGGGTAATTTCACTGTTTGAAGAAGAGGGAGAGACTGGAACTGTCCCCGTATCCCCTCTGGTTTCCAATTTCACACCTTCATTCCCGATCTCACTGAAGCCATCAGCACAGACTTCTCATCCTGTGAGGACCCCAGATCCCAGGCCGATGGAGAGGGAGGGAAACCTTGAGACCCCTCACAGCCCGGCCACTTCATGTGGCAGGTGGCATCTATCTTAAGTTCCTTTGGCCCTCTGCACTCGAGGCATCTCCTGGCAATCCCGGGAGGTGGGTGACAGACAGAGGATATTACACTGATTTCACAGAGGAATGTGAGGGAGCTCTCAAAGTTTCCATCCCGCAAGGGAATGTAAGTCCAGGAATCTCCTCACTTCCCTGTGTTTCAAAGGATTCTTCTATTCCATGGGGGGAAGGGAAGGGGAATAAATAGTTTCAAACAGAGAGGGAGGGAGTCAACCCACAAAAGACTCTTAAATACAGAGAACAAACTGAGGGTGGATGGGGGGTGGGGAGAGGGAAAATGGCTGATGGGCATTGAGGAGGTCACTTGTTGGGTTGAGCATTGGGTGTTGTATGTAAGCGATGAACCACGGAAATCTACCCCAAAGACCAAGAGCACACTTTACACACTGTATGGTAGCCAATTTGATGATAAATTATATTTAAAAAACAACAACAAAAACAAAAAACAAAGGATTGCTCTAGATGTGGGAATTTAGGTCGGGGATTCACGTGCAGCCCTGGGCTAGGACTTCTGACTCGCAAGAGAGTGCTCTGTGCTCCGGAAGCCACCCTCTCAGTAAGTCTATTACCTCCAGGGACCGGGCCAGGGCTCGACAGCTCAATCTTCTACTTTACACACTTGCCCAGATTTCCGCTAAAGATCACGAGAAGGAGCAAATTACAGGTACTGGATTCCAGACAAGAGCCTGGGACTAGAGAAGAAAGGAGGTGTGTGTGTCCGTATGAGTGCGTTTTGTGTATTGCATTCTGGAAGCTCTTGAAAGCCATGGAAGTAAAATAGCACAGCTGGTGGGTCTAAGGCTCAAGTTGGCTTGCCCGAGAGGGGCTGGAGGTTGATGCCTGGGTTTCAGCCAAGTCATTGGCTGGTAATAATAATAATAATAATAATAGCGCTGGTAACAGTCATTTCCCTCCTCTGTGTGGAACTTTCCAGCTGACAGGTATTTTCACCTTCTTTATTATATTTGCTTCTGCTGGCTCTCTTGCAAGGAATGCACTTCAGGCACACATTGTGATTCTGAGCCCAGAGAGGTGACATGAGTCCCCAAGGGAACACAGCCTAGGAGTAGCAGACCTGAGACAAAATCCTGATATCCTGACTTCCAGCCCTGGTCCAGTCACTGGAATCAGAGAACTACAGAAGTTCAGAGATAGAAAGGATATGAAAGGCTACCAAGTTTATCTCTTCTCTTTCTTACGTGGGGAAAGTGAGGCTCAGGGACACGGAGTAACCCCTTCAAAGCCACATGGCCTGATAATGGCAGAGGTGTGTCCCATAGTCCCAGTACGGTGTTCTTACTTATGTGTTCATCACAGTAAAAAGCTCCTAACAGACCTGGGTAAGCCCCTAAGAAGGTATTGTGTCCATGGAAATGGCAGGCACCATTAACGGCGTGGGGGCCTGAGCCATGGCTGGCGGGTCCTCGGAGTCCAAGACTCCCACTGCTCCCGGGAAGGATTGCCTTTTTGCAAGAAGGGCTCTGGACAGAAAAGGGGATGGTCTCCAGGCAGCAGGAGCATGGGGAGAAAAAGAGGGCTGGCAGGGAGGGGCTCTAAGAGCCTGGGAAGCGGGGCGTCCCGCAGGTGGGAAACTGGCAATGCCCACTGTCCCAGCAGGAGCGGGGTAGAGAGGGGGTAGGCGGGAGAGTCTGGGAACTGGGGCTGGGCAGGAGGGCCAGGAAGGATTCACTCTCTCCAGCTTGTGAAAGACTCCCCACCCCGTGCCTTCTGGAACTTCAGAGCCAGGCTCATTCACATGCAAATCCCCTCAGAGACAAGGGGTGGGGGGTGGGGGGTGGGGCTGGGCCTCAAACTGTTTGGAGCCCGAAAACAGTCCAAGGGCAAGAAAACACAGCAGGGTTGTGTTCTGCAGCAGAGGCAGCCTGGCTCAAGGTATGTCACAGTCAGGCTGGGGGTGTAAGCCGTGATTGAGTAAGGGCTGAGTGCAGCGAAGGGGCCTGCCACAGACCAGGGTCCCCAGGCAGAGTTCCCAGGAATGTGTGAGCTGGCATATTCTTCTGCTCCTGCCAAGGACCCTGTCCAGCCCCGGCCGTCATGAACATCCTCAGATCTTCACGGGAAAACTCCTGCAGAGCACAGGAACAAGGACCAAAGGACCTGGGTGCCCGCCCTGCCTCTCATGGCATGTGTCACCCTAACCTCCCCAGACAGTAGGGTGGCAGAGCTGGCTGCCACCAGTTTATAAGTGCAAAGGGTCAACTTTTTGGAGATTTTGCAGCCAGTTGTTAAAACACAGCCATCGTTAACAATTCCGTTTCGGAAAGTTGCAATTAATTAAATTCTATTGGAGACAACCTATACAGAAGGTCATCACCTCCCATTGTCAGTATTTAACTGGTTACCTATGCCCTGGAGATAATGAGTGTCTAGGGTACCTGAATGGTGAACGGTGTGTGAATTCTGAGCATCTCTTCTCCCCGCCCTCCCCGCCTACCCCCAAGTCCAGAGCCACTTGTTAATCATTGACAAGCACACCTCTGTCATCAGGCCTCAGTGTTCACAAGCATCTAAGGTGGGGGCAGGATGTTAATAGTGTCCTCTAGGAGTTGAGAGGTCATGAAACACTGGCATGAAAACAGCTTGTAAAGTCTGTCATTGCTGTGGGCGCTGAGCAGGGACCCTATTTCCCAGCCGCCTGGTGATCTGGCCGTCCTTCCTGGCTCCCTTCCTGCACCTGTCTGTCTCCATTTCTCATCCCTGTACCTCCTGCTCCGGTCACACTGCTTTCCTTGCTGTTCTTTAGACAGACCGGCCACGTGCCCCCTTCAGGGTCTGCGCCCTGGCTGTTCCCTCTGGGTGGAAGGCTTTTCCCCAGCAAGCCACATGGCTAACTTCCTCAACTTCTCCAAGTCTTTGCTCAAGAGTCACCCTGTCAATGAGGACTACCCTGACCGACGTGTTTATTTATTTTAATTTTGTATTTTTAAAAAGTGTGTATTTATTTATTTTTGAGAGAGAGTGTGTGTGAGGGAGTGGGGGAGGGGCAGGGAGAGAGGGGGACAGAGATCCCAAGCAGGCTCTACGCTGTGAACCCAACGCGGGGCTCGAACTCACGAACCATGAGATCATGACCTGAGCCGAAATCCACAGTGATGCTTAACCAACTGAGCCGCCCAGGCGCCCCCTGACCAACGCGTTTAAATCACAACCCTTGCCCTGCCTCACCGTGACCCCTCTTTATCCTGCTGCATTGCGTGTCTCTGCCTATCGCCTTACTACGCCCTGTATAATTTATCTATGGATTATGTTTGGTGTGTCTTATCTGTCTCCCTCAGGGCAATATAAGCACCCTGCGGGCAGGGATTCCTGTATGTTTTATTGCTGTACCCCAAGCTCTAGTAACTAGTTTTCCCTCTTTGAGCACACCAAAGTAGATTCAAGCTCTGCTGTTCACCGAGGTGGAGCAGAGATCGGTCTGCGCACACACAGGCATGCAGATTCGTGCACCAGGTGCCCCGGCACCCCAGAGCACCCCCGCGCCACACCCATCTGAGTATGCCTGTGTGCCCTGCCCCGGCATCGGGACCTTCCTTCTGTTTTCCATCCCCCAGAGCCTACGCTGTTTGCCCTTCCTGCATATGATGAGCGTTTGTCACACTTTTCTGAAGCTCATTTCCACTTCCTGGGTTCTGTGTCCCTAGCATTAGAACCCACTATCTCAGGAGTGGAAGAATACCCCCAGGGACTACAACCAAGATTCATGAGAAACATCTCCCCTCCTCTCGTTTCCTTCAGAGGCCAAGGCCGCCTGTCCACTCCCAGAGAATTAGCAGAGCTGCTGCGGTAGCTGGGGTCAGTCACAGCCTGAAGGTCGAGGGCATGTTCTGAGTAAACACAGAGCACTGCACAGAAATTAGGAGCCCGGGGGTCAGGGGATTCGGGCTTGGAGCAGGGCCATGGGAGGGACTTATCTCGCCATTCCACAGCAGGATGCAGACTGACCCTATGAGGCCTGGAGAAGGGAGCACTGGACTGAGAGCTGTAGGCTGTCAGAACTGGGAGGGCTTGGAGACACCCACAAGTCCTCTTCCCTCACTGGGCAGATGGGGAAACTGAGGCCCAGAGCAGGGATCTCACTCGTCCAGCATCTCAGCAGGAGTCAGTGGCTGCCTTCTAGGCCACGGCCCTTTCCTTATACTCACTAATGGGACACATAGGCCTTTTCCTGCTCTGCCTGAGACCGTGCTCGCTGCTGGAAACAAACCTAGACGTGGGCCCTAAGGTGCCAGCACTGACGGTCTAGTGAAACGACCTGGAGTTCACTGTTAGGGCTTGTGTACCACACACAGATAAATCAAGCCCTCATCCCTCACAGCTCAGTCTCCATTTCCTGATAGCTTTGTAAAATAGATGTCGTCTCCAAGTGAGGATAAAAGAGAAAGTTCTTTAACAGATTTTAGACAATACGAGGACCCTCAAAGTCCTTCTGTTTTACCAAATTTTACTAAATTACCCTGACGGGCAGGGTTGCCTTAGGACTAATACATAGCCAGGAAGCATACCAAAAGGTCTCTTCTAGGACAAAGCCTGTTCTAACAGAATGACTAAATGGAGAGACAAAATTATGACTTGGGGGTAAGCAGACCAGGGCCTGAGAAACTGGCTTTCTGTAAAGACTTGACAAGTCCACCTGGGTTCTTTGCACGATTTCTTTTTCTGTAAAGTAAGTGTAATGATCCCCGCTCTTCCCCCAAGAATCAAATGCGGCCATACACGGGGAACAAATGTGTGTTACTGAAAGGTAATTGAAAGGTAACACACAAATGTGTGTGACTGAAAGGTAAACGCACAGGAGAAATGACCTCTCGCATCTGACCAGTCCTTTCGAAATATTTCCCCATAAGTTGCCTGAAGAAACCGAGGGGCACGAGCAAGATCATGGGTAGCCAGTTACTGGTACGGTCAGAGTGGATGAGAAACGCGATGCTCATGCAGCACCTGGCGATACCAGCAGGCACTTTATTATGCACACGGTTGCCATCGTTACCCCTATGACAACATTACTGAGTGAATTCCATACGTGTTGGACAGATGTCATTAAAAATTCTGCCTCGTTTGGCATTTGCGATAAGCCCATGAGGTAGGCATCATATTATCCCCCATTGTGCAGTAAGAGGTGGGTGGAGGCAGGACTCCCTCCCCCCCCCCCCCCCCCCCGCCCCTGCCCCCGCCGTCTGACTGGCTCTAAAGCCTGATCTCGGAACCACTGAGCATGCTTGCCCCTTGCGCTATGAATTCTACTTCCAGCCAACATTTCGTTTAAACCCTCCCACCACCTTCCAGGAAGGTACCATGTCATGATAAACTTCTTTTGGTTGTTGTTGTACTAGCGGTAAAACCAGTGCTTAGGGAGATCGAGAAGCTTAGGGAGTTGCGCTGTGAATTCCTATTTATTGTTATTTAGTATTATTCCTATTCCCCAGCCTTTCCTGAACACCCGGAAATGACTGCTCCCCGACTTGTATACTGCCTCACTCCCTTTGTGTTACTTGCACAGCTTTGATGTATTAATTAGATATTTGTCTCATGACACACTATGAAACTGCCGATTCCTGGAGGGCAGATACATGCGCCCTGTCTTTGCACAGGTGCAGTGTCCTGCTTACAGTAGGTTTTCAATGGGATTCTTGGACTGTATTCCATAGGCCATGGGGTGTCACTGAAAGATTAGAGAGTGTCACAGTCAAAAAGGTGTTTTAAGAAGATCTCTCTGAGGGCGTCTGGGTGGCTCAGTCAGTTGAGCGTCCAGCTTGGGCTCGGGTCATGATCTCCTGGTTTGTGAGTTCGAGCCCTGTGTCAGTCTCTGTGCGGACAGCTCGGAGCCCGGAGCCTGCTTCAGATTCTGTGTCTCCCTCTTTCTCTGCCCCTCCCCCACTCGCATTCTGTCTCTGTCTCTCTCAAAAACAAATAAACACTAAACAAATTGTTTTAAAAAAAAGATACCTCTGGACACAGGCAGAGGGTGGACTGGATGGGGAACGACTGACAGCTGGTAGACGTTTAGGAAGCAATTGCAGTAGACGTGATGAGAGGAATAAGAATTGGAATGGAGGTGCCAACAGTGGGAAGAAGGGAGGAAACGCTGAGCGCGTCGAGGACAGAGGGTTAACAGGAGAACACTGGTGAGACGTCATAGGAGCATCTGGCAGATGCCAACTGAGCTATATGTACTCAGTGAGAAAGAGAGAGAGAATAGAAACCAAATGTAGGTTGTTATTGTCTCTTTTTCCAGTGAACAGATGTTGCGAAGTGAACTTGAAGATAGGGTGTGTGACTTTGGTGTTCCCTTGGGGGTTCTGGTTTCTCAGGACCTTTTTCAGTGACCATGGCTCCGGGGACCTTCTCTAGGCACAAGTCACCACTTCATCTGATGCCCAACCAAAGGACCTAATTTGCTGTATTCCTGGGACAAAAGGTTCTTCTGTGCTCTATTGTACTGAAGAGACCAAATAGGATTGACTAGAGACAATGTTGGCCTTCGTGGCACTTACTTACATTTACATTATGTTAAAAACCTAAGCACCCACCCGGTGGGACTTCACTGTTAATTTTTTTTTTTTAACGTTTATTTTTTGAGACAGAGACAGAGCATGAACGTGGGAGGGTCAGAGAGAGGGAGACACAGAATCTGAAACAGGCTCCAGGCTCTGAGCTGTCAGCACAGAGCCCGACGCGGGGCTCAAACTCACGACCCGTGAGATCATGACCTGAGCCGAAGTTGGACGCTTAACCGACCGAGTCACCCAGGTGCCCCCAATTTTTTTTTTTTTTTTAAAGAAGAAAAGACTGAGAGTCTTGAGATACAAATTCTCAGTGTGGCCCTGGCCAACGAATGGCCCCTTCCCTAGGCTTCGGTCATGCTGGTCTGGTCGTGGAGTTGAACCATGATTTCTGAGGTCTTAGATGCATAGAATATCCAGGCCGGGGTGGCTTTGGAGACCGTCTGTTTCAACTTCCCTTGTATGAGAGAAGAGGAAGTTGAATCCCCTCTAGAAATACTCACTTGCTCAAGGCTAGTGAGTGGAGAATGACCCCAAGAGTCCAACCCTTCTGACTCCACCACAGCCAGCGTCCGTGCTGTCCCGTGCCTGCAGTGCTAACCAGCTGTGACTCATCTGCCTCATCTGTGCGCTGCAGGAATCCACACATTGCAGCCACATTCCAAGGAAGCAGATGCTGTCGTGCAGATGTGCACACGCCTCGAAGACCAAGGACTGCGGGAAATCAGGCCAGAGAGGAATTTTCATAAAATGAGAGCATCCGGACCACAGCCTTGGGGTCCTGCTCTTCTTCAAGCCTCTGAACTATGGAGTCAGCAGTTCCATTATTGTTACCCTGATGGGCCTGGGTGGGAAGGACAGTTTGTGTCTGTGAGTTTAGGCTGGGCCAGCAAGGGTCCCTGTGAGCTCGAGGGTGCTTTAAATCTACTCCTAGGCCTGCCAGGGGAATTCAGTCACAGAGTGTAAAAGCCTCAAAATAGGGGATAATGTCCCACCAAAGGGACATCAGGGATATTTAAAGTTGCTTGGGAAAGGACAGTGGTGGCATGGCGTGTTTACAAGTTTTCTCTAAATGACATCCCCCGCGGACGGTAGGCTCTCATTGGAATGCTTATGGCCACAGAACTTGGAGAAGTGGATGTTGTAACACATTATTACTATTTTCTGGCATTATCCTAACTAGGACAGTGAGGGTTTGGTGGGGTCATCTGGAAAGTTCTGGTGAGGAGCATTAGGGTTAGAGTCTAGGAATTTAAGAGACTTTAGGGATCATCTCATGTCACCCCATCGTGGAACAGATGAGAAAATAGAACTTTGGAGAGGAATGTTGACTTACCCAGGAGTGACATGGCATGTTCCTGCTTTATTCAGATGGAAGGGAAGGAGCTTCCCTCTCATTCATAGCCAGGAAAGGCACCTTTTCTGGAGGGCAGAGGGAGGGGGCAGTTAGAAGTGAATGGATTTCAACTGTATGTGGAAGGCTTCTGGGTTTGGAAGTTCAGAGGCCAGAGTACTAGCCTTGTGCCAGAATTTGGAGCTCCCAGGCTCCTCTTCTGTCTGGTGGGGACTAAAGCAGTATTCAAGTCATAAATGCTGACCTTCAGGGTGCCCCAGGAGGATGAGTGAGCTTCAGAGCCACCTTCCACCCGCCGGCCACTCTTCTGTTTTCTCTATTGCGCCTCCCAGAAATTTGTTAGACGAAAACTTTCACGGGGCAGAAATGTTTGAAAAACAATAATAACAACAACAGTGGGGGATTAACTGAGTCTCCTGAGGGCCGAGGCAACTTGACGTTCTGGGAGTTCATGACTCCAGACAGGAACTCCGCCAGGTGCCTGTGGGCAGGGGCACAGAGCGTGTTGCTATGTTAGCATGAGTTACCAGCCAACGACGGTGCAACGTCCTGCGAGGGGAGGCCTGCTCAGCTCCCGTGGCCGTTGGAACCTCTGTAGGGAGGCTAATGCTGATGCCCGGGATAACATTCTGGAAGGCAGTCAGCACAAGGAGAGAGATACATCTTGCCCTCCCTGCCCACTACATGAATCCCTTTTTGAATTGGGAAAAGGTGTCTGAACCAGAGATGCAAGGACTGTGGGGCACTTCAGGTAGCAGACTGCTTCCTTGCTATGCCCAGGGGTCACAGTCTTATTCTGGAGTGGAGAGAGTGCTATAACGTTTCCTTCATTCAGGAGTCGGTGGCAGACTGGGGACTAGACCAGGCGTTTCCTGGATCCCAGGCAAGCGTCCAGGACCATGCTGCCCTTCCAGAGGACCTACCTCCATCTGCCTGGACTTTCTTGAAGGTGTCTCACAGTCCCTGATAGAAACTATCAATTAGTTTCCCAAGTATTCTTCAGCTAGAAAGGTCAAGCTTTGGGTAGAATACTCCAGGGTCCTTAATTCAGTGTCAGAAGAGGTCTTTGGGTTCTATTGTTGGACTGGAAAAGTGCCTTGTCGTTTTTTTCCCATTACAAAATGCAGCTGATGTCAGCTCCTTAATCTGCCTTGCCAGGAGACTCCATTTATTTGGGACAAAGGAATGAGTTAAATCCTCTGCTGTGTGTTTATTATCTCTATAAAGGAGTCCTAACAAGGTCAAGCTTGGCATCTGTCTGAACAAGAGGAAAACTGGTGAGAAATGATTGCTCAGTGTATATGAATTGAGAGTCAATTCTCCGGGTGGCGAAGGGGGGTGGATAATGAAAGTAAGTCATTGTTACAGCTAACGAAAAAAATTCTGTGATTTCCACAGTCTTAAGGCCTCAGCTACTAGCAAAAGCAAGTTTTTTTTTTTTTTTGCAGTGGAACTGCAAAAAAAATTCTAGATGGTTGACGTGTTTGAAAATAAGAAGAAAGCAGTTAGGAAGTTCACATCTAACCTTGTTTAAACCTATGGAACCTACTGTTGTATTAAGCCAATGTTTCGTCATTTTCCTTCTGGTTAAGACCACTTTCTAATCCAGATATTTGAGGATGCCATGGTTTTATGATCAGCATTAGTTGGGGGAATGGCCTGGAAGAGCCTGCCAACCTAATGTCCCCTACCCATAATGCATCTTCTCCTGGAGTCTGGCTATGGCAGAGGCTAGATTACATCCTGGAAGACATAACTAATGTATTTGTCAGAAATTTCAATTTAGGATGATGAACACTTCAAGTCTTGCTCAATACCGCTTGCTGGATCCCTGTGACTCTGACCAGTTGGCTCCATTTTTAATTAATTTAGGGAAACTATATGTCAGTCTAGATTGCCAGCCCACATCATCTCCTAGAGCATCCAGATCTACCTCTTCTCATTCTTGATCTGTCAGTCTTTTATTGTCATTATTCTTTTCCATCTTATGCAATGGCCACTCTTCTAGGCTCACGTCTCCCTGTGAGGGACCAGATCTTTTGTATCTTTAAATTCTCATAGTCCCTAGCATAGGACATTCACAGAGGGGCGGCATCACAATGAGCAGTGGTTCTCAAACTAGGAGATGCTGTCCCTCTGGAGATATAGGCAACTTCCGGAGGTGTTTTTGGTTGTCACAACTGGAGGGGGAGTGCTATTGGCATCTAGTGAGTAGAAACCAGGGATGCTGCTAACAATCCTATAATTCGCAAAACGGTTTTCCTCAGCAAAGAATGATCTGGCTCAAAATATCCACAGCGCTGAAGCTAAGACACTCTGTCGTAGACCACCAATTTGGGAAAGTTTTTAATCTTAGAAACCTTGCCGTAAATGAGATAGTTGGTGGAGACCCAATGTATAAAATAAGCAATACACAACATTTAAAATAAATTTAAACAGGTTGGGGATTCATAGTCCCACTTATCAGCCTCCTCTACCCCCACAGTGGTCTTATAAGCCCCTGCAGTATCCTGGGGCCCAGTGGAGTGTGACCTGAGAGCCGTTCGTTTGGTGTAGCCAAAAGAACATGGAAATGAAAGTCACAAGACATGGGTTTGTAAATTGACCCACCGCTTCACCTTCTTGGGTTTGTTTCTTTGCCTGTGAAGTGCCTGTCTTATAGAATTTTTTTAAAGATTGAATGAGATTTCAAGTATCAATGTACATTGTAAACTCACTGCTTTGCTGTTGTCAAACATTCTGGTTAATACAAGGTTAACTCTTGTTGAATTCCTGGCTGTAGAAAACAGAGACTACGATAAAACTGAAAATATATAAAATCTACTCTGGAATGATTTGGTGAGAACTTTTCCAGAAAGCCAGAGAGAGCTTAGAAAGTAGATTAGTAGGTCTCCACATCTTTTTGAGCCAGATAGAACCTTAATAAACTTGATCTCCCAGACGTACTCCAACCTTTCTCAGCCCTACTTTCAGAGAACAGCTTCCCATCCATGGAATTGTTTGTGGGGTCCCTCTAAAGTTGAGGCAATATTGCTTGGATGCTGTAATCATTTCCTGTTCCTCTTCCACATGATCTTTACATGCACTTCTGATTCTGACCCCCCAACCTTGCCCACACCCTTTGCAGAGAAAACCTAAACTTCTCAGCATCACATTCAAGACCCTTCAGAATCTCACCCCAATCCAACCTGACCTCACCGCCCACTGTCTGCTACTGTATACCCAGCCTTCCCAAGTACCTGATCATTACTTAGGGAAGTAGGCAAGGCTTTCAAATGCCTCAGCTTTGGACATGATTATGGCTGTGTGTCAGTCTGGTTATGCTTACTCTGGGGTCTCTGCCCTTTTCTCGCTGCTTGTAAAGGTGACCTTGGAGCAGAGGTTAGTGGAAACATTAAGGACTTCGAGAACAGAAAGAAAACAGGGGAGGTTACGTTTGGCTGAGTTACACCTTGCCAGCCTCAGTTTCCCTTGTGGTCCTTTCTAGATCTCCCACTCAGCCTGCACCTAGCATATCACCCCAACCTTCATTCATCATGTTGTAACTTTGTGTGCCTTCCTCACTGGACTGCTACCCTGGGAGGGAAAACACAGTGTTTAATTCTTCTCTGACTCCCAGTAGAGAACCTGGCGCAGTGAGGGAATATCAGGGGGTCTCACCTTCACATAGTCATATTCACAAAGGTAGGAGGACTCCAAGTTGAAGTGCATGAAGTAAAGCTTGATCCGAAATCCCTCTGGGACAGTGATATTCCAAGTCACCTCTGAATCACTCGGATAGGAGTCTGGATAGCCAGGTGACTGGATCTGACCAAACATATTGTTAAGCTCCACGGTGTGGGCCGAAGCTTTCAACAAGGAGAGGCACAGAGCGTGACAGAGAAGGAGCCACCTGAAAGACATGAATGGATCTACTTACGTTCATGGACACAGGTCCTCACCACTTAACTAAGTCCGCAGCCAGGAGACCACGTTGTTGGCAGATCTCTGCCGCTGACGTGTTGTGGGTACTCCTCCCCGCTCTGGGCTTGCCTACCCAGTCTATTCGACAGGGAGATGGTAACTCCATGATTCCCAAGGTTTCTTCTAGCTGTGCTCTTCTGAAGGTTTGTTAACAGTATCCAGCTCTCCTAGAAAGTCCCCTAGTCGCGACTCTGACACGTATCATGTTACTGTTGAAAACTTAAGTTTCATGATTAGGTAAAAGTGGATGTCCTTCCTTCAACTCAGCTTCCTTTAAGGATCTTGGACTCTGGACTCAGTTTTGTCAAAAGTGAGTAACAGTGACGTGGTAATGTTGGGAGGAGACTTATGCTCCAGGATGGGATCTTGCAGGACCTCGAACAGATTCGACAAAATCGGTCAAGGTACGCAAAGTTTGGAATTAAGAAAGAGTAAGCAAAACATGTTCCCCCCTTGGGTAAGTGCTCCGATGAAAGGATCAAAACCCTGCAACTTATTTCCAGCTGTAGGAATCAGAGATAACGGACTGTTAAAAAAATTGCTTCGGGGGCAAGGAAAACCCAGTAAAACTCACAGAACACACCCCAAGTGGCGGAGGCAATGGCGAGGCAGAATGTCCACGGCTAGTCAAAACCCGAATGGTCAATATGCACCACAGCAGGCCTCTAATAGATTGTTCCTCTGCAAGACCCGAGGACCTTGAGCTCAAACACCCCAAACCCAGCTCATGAACGTCTTGCCCAAGTCCTCTTTATTCTGCTTCATATGTCAGGTCATCCGCTTCTCTTCTGTCAATTACGTTACACGTTCTTATCTGGCCTATTGTTATTGCACCCTAAGTAATCTCCCTGTCCCCCACTTGATACCATTCAGCCCTTTGCTGCTGAAGCTGATTTTCCAAAACACACACGACCATGCGGCTTCACTGTGGCTGTGGGATCAGGCCTCTGTCCCTGGGATCGTGGACGAGCCCATTCTGATCTAGGGCTGATCTGCGGGTCCAGCCTCAGCTCGGGGCCAGCTGTGCCCTGACATGTCATTCTGAAAGCATGCCATGCCTGTCCACGCCTCGGCCCCCTTGCGCGTACCATGCCCATTCTTCGTCTGCTTGTCTTACTTATCTTCCACCACCCAGCTCACAGCTTCCCAGGCTATGGTGCGCTCATCACACCTCCAGATCCCACAGCTCCCCGTACATGCTTCCTTTCTGCCTGCATCACCCTGGGCTGCTTCAGATGCAGCCCCTGGAGCAACGGATATTTGGGTTCAAATCCCAACTCTTCTACTCACTGGCTGTGAAATACCAGATAAGTCTCTCTGAGCCCCAGTTTCCTCATCTGTTACGTGGGGAGTATGATCTCTAATTATAGGACTCCCATGAGCATTAGAGATGATGTATATAAAGGACCTAGTATACAGCCTGGTATAAAATAGGTGATGGGCGAATAAAATGAATGAATGAATGAATGAATGGATGGATGAAAGTGTGCCCGAGTCTTCTACAGCCGAAGTCAATACTGGGAAATTATACCAGCATCTTTGGATGACAGTAATCCCGCTTTATCTACGACCTCATTTTTTGTGGTTTCAGTTACCCCTGGTCAGACCCAGTTCAGAAGCAAGATGATCCTCCTCCTGACATATTGTCCAAAGGTCAGCAATAACCTAATGCTACATCACAGTGCCTACATCATTTTCCTCATTTCATCTCATCACATAGGCATTTTATCATCTCTGTATCCTAAGAAGGATGAGTACAGTACAGTTAAGATATTTTGAGAAAGACTTATATCGGGGCGCCTGGGTGACTCAGTCGGTTGGGCGTCCAGCTTCAGCTCAGGTCATGATCTCACAGCTTGTGAGTTCGAGCCCCGCGTCGGGCTCCGTGCTGGCAGCCCGGAGCCTGGAGCCTGCTCTGGATTCTGTCTCCCTCTCTCTCTTGCTCCTCCCCTGTTCACTCTCTCTCTCTTTCTCTCTCTCAAAAATTAATAAATATTAAAAAAATTTTAAAGATACTTTGAGAAAGAGAGACCACATGCAGGTGATTTTATTGCAGTATAAGTGTTCTATTTTATTATTAGTTACTATTGTTAATCTCTTCTTGTGTCTAATTTTTAAAGTTTATTTATTTTGAGAAAGAGAGAGAGAGAACAGGAGAGGAGCAGGGAGAGAGAAATCCAAGCAGACTCCCCATTGTCAGCACAGAGCTGGACTAGGTGGATGGAACTCACTAACTGTGAGGTCAGGACCTGAGCTGAAATCAAGAGTCGATCGCTTAACTGACTGAACCATCCAGGGCCCCTCTTACTGTGCCCAATTTATAAATTAAACCTGATCCTAGGTATGTATATAGAGGAAATACATTGTATTTGCCAGCAGGGTTCCCTGCTATCTGTGGTTTCAGGTATCCAGGGAGGGTCTAGGAACCTATCCTCCAGGCATAAACAGGTACTATTGTAATGATTCCATCATTGCTAATCAGAAAGTTGTTTCTACCAACTCTCCCTCCACAGCACACAGATGCATATATACACATATATGGATTTTTGAAGATGTAACACAAGCTAACTGTAAATATAGATTATCTAGCTGTCTCAATATTGTATTTACATAAAAGGTAAATAGGTAAATGCAAAAGGCCTAGAAAGATATTAACAGGATATTAACAGTGGTTATCTCTAAAATGGGAATATAAATATTTTAAATGTCATCTTTGTGTATATGAAATGTTCACACTTGTCAGGAAGGACCCTGTACTGTTTTTTCTTTCTTTTAAAAAAAATTTTTTTTAATGTTTATTTATGTTTGAGAGACAGAGAGAGACAGAGTGTGAGTGGGGGACGGGCAGAGAGGGAGACACAGAATCTGAAGCAGGCTCCAGGCTCCGAGCTGTCAGCACAAGCCCCATGCAGGGCTCGAACCCACGAACTGTGAGATCATGACCTGAGCGAAGTCGGACGCTTAACCGACTGAGCCACCCAGGCGCCCCGCTGTACTGTTTTTTCAAGAAAAAGAAAATAATGAAGTTATTTAAATTTTTTCCAAGGTCCCTACAATAGTAACATGTAAGATTTCAACAAAGGAAACAAAATGTTTTAATCCAGTTGCCAGTGTCAATATTTTCTAAAAACCAATCTGGGAGGGAGGGCCTCCAAGGCAGACAGAAGGGAAGGCCTAAGTCCAAGCTCTCCAGTGCACTCACAGGAAAGAGGAGTCCAGAAACTCTATCTTTCAGGCCCCAGGCAGCCCCACATTCAAGCGAGGAAATGTACCGATGCTACCAGGGCGGGGAGTTCTGGTTCAGTTCCGCCTGGGGAGGGGAGGGCACTGGTCTTGGGTCAGAAGAGCTAGATTCAAGTCCAGCCTTTGACTTGATTTCTCTGCCCCATCTTGGGGAAGCCAGGTAATGCCTCGGTTTCCTCATCCAGTAAGTGGTGATAATGACTTCCCTTAGGGCTGCTATCAGAGCAAAGGAGGATTAGAAAGTGCTTTGTTAACCGTCCAGCCCTCAGCAAATGTTAGTGATAATTACTCCCATCATGCTGCTTCCCGAAAAGCAGCGGTTAGGAAAGAGCTTTGGCTCCCAAGCTGGACTTTCCTGCAATAGCGACACCCAGATTATGCAAGGCTGAAAGGTCAACTTTCTCCATGCCTGCTTTTTCCAGACCGCATGGAGGAGACTCGGAGCCTCCTAATGCTGGTTTTGTCAAGAGTTGACGGCTGACAGCCCCATTCAGCCTCAAAGGCCCACATGTGGTAGGTAACCAGCCAGTGTGGGAGGAAGGCCTGCAAAGCTTTCTGTTCTATTTTGTTTGCATCTCAAGACAGTTTCAAACATAGGAAACAAATACCTCCTTGCACATAATGGGCTTGAGCATATGCTTGCTTGCTTTAGGGGCTGCTGATCGAAGAATACAAGTGGCCGCTTTTGTTTCCCGTGACACTCTCTGAATGTTTTTTGCTTCTTACACACCAGGCACTGGCTGTACAATTCCCCACACCTGCGACCTATTCTTGAGCTAATCAAAAAGTTTAGCTACATTTGCTTGAGATGTCAAACATAATACATAAAGCTGGGACTTGATGGACCCCCCTGCACGAGGAGGCTCTCCGGAGTGCACAAAATGCCTGTGTGTGTGTGTGTGTCAATGATCGCGGAAGAAATAGCACTTTCTATCCTCTTCATTCCCTCCCCTCACTTCAACCTACACTGCACCAAAACTTTTTTAAGTAGAAGAGTTGAAAGCCACTGTATAGATAGATCCCTTGGACAATGCCCTTATTTGACGGATGATGAAAAGGATATCCCAAGAAGTGGTACGTAATGCCCAACAGCAGATGGTGAATTAGCTTCCACAGAAGAAGGGAATCACAAAAGCTAACAGAGGAACCTGCTGGGTCCATGCCCATATCATGCCCAGGCATTTGGCCAAAGCAATTAATCCTGTGAAAAATAATTAAAACACTCATGGCTTTACGTAGAAATTAAAAAAAAAAGATACTAATAACAAAGCCCCTCCCCAACAAATTCTAGTTTAATTGGTCTGGAGTGAGGTCTGGTCATCAGCCCTTTTGAAAGCATCACAGATGATCCTAATGTACAGCTAGAATCAAGAGCTCTTGGTATAGGATAATACACTTGGTTGAGAGTCTGGTGGAATGTAGCAGAAAAAAATCTTGGACTGGGAGTCCAAAGACCCAAGTATGAGTCGGAGCCTTTTCAAGATCATCAGGGTGGCCTCGGGCAAGTTGCTTAACTGCTTTTATCCCCACTTCTCCGTGAATCCTCATCTCATCTAAAATCTGAAGACCAGATGAGACAGGCCTATAAAAGTGCTTCTCAAACTCTGAAGTGCTGTGTCCCCGAGAGGCAAGACCCTTTGGAGACTTGTAGCAGAGCACGTCTCCACTGGTCGCCAACTGAATTCTGTTCAGCTACTATTTTTTGAATGCCTAATAGGAAACAGACATTACGCTAGGGGCTGGGCACACTAAGATAAACAGACCTAGAGCCTATACCTTAAGGAGCATTCAGTCTTGGACGAGGAGATAGATAATTGAGCGGTGAAATATTACAAAGACGAAAAGAGATGTAGCTCCCAGGAACAGAGACCGCGCAAAGGACAGGATGCTTATGTTGGGGATGCTGGCCAGGGCAGAGGACATCATGTTTGAGCTGTGGCTTGAACAGTCGGGTGCTCCAGGTGGAAAATAGGGAGGAGAGAGGTTCTGCACTAAGGGATGATACAGGACTGTAAATCAGCCTGTATGTTGGCATGCTGGGGCATTGGCCGGTACAGCAGGATTTGAATAGTGACACATCAGTCAAATTGTCACTCCACGTAGATGAACAGAAATCCTATCTTTTTGCAGGATAAAGGAAAACGAAGTTCGATGGGAAGCTTAATGCTACAATGGATTTTAAAAGAACAGATCGAATGAATCGTAAACACCTGATTATTTCTCTGAACCACAGGTAATCTGAGCCCAAAGAGTTAACACAGTCTGAAGCCCCCCAGTGGCCCCAGACCCAGAAAAGTTGCTAGGTGACTTTGCAGAAGAGAAACAAATAGAAACTCTTTTTCCAATTGAGAAGAAAATCAATGGGAAAAGAGGTGCTCGGGGACTTAACACATCTGCAGGGTGTTTTTCTTTTTCTGTCTTTTCCCCCCTGTATTTTTAACAGCATTAACGCTTAGAAATAGTAAAAATAATTGCACTGGCTGGGTTTTGAGACTCGCAGAGGAAAACTTAGAAGAAATGCCTGGTAAGAAGGATCAAGTAACTCTTAAGTATAAGCTGAGGAATAGGAAATCTTGAAGAGTTTAAAAACCATTAGAATTTAGAGTCCTAGATTTAGAACGCCAAAGACTCCTTTTTTTTTTCTTTTCTTTTCTTTTTTTTTTTTTTTTTAATTTGTGGTATCCCTTTAAGAGCCATTCGGTGCAATTCATAGCCTGATTCATGCCACCAGCTGCCTCTGATTTCAGTGAGAAATGCAGAAATTTATAAGGAACTGTAAAATGGGACAGGTTTTTCGTCTTCTAAATTGAGGTTTTGACTGGCAAACTTCTGAAGGTTTAAGAAACCACAGAGCTGAGCTGTGGGAAGCTGGTTTCTTTTCCGGTCCGAACAAATAAACACACAAACACATACCTAACTCACAAAGTGTTGGAAGAGATAAATCAGTGCTCTTTGCAGAGGAGGAAAACAAAAAATCAGCCTTGCGGGCACCGGAGGAAAGTCACATCTGCCAGCAGACAGCACCCTGTGCTGGCAGAGGGGGAAACTGAGCTTCGGCAGTGTCCCGGCAGGATTTGCACAAAGTCTCCTGTTTCGAGCTGGGGTGTCCCCGCCGTCCCAGGGCAGCGCCCAGCCCGCATCTCCCTTCTTAAAGCCCCAAGGATTGACAAGAACCCCCTGCAACACCCCCAGGACACCCAGGTGAGTCTGCCTAGAGACAAGGTCAAACTCTCCAGGGCTGCTTGACACCTGGTTCCTGAAAGGGCACCCGTGCCCACTCCTGCCCTGGCACTCACCTCATTTTCCAGCCTTGGGTGCTCCTAGCTGCCTGGCCTTGGTCCCCCCGGTCTGACTTTCCTGTGAGCTTGTCCCCGGTGTGGTGTCAGCGATGCCTTATCTTTGTTCTGAGGTCCCTGTGTGTCTCTGGAATTGGCTGGCATTCTCCATTCAGGTCACGCCTTCCCCTGCCTGCAACAGATCCCCTCTCCCCCTCTCTCCCTCTGCCTTTTCCTCTCTCTCCTCTCTGTCTCTCCCTCTCTCTCTCTCTCTCTCCCTCCTCTCTCTCCCTCCTCTCTCTCCCTCTCTCCTCTGACTCGCACTTACACACACTCATAGGAACCTGACAGAACAGAATCTGTCTTCTTCCTGAAAAGATCTGCTCTCCCAGTTCCTTCCTTTATCCTGTGTGGCTGGCCCCAGCTCTTCAGAGAAAATAACTGGGAAGCTCAAAAAGGTATTTGTATCTGTGTGTGTGTGTGTGTGTGTGTGTGTGAGAGAGAGAGAGAGAGAGAGAGACAGAGGGACAGAGAGAGAGAGAATGTGTGTGTGTGTGTGTGTGTGTTTGTGTGTGTGAACGGTGGAGAGGGACAAAGTCTAATTTCTCTTTAGTCTCCCCTGCCAGATGGCTATAGTTTTCTGCTCGTCTTCAGGACACCGGCAAAAAGACACCAGTGAAGCAGAAACAACCCACTAAGAAGGCAATTCTGACATCTACACTAGGAAAGAAAAAAGGTCCAAATCCCAAAGCCTCAGACAGCCTGCAAACAGCAACAGATTTTCCTGCGAACAGAGCCACTGGCCAGGAATGGGAGGGAGCCCCAAGTCCCACAGTTGGCTAGTGGTTCTCCTCCACTTAAAAGCAAAACTTGTGCTGTTTACCAGCTCAGAGTGTGCAGAGATCTAATTCAGCCCAGTGCGGGTCCATCAACAGCAGGAGAGCCCGCACGCTATGGGTATAGAAACACCTGGGCCTGTGTACCAGCCTACACCCTGAGATTGTGGAGAAATGCAGCACCAGATCTAAGTCGAGCCGAATAATAAGACAGTTACTTCCCCACGACAATGATAACCGATACTCAATATCAGAGAGAGAGACGTCTGGGCGTGAAAAATAGATTTTGCGGAGAAGCTTTTCTGTGTTAGGCACAGCGCTAAGCATAAGCATGGTCTCAAGTACTCCCGAGGATTTGTAAGGGTCACCCTATTGTACCATTTTACAGATGAGAAAACTGAGGCTCAGAGAGGTTCTACACCTTGCCAAGATCATCCAGCTCTTTTTTCCTCCTTTGCTACTACCGCCAAGAGTTGACATTTTTTGAGCCCTCTGTGTCGGGAACTGTTCTAGTAGTGTGTTAATTTCCTTCAATCATCTTTATATCTCGTAGAGTTGGGTAGTAGGCTTAGCCCCATTTTACAGATGAGGAAACCGCCCAGAGAGATTAAGTAGTATACCCAAGATCACACAGTTAGAAAGCGACAGGGGACAAATTTGAGACCTTACCCACGGTCTGGCACTGCTCCTCACTCATATATGATAATGTGTCTGGCATTTCAAATACAGCATCCACAGGGAAGCTCGACTCGAGGCATTCTGGAAAGAGCAGTAGGCTCGGAGTCCGAATTTAGCTGTAATCTTTCCTTTCTGTGCGAGCTGACTGTGCACCGTTGGGCCCAATACTTTATTAACATCTCTGATCCTGCTTTGCGTCGGGGAAAGGAGGCTTGCTATGAGGCTTCAGGGTGATTATGTTTGTGGAAGTACTTTGCTAGCTGCCCGGTGGTGTGTATCTGAGAGAGGGCCCCCCGCCCAGTCTAACCCAGGTCGCGGACAAAGGTACTCTCCACGCTCGGGTACTGCTGCCTTGGCAGATTTGGGGGAACAGGGGTTTGAATCCCTCCCCCCCCCCAGAATTCTTCTTGCCTCCGTTTTCTCTCCAGTTTCTCTATTTTAACACTTTCAAATGTCAGTCTTGCCAGGCCTGGCATTAGTGAGAGGCTGTGGTCGATAATGTGGGTGCAAATATATGAGATGAGAGAATATGTTTGAACTCAGGCACTGTTTTAGCAAAATGTTGCTTTCTGTTTCAGGCAGGGTAGGGGAAAAAAAACGTTTAAAAGTCCCATTAAGAAGCCTCATAGGCTCCTCAGACATCAAATAACTCTCGCAAAACAACATTTTAATGATTTAAGTGTAAATGAATCAGAAACACATGGATTGCATTTCTCTTGGAATACCCCAGGGTTTTTAAACCGAAGGAGAAAGAACTTGGCTCAAAGCACAGTGTGCTATGCAGAGGGCCCTGCCCGTCACAGACATTCCCTCTATTCATGTGGCAGCAGGACTGGCCCTCTCCTAATTTAGGGCACATACAGGAATATGCAATCATTTGTTCTGGGCACAGAGGGAAGAGCTTGGGAGAGAAAGCCATCAGCGTCTCCTTGTAAGTGTCATAGAGCACTTGAGCTTCCCAGAATAATTTCCTGGCCAGATTTTTTCAAGGCTGCCAATGTTCAATGGGAGGCATTTGAAATACGTTCTAAGCCAAAGTTCTGCCAATAGACAGCAGATCTGATATGTGTTTCCCTGGGAGTTCGCCAAGGCTCAGATGGAATCTGCATGAAAACAGGAACTGTGTGTGGCTGGCTCAGTGAATGATCTGGGTGAGATTCAGGGAAGTTTCCCATTAGACTAGAAGACATTGGTGATGTTGTCCTGACCTTTTGATTAAAAAAAAAAAAAAAAAACTCTCTGAAGTATCATTAACAGACCATGAGAAGTAGGAGGAACACAAGGGAGATTGGTCTGGGAGTAGGCTCGGTGTCAGTAGGCTAACTTGTATGTGACCTTGGGCAGCGACTTTCCCGGCTCGGGGGAGGGAGGGGAGCGTCATCTGTTTGCTCCACTATAAACTCAGGGATTGGACCCCGTTGAGATGATGGAACACATATGAATGTGGATGCGAGAACTGTGGAATAACCCTGCAGTGAAGGTAGTTGTGGGGGTTGCTCTCATGACCTATGAAGAGAGTCGAGTCTAGAGCGGCCAACTCATCTCGACACTTGCTTTATCTGCGATCATCGCATATGACATTGCTCAGGATTCCGTCGTGGGTATTCAGAAAAATAATTTTTAAGAAGATTCACCTAGGTTTTTAAAAGTTTGACAAAAGGCTTAAAATATACATCCAATCAACTAACAGTACCTCATTTAGAATCCTAAAATGTAGAACAACAGAGGTGGGCTCAACAGCCCCAGGTTAGAGTGCAAGACAGGGGTCAGAAATACAGCACTAAGAGGGTAAATGTGACAGCATTCCTACCACTAGGACCGGGCTTGGTTTATATGTTGTACCGAGTATTTATTATATACGACTCCTGAGCCGAGACTTTCTGGAATCCCATGAATGTGCTAGAAAATGTCAAGTATTTGGGCAATGGGATTTTGTTGGCAAAGTCGGAAATCCAGGCTTCCTATAGAATATCTAAGAAACTGGTAAATAGCCCCAAGGATGGCACCTTAGAATTATATTTTGGGTTATACAATACATTGACTATGTTGAAAGCCATTGCTTCAGAGCCTATCATATTTTCAGAATAATATGGGGGGGGGGGTTAAAGAAATACCAATCCCTAAACTTCATCCCAGGAGATTCAAATTCAGTGAATTTGGGGTGGAGAGCCTGAATCTCTAATTTTGAAAGCTCTCCTAGGGGCACCTGGGTGGCTCAGTCGGTTCAGCGGTTGAGCGGCCGACTTCAGCTCAGGTCATGATCTCATGGTTCCTGGGCCCAAGCCCACATGGGGCTCGCTGCTGTCAGCGCAGAGCCCGCTTTGGATTATCTGTCCCCCTCTCTCTCTGCCCCTCCCCGGCTCGTGTTCTCTCTCAACAATAAATTTTAAAAAAAAAACATTAAAAAATAAAAGTCGTCATGGCATGTTTTTGCCTATCTGGGTACATACACCATAATGGTACATCTTATCATTGATGGCATTTTATTTTAGCTTTTACTTATCTATATATATTTTTTAACAATTGTAAATATTTATGCACCCAACATGGGAGGACCCAAACATAAAGCAACTATTAACATAGAGGAAGAAATTGATGACAATACACTATTGGTAGGGGACTTAAACACCCTACTTACAACAATGGATGGATCATCCAAACAGAAGTTGATGGCATTTTAGATTTGATGAAGTATCCTTAGCATGTGCCAGATGCTTCCATATACATTATTACATGTAGTAGTCACATATTTTTACAGAGGAAGACACTGAGGCTCAGAGAGACCGTGCCAGTAAGAGGACAACTGACATGTGGAGCCTAGGCCCCCCTGACCCCGGATCCAGGACTCTTTCCCTTCATCTGCAGCTCCCAATCCTGCCTGTGGACTTTGAACACCCATGAGCCATGCTATCACGTGTCTGCAAGAGTTCAGGGAAGGCAAAAAGCGTATCTGTTGAAAAATAAACTATTAGGCTCTATTATGAGCTGAAGTGTGTCCTTCCTAAATTCGTACGTTGAAGCCCTAACCCCCAGGACCTTGGAATGCGACAATTTGGAGATAGAGACTTGAAGAGGTGATTAAGCTCAAATGGGACCATTGTGGGGGGGGGGGGCGATCTTACCGGTAACTGGCGTCCTTATGATAAGAGGAGATTAGGACACAGACACCACAGAGGAAAAGACCATGTGAGGACACAGGAAGTGGCTATCTGCAAGCCAAGGAGAGGTGCCTCAAAAGAACACCTCGAGCTTTCACTGGAAAACACCTGCCCACACCTCGGCTTTGAAGTGCTGGTCTCCAAAACTATAAGGAAATAAATTTATGCTGTTTAAGCCACCAAATATGTGGTACTTTGTCACGGCAGCCCTAGCCCATGTTCTCTTACACAAGGGTCTCGAAAAGCAGGAAGCACATGCCAGCAGGGTGTCAGGCCGATTTCAGATGCCACGGACATGGGATTCAAAAGTGCCGGGGAAACTGATATTCTGTTTGGTAGATAATAAGAGAAACCTCGACTAATATTCAAAGAGAAGTTATTTTCCTCACATAGCAAGAAGTGAGGAGGGACATAGGTCTGGGGCAGCTGCTGGGCATTGTTTTCTTTCTTTTTTGCTCTGCCAGCCTTAGGATATGGGCTTTTAGTCTCATGCTTACCACCTCATGGTCACAAAAAGGCTGCTGTAACTCTACATGTCACGTCCACATTCTAAACAGAAAAAAAGGAAGAAGAGGGAAAGGGAATTGGTGGACTTCTCCTTATGTCCCACAGACCAGAGTTGGGTCACATGGCCACCACTAACTGCAAGGGATGCTGCAAGTCCAATTCTTAGTTTTACAGCTTACATAGCCGAGACAGGCAGCAAGGAAGACAGGGGTTGGAAACGGAAATTGCATGAGTCAACCTTCGGTGTCTGTCACCACCATATGCCAAGAAAGTCCTGCCTTCTTCATTTCCCTTTCACTCCTGATAGTATTGAGAAGAAAGTCTGAGGGTGATGCCATTATGCCATAAATGCTAATTACCCTTTTATCAAGGACAGGCGGGTCCCAAATTCATAGTCTTGCAGAGGCCATATTATTCTTCTAGAGTTTAGCAATGTTTTATTCATTATTTTTATTTTTATATTTAGAGTGGCAACATACTTTCACATATATGGATTTCAGTTAAAAAAGAAAACAAATGTGGAGTAGATTTAAATAAAAATATAAAATAAATAACAATAAACATGTTTTCATGTATATGAAAAAAATTATAAATGTGGCCCAATATTGGAAGCATTGCTCTGGAGGGAGGACACAATAGAAGCAGCCTGGCATGGCCTATGAGTCAGGATGCTGAGAACAGAGGTCACATTCTGCCCTAACCCACTGAGAAGTCTTGAGCTTTTTGTCTGTCCTCCTTGGGCTTTGGATTTCTAATTCGCAACAAGGATGTTGGATTAGCTGTCTTGTTTTCATTTTTGTTTTATTTTTTTTAAAGGGTATCCTTTCTTGAACACTTTAAGATCGCTTTGTTTCAGTGTGTGGAACCATACCCGATGCATTACTATCCATACTGGACTAATGTTTTAGATCTCAAAGTGGCTTTACAAAGAGGGTGTACTCTGGGATATAACAGAAGAAAGTATGTTCGAGAAGAACGCTTTCCTCTTGAAAATAACCATTAAAGGGCATGCCTTATTATCGGCATTTTACGTGTATGATTAATAATATTGAGGTGACGTAACAGAGGCCTAGAGAGAGAAATGTGTTGTCCAGGGTCACACTGAAATTAGGTGGTGAGCTGAGATATATGAGTCAGAGTTTCCTACTCCAGTGCTCTTTTATGTTAAGTTGTAGGCCACTCTATTTGAAACTGAGTACTTTAAAAAGAAACTTGCTTGTTTTTCGGAAGACCCCAAATGACCCTTGCCTGGCCAGCACAGCTGGCTCTCTATTGCACAGTTTTATTGAACAAAGAGGTATGCTGAGGTGTTTGGACCTCCCTTTAAGAGCAAAATCTTCATGCCTCATCAGTTGCCAGTAGGCTTATAGATTCTAGAATCTACTTTGGGCTCTGTATCAGAGAGGATACCCCTCCCCTTTTCCCACCTCTCAGCCCAACCTGATTCCCACCTTCTTCCTTATTCTTTAGGCTGGAGTCTAAGTTTATGAGTGGAAATGAGTCAACTGGTCATACACATCAGCTTCTCTTGCTTCCTGCCTTCTTTTATTCAGTGAAAAAAACCAAAAACTAGAAACTAGCCTTCTTTAGGTCTTCTGGCTCTCTCTTTACTCTTCTTTCTCTATGCTCCTTGCCAAAGAGGGATAAGGGGAGGATGTTAGGATTTAAACTCTGGCAGGGGGTGGGCGTGCTCTACTGAAACTTCTGACTCAAGGAAGCCCTGCCATCTAGCCCAGCTTTACTGGAGGGCTCAAGTCTGTGGAACCAGGAACTAGCCTCATCGGTAACACAGGGTACCTGGTTTTCTGTTTGATGACCTTGCAGGAGGACAGGTGACGTTTCAGGAATGATCCTGGGATTCTTAAGTGGTTGAGACATACACCATCTGTTTGGGCAGAGATCTTGCCCCTCCCAAATTCATTTGTTGAAGTCCCAACCCCCAATATCTCAGAATAGGATAACATTTAAAGATACGGCCTTTATTTATTTATTTAAAAAAAATTTTAACGTTTATTTGTTTTTGAGACAGAGAGAGACAGAGCATGAACAGGGGAGGGGCAGAGAGAGAGGGAGACACAGAATCTGAAACAGGCTCCAGGCTCTGAGCTGTCAGCACAGAGTCCGACGTGGGGCTCGAACTCCCGGACCACGAGATCATGACCTGAGCCGAAGTCGGACACGTAACTGACTGAGCCACCCAGGTGCCCCTAAAGAT
This sequence comes from Prionailurus bengalensis, assembly GCF_016509475.1. Taxonomy (NCBI): domain Eukaryota; kingdom Metazoa; phylum Chordata; class Mammalia; order Carnivora; family Felidae; genus Prionailurus; species Prionailurus bengalensis. Next base: position 80,926,864 of record NC_057350.1, on the reverse strand, counting down.
ATGGCCTTTAAAAGGTAATTAAAGTTGGGGCACCTGGGTGGCTCAGTTGGCTAAGCATCTGGCTCTTGATTTTGGCTCCGGTCATGATCCCAGGGTGGGGAGATCAAGCCCCATGTTGAGCTCCAATGCTGAGTGTGGAGCCTGCTTAAGATTCTTTCTCTCCCTGTTTCCGATTCTGTGTCTCCCTCTCTCTCTGCCCCTCCCCCGTTCATGCTCTGTCTCTCTCTATCCCAAAAATAAATAAACGTTGAAAAAAAAAAATTAAAAAAAAAAATTAAAAAAAAGATTCTTTCTCTCCTTCTGCCCCTCCCCCCTGCTTGTGCTCACTCTCTCTCTCTTTCTCTTTCCCTCGAATTAAAAGAAAAAGGTAATTAAAGTTAAAAAAGTGCTGTTGGGTGGTCCCTAATCCAGCATGACTGGTGTCCTTTTAAGAAACGGAGATTAGGACACAGATGACACCTAGGGACAACCATGTGAGGACACAGTAAAAAGGTAACCATCTGCGAGCCGAGGAGAGAGGTCTCAAAAGAACCCAAACCTGCCAACGCATTGATCTTAGACTTCCAGCCTCCAGAACTGTGAGAAAATACATTTCTGCTGTGTAAGTAACCCAGTCTGTGGTATTTTGTTATGGAAGTCCTAGGAAACCAACAAGCCCTCCCAACCTCCCTTATCCTTGCTCACCTAAGTCCATTTTATATCAACAGTAGTTTCTATTCACTCATTATGTCTTCCCTCTCCCAGAGGTTCCCCAGATGCTAAGGCCACAGGGACCAAGCAGATCCAACCACAGGACAGAGTTGTTTAGACCATAAGAAGCAAATGGACAGTTGGGGTAAGACCGTGGGGTGCTGTTGGGGGGCAGACTCGGATCATGGATGAGTCAGGGTCCTTACTTCCCTAACTCTCTACTGCTATTTCATGACTATTACTTTTCCACCCTCCTTCCAAATTCCCCTGCCCTTCTATCACTCTGGCAAACTGCTCATCCCTGTTACTGCCACCTTCCAATCTCTTGTTCCCATCCTTTGCTCCTTTCTTTAAGAACTTAGGTGTGTGGCACCATTGCTTACCTTTCCTTCCGCGTTCCTCCTGACATCCTGAGTGACCCTAGGCCTTCATCCTTTAACATCCTCATCCTCAATGATGACTTCTTCCACCTGACCCTAACCACCTACTACATCCATAGTCACATCCACCTCTGAAGTCCTCAGCTCATAACAAACGCCCCATTTTCTGACCACCGTGTCCTATCTTTCTAGGTCGTTTGCTCCTTCCATCACCCTGCAGATTGCAGTAACAGTAGACTTCAATCTCATCAAGACATTCTGTTCTTTGACACCACTCTATTTTCAGTCTATCAGGTCCTCCTGCCTTTACATCTTTTCTGAATCCCACAACCAATCGCCAGCATTCTTTTGCAGATGATTCTATTCTTTTTTTTTTTATTTTCATTTTTTAACATTTATTTATTTTTGAGACAGCATGAACAGGGGAGGGTCAGAGAAAGAGGGAGACACAGAATCGGAAACAGGCTCCAGGCTCTGAGCCGTCAGCCCAGAGCCCGAGGCGGGGCTTGCACCCACGGACCGCGAGATCATGACCTGAGCCGAAGTCGGACGCTCAACCGACTGAGCCACCCAGGCGACCCCAGAGGATTCTATTCTTTCTCTCCCTGTGTTCTCAGCTCTCCTCTTGCTTCAGGGGAATCATTCTTTATCTTCCTAGTGAATCATTACGAATCTAATGAAAGCTAGGTCTCCTGTCCGGAATACCCCCCATAAAGCCCCATAGTTCCATCTCTCAGCTCCTTCAACTCTTTCTAAAAGTGTCACCTTCTTAGTGATACCCTTCCTGACCACTCTATTCTATCGCTTGTATTTCAACCCACACTCACACCCCCCAGACCTGGTTTCAGTTTTTTTCATGGCACTGATCACCAGCTAAGATACAATTTATTTTGATCATTATTTGTCTGTTGCTCCCTTGCCATCCCATTGGAATAGCGTCATCTCCAGGTGGACAAGTAGTTTTGTATTTTTTGTTTACTGCTCTGTTTCCAATTCCAGGCCAGTGCCTTTGATTTGTACTTAGTAGGACCTTAATAAACATTTGTGGAATGGTCTTTCCTCCCAGGGAAAAATTTAAATATGCACACACTCTTAAAACTTAGCATACGATGTCTGGGTCTTGATGGCCTTTCTGAGGCCCTGAAACTCAGAAGCTTAGGGTTAACCCTTCTTCCTGAATATTTCTAACGCACTTCATGACTACAATTTTAAATGCTGTTGTATACTGATTACTTACAAATCTATTTCTGTAGCCTATTATCTCCCCACAGTTCCTCGCCCACCGATCAAGTGTCTGTTCACACCTCCATCTGAGGTTTCTACTGGGCAGAGGTTACTATCTTTCCATTCTCAGTTTGCTCGTTCTCCTGCACCACCTATGTTTGTGAACCACCATTAGCTCAGAAACTCACGCCAGATATTTGAGAGTCAGCTCCGATGTATTTTTTTCCTTTCTCCTCATGTGCCATTAATCAATAAGTCCCATTATTTGCATGTAAGTCTCTTGCAAATCCAGCATCCCCACTGCAACTGCACTCGTGGAAGGCTTCATTAATTCACACTGGCTTGTCTCAATAACCTCCTAATTGGTTTTTCTCTCTACAGCACCATTCTTGAAAAAAAAAAATCTCATTAATTCTCTCCTTTGTTAAACCTTTTCCTAAACGCCCTCCTTTGCTTAAAGAGTCAAATAAGAGTGTCTCAAAATAACATTTGAACCCTGAAGCCTCATGTTGACATGAGGTGCCGTGAGATTGAAATAGTCTGCAGTGTTGAGAGAGCATGTGGAGGGCAGCTGCATTGGCAAGTCCGCTGGGTCCACAGCACACTTTGCATGAGTGAGAAAAAAAAAACAAAACTGTTGTATAAAGCCACAGAGCTTTTGGTTTTTGTTCGTTTCTGTAGATGATCTAGCCTAGCCCAACTCACACAATACTCTTACGTCGAATTGCTCTTTTCACTTCTATATTCTTCCTCTCACTTAGGCACACACACTTTAATGTCTAGAACTGGTACCAAACTCGTAGTTTATTCCAGGTTCCATCACGCTCTTTTATGCATGCGTGAACTTATATACTTGGTTCTCTTGGTCTTTACTGCTATTTTCTTCCTCATTTTCTTGTAGAACGTTCTCTAATTTATCCCTTGAAATCTTGCGTAAATGTCAGCTTTTCTGGGAGATCTTCTCTGATCACCCAGCGGAGAAGTAAATACTACCTTTGTTCCTTATACATACTTTAAATTATTGCATGTGTTACATTATAAAAGTGGTCAGCAAAGTCATGGTGATATGGCAGCTGAATAGAATGAGTACACGTCAGCTAATGAAGGGTTGGTGGGTTCAGAAGGGTGGGCTATATTACCTGGACATCAAGAGAAATAGAAATTGCCAATTTCTGTACCCAATCCATAGAAATACTAAGAAAGACTAGAAATGAGAGAAATAAATGAACGGCTGCACTCAGAAGCAAGAAAAGGAAAGATCTGTGGATGAGAAAATCTGTACAAAGAGGTCTGTAGATGAGAATTTGTAGCAGTGATCCGGGGAACCCATCCTGACCATGGGAACTCATCCTGTGGGAACCCATCCTGACCATGTGGAAAGCCATCAAGGTCCCATGGGGAAGCTGGATTCTGACAAGGCTGTATCATGAAGTCACTTGTTAAGAAATAGAAACCACCAACACAGAAAGGGCACCAAACAAGCATCAACAGATATTTTTTTTTAAGAGTGTATATGGAAAAAGGATCATAAATTCAATAAGAGAAGAATGTTATGTAAGGAAATAGGGTTAACAGAAATGTAAGAGCAGCGTTTTAAAAAATAAGCTATCTCTGGAGTGCTAAAGGAGGGTGTATCATCTATGAAACAAGAAGAGGAGAAAGAAAAAAGAATAGATTGAAACACAAAAGGAAGTAATTGGATAATCAGTGAAATTAAACCAATAATTTTGTATTTATTAAATATAATTATGTTAAGTACACGTATTAAAATTAAAAATAAAATGCAGTACTAATATGATGGCTGAATGGTCACAAGTGAAGAATTAATTAATGATCTGAAGAATCCAGCTGAGGAATTTCCCCAGATAAAGAGATCAGAAGTATGGAAAAGTAAAGGGAGTATAGAATCAGAAGATCCTATGTGTGGCTAGTGGAATTTTCATTAAAAATGGAATAAAGAGAAGGGAAAGGAAGAAATCTTTGAAGAAATATTGGTCTCATGGGGCTCCTGGGTGGCTCAGTTGGTTGAGCACCTGACTTCGGCTCAGGTCATGATCTCTCGGTCTGTGAGTTCAAGCCCCGCGTCAGGCTCTGTGCTGACAGCTCAGAGCCTGGAGCCTGCTTCGGATTCTGTGTCTCCTTCTCTCTCTGCCCCCACTCCTCCACTCTTTGTCTCCGTCTCTGTCTCTCTCTCTCAAAAATAAATAAACATTTTAAAAGAAAGAAAGAAAGAAACATTGGTCTCAGTTTTCCCAGAATTGAGACAAAACCATGAACCTCAGACCGAAAGGATCTACCGAGCCTCATGTGAGATACATACATAAAATTATACATCGATTCCTTGCTGTGACATTTCACTATATCAGAGGTAGAGTTAAAACCTTAAAAATTACCAAAAAGAAATAATGAAAACCAGATTAATATCCAGATTTTCTGCCAGCCACCTGGAAACGAGAGGGAAGGAAAAAATGTCTTAATGTGCAAAAGAAAAATCCTTTGAGCCTGTCATTCTACACTAGCCAGAGGATTATGTAAGTGAAGCTGAAATACAGACATGCTCAGGCTCTAAAAGCTTATCACCTGCAGGTCTTTTCAGAAAGAATCACCGGAGGATGTTGGAGATGGTTAGTGTTGACGAAACCGTGGAGAAATAGGCACCCTCGTATATTGCTTGTAGGAATATACAAGCATGGCCACTTGGAGGGCAAGCTGGGGGTATTGGTAAAGCAAAAATGTGCATAGCCTACAAATCAAGAATGTTACTATAGGATATCCGTCTTAGAGAAACACTCACATGGGCGAGCATGTTCCTTGTGGCATTGTTTGTAAGGTGAAAAATGAGCCTCGGTAAAATAGTGATTAGATGTAGTATGGAGCACCAGTGAGAGAAAATGGGAAAGATCTATGTACAGCAACAGGAATTTATCTCCAAGACTTAGCACTGAGTGAAAAGGGAAGGTTGAAGGATGATATACATGTGTTAGGATGCTATTTATTGAATGACAAAACAATAGGCTCACCAAACAATCCATATCTTGTACATATCATAGACATTTTGCATGTATTTTGCATATGTCTTAGAAGTAAGTGTGGGAAGGAGATCTAGCCAATGTAACCGGTTACGCGTGTGGTGGATGTGGTCAAGAGAGGCTTCATTCTTAGTTCCCAAACCGCAAGGCCTTTGGTGCCTGGTCAGGGGCGCTCAGGCAGCAAAGTGGCACAACCCAATTCACAATGATAAAAAAAATCCTGCTGGGTATCGTGAGGAAAATGGATTTGGAGGATGGGAGGCAGGGAGGCCAGGTAGGAGGCTGTCATAGTGGTTAGTTACAGGACTCATTCATCCATTAGGCATTCCCGGAGCCTGGAGCCTGTGAAAATGTTTTAATTAAAAAACAAACAAACAAATATATAATAATGCACTTGGCTTGGATTACATTTGCCTTTATACCAAGGCATGGCTAAAATGTGATTTTTATTCATGTTTTAGATGGATGGAGGGGCTCATAAAGGCAGAAGTGCCTAGAGCCCTCAAAAGTCATAAAGTGGCCATGATTGGGAGAGAGTAATGCTTGCACGGATCCGAGTGGAGCCAAGTGGACCAAGGCAAAGTATGTGTTGTGATAAGAAGAGCCTGAACCTGGCCGTAAATGAGGGAAGGGAAAAAGCAAAGATAGAGTGCCCGGAATGCTCACTTCAGGTGGCACCGGTACCACTTACGGAGACAGGGAAGAGAGGAGGAGAGCAGGGCTTTCCGGATCACCAGCCCTGCGTGCCACACCAGCTGTGGAAAAGTCACCACTGGTCCAGGATCTTGAAAGGGTTGAGGACTACCGCTGAATCTTTAGGCAACAGGAAGGCGGAAAAGATTTTTTAGCGAAGGCTGACATGATCAGACAGTGTTTTAGACAATGCATGTTTGGGGGCACCTGCATGGCTCAGTTGATTGAGCATCTGACCGCGGCACAGGCCATGAACTTGAGGTTTGGTTCATGAGTCCAAGCCCCACGTTGGGCTCGCGGCTGGCTGTTGGTGCAGAGCCTGCTTCAGATCCTGGGTCTCCCGCTCTCTGCCCCTGCCCCACTCACGCTGGCTCTCTCGGAAATAAATAAACGTTTGCAAAAACAGTAAAAAAAAGAAAAGAAAGGAAAGGAAAAGAAAATGCATGTTTGATGAATGAGCACACGGGGGATTAAAGTGAGTTGGTCGGAGCCTGGAGGATATCCTGGGAGCTAATAATACCTATGTAGCCAGGCCCCCCGATTCTCCTGCCGCTCCCAGACTCAGGAAAATGAAATGAAACGAAAGCAGTTTGGGAAAGAGCTGGAAAGACCTCCCAGCTCGACCCAGCCCAGAGCACAGCTTGGCTGAGGCTCGGGCTCATGCGGAGCACATGGGGCTTGTGGCTGGCTATATTCTCCGGCCAAACCACAGGGCAAATTCAAACCCTTCGGTTGTCACAACACAGCAAACCTGAATGACCACGGCTTTTTTTTTTTTTTTTTAAAGCAGGACCTTACAAACAAAATACTTCTTCACAAAAAAAAAAACATCTCAGGAAAGCTGGCTACCCCTTAGGCAATTGTTATAAAGGTTGGGCTCAACCACAGTCCGCGTGGAAAGGGCATAAAGCTCTGTGGACCTTCTGTCTTTGCCATGTCTGACCAAGAAAAAAGGGTGACTCATCTGAAGCCATTGCCGGTAGACCCTGTTAGGTAAGCACTTAGCACATGATGCTTACTGCTGCATTTTTAGGAGATAAGCCATGACGTGACCCAACTCTTTGGGCCTGAGTTGTTTGGATTTTCTTCCCATAAATGGGAGTAATGATAACATTTTCCCTACATACTGTTTCAAGGACATAGTTATTCTTAAAGGCTTTTAAATAATGCACACCTCTGAGAGATCTAATGAAAATTGTTGCCCTCCAGAGAAAATTGTGTATTCAAATAAAAATGCTCATATACCTGTTTGTAGGATCAGGGATTACAACTTCCCTGGTAATACCTTTAAATTTTTTTACAATGTTTATTTTTGAAAGAGAAAGAGTGAGAGAGAGAGAGAGACAGAACGTGTGAGCATGGGTGGAGGAGGGGCAGAGAGAGAGGGAGACAGAGAATCTAGAGCAGGCTCCGCTCGTCCAGCACAAAGGTCAACGTGGGCCCGAACCCAACGAACCGTGAGATCACGACCGAGCGGAAGTCGGATGCTCAACAACCAACTGAGCCACCCAGGCACCCCCCTGGTAATATCTTTAAACCACCTGCAAAATGACCGTCCATTTATGGGGTCTCATCCTATAGTAGTAATTATTAGCATGGTTGGAAAGTAGGGGTAGAACGATCATGAAAGGTACATGTAGAAAGTGGCCTTCAGGTTGGGACTAAAAAAAACAACAACAACGAAGAGGACTTCAACAGGCTGATGGCAGGGCAGGAGCTACAGAAATGGCAAAAAGTGAGGTGGGAAGGCCAGTGATGGAGGCATGATGCACAATGAATAATAGAGCTGACCGTTTGTGGAGCCTGTGCTGTGTGCCAGGCATTATATGCATTCTCTTATTCGATCTCCACAAGTCAGTTATCGTTAGCCCCATTTTAGAGACAAGGCAACAGAAAATTAGGGTGGGAAATAATGAGATGATAATGGAGGTAGGGACTTAGCTTTAAAGTCTCTATTTCAGTTCTCTGTGCTGTTCTTTTTAGTTTTGGGTGTGCTTGCAAATTTTCCTGATAGAACATTTTTCAAGTCTCCTGCTCCTTGCAATTTCTCCACCACAAGATGGCTTAATGGAAAAAGCGCTATAACCTAACACCCGTTAGTTGTGCAGCTTTGGACATGTCGCTTTCTCTTTCTGAGTTTTGCTATTTATTCTCATCTGCAAAATAAGGGGGTTCATCTAGAATTATCTCCAAGTACTCTCCCAACCTTAGAGTCTATGATTTTTTTTAAAGTTTATTTATTTATTTTGAGAGAGAGAGTGCAAGAGTGAGAGCAGGAGAGAGAGAGAGAGAGAGAGGGAGAAAGAGGGAGGGAACAAGCAGGGGAGGGGAAGAAAGAAGGAAAGACAGAATCCCCAGTAGCCTCCATGAGGTCAGCACAGAGCCCGACACAGGGTTTGATCTCATGAACCATGAGATCGTGACCTGAGCAGAGATAAAAAACCTGAAGCTCAATTGACTGTGCCACCCAGGCACCTCGAGTCTATGATTTTTTTAAGGAGAAATTATTCATTATTCAATAAATAATTGTTTTTCATGTGTTCATACTCCTATTTTCTCAGTAGCTTGTGTCATTTTATTTTTAAGACAGCTGTTTTGAGGTATAATTGACATCCAATGAGCTACACAAACTTAATGTGTACTATCTGATAAGTTCTGACATATGTTTGCACCTCTGAAGCCATCACAATAATCAAGACAATGAACATTTTCACCGTCCCCCAAGGTTCCTTGTGTCCCTTTGTAGTTTCTCCTTGCCCCTCCACCGTGCCCCTGCTTCCCTAGGGAAAAACTGGGCTTTTTCTGTCAATACATATGAATTTGCATTTTCCCCAATTTTGTGCAAATGGAATTGTACATTATGTTCCCATATTTGTCTGGCTTCTGTCACTCAGTGTAATTATTTTGAGATTCACCCATGTTGCATGCACCGTTAGTTCACAAGCCACAATTTTTTATCTATCCATTCATTAATGGACATATGGGTTGTTTCCAGATTTCAGTAACTACAAATAAAGCTCCTGTGAGTATTCACATGCATGTGTTTGTTTGGAAACATGGTCTCATTTCTCTTGGATACATTTCTAGGAGTGGAATGGCTGGGTCATATGGTAGGCACAATTTCCCAAAGTGAACATTCGAAGTGAACATTCTCGTTGTGCCACATCCTTGCCAACACGTGGTAAGGTCAGTCTTTTTCATTTTAGCCATTATTTTTTTTTAATTTTTAAATTAACATTTATTTATTTTGTGAGAGTCAGAGACAGACTGAGCACGAGCAGGGGAGGTTCAGAGAGAGGGAGACACAGAACCGAAAGCAGGCTCCAGGCTCTGAGCTGTCAGCACAGAGCCTGACACGGGGCTCGAACCCACGAACCGTGAGATCATGACCTGAGCCAAAGTCAGTCGCCCAGCCGACTGAGCCACCCAGGCGCCCCTAATTTTAGCCATTCTTATATATTTTTAGAAGTATCTCGCTGGGTTTTAGTTTGCATTTCTCTAAAAATGATTTTGAGCATCTTTATTTGTTTGTTTTCTGTATCTCTATCTTCTTTGTAAAGTGTCCATTCAAACCTTTTGCCTGTTTTTTCAATCATATTATTTGTTTTCTAATTATTGAGTTCTATATATATCCCGAGACCATTGTATACCCAAATCCATTTCAGATACATGATTTGCAGATATTTTCCCCTAGTCGGTGCCTTGTGTTTTCAATATGTTAATGTCTTGCAGAAAAAAAAAAAGCTTTTATCATTATTATTTGGAGAGAGAGAGAGAATGTGCATGAGCAAGTGAGGGGGTGGGAGGGAGAGGACTCAGTGCAAAGCACAGTGTGGGGCTCAATCTCATGACTGTGAAATCATGAACTGAGCGAAAATCAAGACTCAGATGCTTAGCTGACTGAGCACCCAGGTGCCCCCAAAAGCTTTTAATTTTGATAAAGTGCAATTTAGAAATCTTTTTCCCTCTGGATCATGGTTTTGATGTCATATCAAGGAAATCTTTGCTTAACCCAAGTGTCTGGCATATTAAAGCACTATATATTGGGTGGTTTAAATAATAGACATTTATTTTTCATAATTCTCTAGGTGGCAAAGTCCAAAATCAAGGAGGCAGCAGATTTCGTTACTGGTGAGGGCCCTCTTCCTGGCTTGCAGACTACTTTCTTGCTGTGTCCTCACATGGGAGAAAGAGAAGAGAAGCAAGCTTTCTGGTATCTTCTCTTATAAGGACACTGATTCATTATGAGGGACCTACCTTTATGATCTCATCCTATCCTAATTTCCTCCCAAAGGCCCCCTCTTCGAGAACCATCACTTTGGGGGTTAGGGCTTCAACATGAATTTGAGGGTGGGGCACAAGCATTCAGTCCATTGGTCATAATAATTTTTTTCCCTGTATTTTTTTTCTAGAATGATCCACATTGAACTGATTGTTATATATGGCATGATAAATGGATTTAGGAGAATTTTTTTTTAATTTAGATATCCAATTGTTCTAGCATGTTTTGTTAAAAAGACTATATTATTCTCGACCAATTTGCCTTTGCACTTCTGTCAGTTGTCCTGTATGTGGGGATCTATTTCTGGTGTCTCAATTCTGTTCCATTCATCTATTTGTTGATCTTTGCACCAACACCACATTATCTTGATTACTGTAGCCTTAGAAAAAGACTTGAAATCATGTAGTATTAGCTCTCTAACCTTGTTCTTTTTCCAAGGTGTTTTAGAAAAAGCTTGTCAATTTCTACCAGAAAGCTTGCTAGGATTTTGACTGAGATTGTGTTGTATCTATAAATGAATTTGAGGAGAGCTGACATCTTAAAAATATTGAATGCTCTGACCCATGAACACAGTATGTCTTTTCATTTATATCGTTCTTTAATTTCTCACAATGATTTATTATTTTCAGTGAATAGTTCTTGTCTACCTATTGTCATATTTATCTCTAAGTATTTCATAAATTTTTATTTTATTGTAAATGATTTTTATTATTATTTCTGATTGTTTATTGCTAACATATAAAAATACAATTCATTTTGGGTATTGATCTCATATACTGCAACCTTGCTGAATTCACATTTGAGTTCTAGTAGCTTCTTAAAATTTAAGATTCCATTATATTTTCTACACGGATGATCATATCATCAAAAGAATAAAGAGAATTTTACTTATTTTCTAATCTGGATGCCTTTTATTTCTTTTTCTTGCTTTGTTACACTGGCTAGAACCAAAAGTACAATAGTGAGTAGAAGTGTGAACATAAATGTCTTGCTCTTGATCTTATGGAGAAAATACCCAGTCTTTCGCCACAAAGTAAGATGTTAATCATAGGCTTTTTGTAATTGCCCCTTACCAAGCTGAGGAAGTTTTCTTTTATTCCTAATGTGCTGAGAGTTTCCATCAGGAATGGCAGTTGGACTTTATTGATTGTTTTTATTTTTCATTTTTGAGATGGTCATATGATTTTTCATTTTCCGTTTACTAATATTGTAAATTTCACTGGTTTATTTTCTTCATTTTTCCAGAAATTTAGTTTTGCATTCCTGAGATAAACCCCACTTGGTCATGATATATTATTTTTTTTCATATGTTTGAATTCATTTGCTAAAAGTCTATTAAATTTTTTTTGTATCTATGGTCATGAGAAATATTGCTCTGAAATTTTCTTGTAACATTTTTGTCTGGGTTTCTTGTAATATCAGCAAAACATGGCCTCATAGTGAGTTGAAAAATAGTCCTTCTTTTTCAATTGTCTGGAAGTTTATCTACATAAATAAACAAATTGATATTATTTCTTCTTTAAATCTTTAATAGAATTTACCAAAAAGATTATCTGGGCCTGCCCCTCCCTTTTACTTCATGAGAAAAATTTTAACTGCAAATTCAATTTCTTTAATAGGTATAGGAGTATTCAGATTATCTAGTTCATCTTGAGTAAACTTTTCAAGGATCTATGCTGTCTATGTTGTCAAACTTATTGGTATAACATTGTGCACAGCATTCTCTTGTTATGATTTCAATATTTATAAAATCTTCAGTAATGTAACCTCTTTCATTCCTGAATTTGGTAATTTGTATTCTTACTCTTTTTGTACTGATCAGTCTATATTGAAATTTGTCAATTTTATTACCTCCTCAAAGAAACTAGTTTTGGTTTCATTGATTTTTTTCCCTCCATTAAATTTCTGTTTTATATTTCATTGATTTCCTTGATTTCAGCTCAGGTCATGATCTCACAGTTCATGAGATCAAGCCCCATGTTGGGCTCTGTGCTGTCAGCCTGCTTGGTATTCTCTCTCTCCTTCTGTCTCTGCCCCTCCCTCACTCATGCTCTCTCTCTCTCTCAAAATAAATAAATAAGCATTAAAATAATAATATATGTTTCTTATAAACAGCATACAGTTGGGTCTTGTTGTTTAAAATTTATCTGACAATCTTTGCCTTTCAGTTATGTGTTTAGATCATTTACATTTAATGTGATTATTGATATGGTTGTGTTTGAGTGTATCATACAAGTCTTTGTATTCTATTTGTCCCATCCGTTGTTTGTTTTTCTTTTTCCTTTTTTTTTAGCTTAATTTAGATTAGAATAAGCATATGTGTTATAATTTAGTTTTATCTCTTTTGTTTTGTGCTTATTAGGTATAATTCCTTGTTTTGTTATTTTACTGGTTGGTTTAAGGTTTCACGTATCAGTTTACCTTCAAGTGATATTATACACATTCATGTATATTATAAGAACCTTACAATAGCATAATTTCATTTTCCTCTATGTCACTATACTGCTGTTGTCAGTAATGTTCCTTATACACATGTTACAAACAGCTTAGTATGTTGGTATTATTATATTTTTAAAATATAATTGCATTTTATTTTGTTATTTTGTTATTTTTTAAGTTTACTTATTTTTTTTTAATTTTTTTTTTATTTAAAAATTTTTTTTTTCAACGTTTATTTTTGGGACAGAGAGAGACAGAGCATGAACGGGGGAGGGGCAGAGAGAGAGGGAGACACAGAATCGGAAACAGGCTCCAGGCTCTGAGCCATCAGCCCAGAGCCCGACGCGGGGATCGAACTCCTGGACCGCGAGATCGTGACCTGGCTGAAGTCGGACGTTTAACCGACTGCGCCACCCAGGCGCCCCTTAAGTTTACTTATTTTGAGAGACAGAGAGCATGAGCAGGGCAGGGGCAGGGGCAGAGAGAGAGAGGGAGAGTGAAAATCCCAAGCAGGCTCCACACTGTCAGCACAGAACCCAACATGGGGCTCAAACTCAGGAATCATGAGATCATGACCCAAGCTGAAATCAAGAAACAGATGCTTAACCGACTGAGCCACCCAGGTGCCCCAAAAGATAATTACATTTTAAGTAGATTTAAATAATAATAAAAAAACTCATGTTTTTTTTAGTGTACTTAGCATTTCCAGTGCTCTTCATTCTTTTGTGTAGATCCATATTTCCATTTGGTATTATTTCATTCTGTATGATGGAGTTCCTTTAACACTTTTTGTGTGTGTGTGGATCTGATGCTGATGAATTCTTTCAAATTTTGTATATCTGGAAAAGCCTTTATTTTGTTCTTGTTTTCTAAAAGATATTCTCACTGGAAGTAGAAGAGTCTATACTATTTTGAGGGTGAAGAGAGGTATAATTAAAATAACAGTTCACATATATCAAGCACTTACTATATGTCACCCTCTGAGTTCAGTATTATTATTATTTGCATTGTACAGATTTGGAGATTGAAGCTCAGAGAAATTAGGTAAGTTGTGCAGTGTCAACATGCCTATCAAGTGGCAAAGTGACATTATGCACATGAATCTAGTGTCTCTAATTTAAACCACAACATTCCACTGTCTATCAAGAAATAGAAGACATGTGAGTACACACTCCTGGAAATGCCTCATGCTTGTATTTCTGAGAAAAGATAAAGTCATTTAAGAGTCATTCCAGATTCTTTCCAGGACAATGGTCTCAACAGGAAACTCCCAGAGCCCTGTGAATCTGAACAACTCTCCAGAGACGTGCTTATAGAGAATATGATCAACAAAGCTCCACAACACAGCTGGTTGGCTCAGACCAGTCCAAAGCAATTCCCAGTGCCTGGGAAATGGTCTATAAAATCAGCTATTCAAGGAGCTGGTATGGGGACTTATGATGTATGAAAGATCCTTTCCAACATATCCTCAGGGACGTGGCCAAACCAATTGGTAGATCAATAGGACTAGTAGAGAGAAGATCAGGGTTTTAGTCCTGCCTTTATTATTTTTTCTGGTGGTGTGAACCTTAAAAAATAAACTTACCCCCCTGCAACTCAGTTCCCTCTTTATAATATAACAATAATAACATGATAATGATAATTCTAGTGCACTCCTTCGAGTTTTCCTGGAGAATCTGGGAGATAAAGAGTAAACATACTTGAAAATCCTCTAAATCACTCTCTTATTTGTCATCTGTACAGGAAGCCTCCCTTACTGTTCTCTCCTTCACACCTCTTCAGCTAGAAGGGTCCTTTTTCAACTTTCAGAGCCATTCTACATTCCTTCTGAAGTCATGTATCTCTGCCGCCCTTGCATTTCAGTCATTTATGTCGGTATTTTATACTTTGTAGTATACTGTAAGCTCTTGAGTAATATACCTATAACTACATCATTGCTCTAGCCCCCAAGCATTGTGCAATGCTTCATGTACTTAGGCGTGCTTCACACTCCCTAAACATGTGTTCAATCAATAAAAGATTGTCAGAATGAATATTGTTAAAAATGATATTGGGCTGGGATTTCAGAAAGACCCCATTGGACCCAGGTGAACATGTCCACAAAATGCCCCCGATGGGTTTATATTATTTTTATCCTCCTTGATTGGAGGAATTTAGAAAAATGGATCCATTTTGATTGGTGTCTTTCGCTGTGCCCTGGCTCAGAGTTGCATCTGAAATGTACTCCAAGTCCATTCTATGATGCTCAGAGAAAGGTTGTTAATACCCTTAACCAACCTGTTCACAGCTGATTATCTCTTTCTGAGAACAAATACCGTGGGCTATAGGAGCTTCCCTGTGGATGGTGGCATTTATCTTCATTTTAACACCCATGCCAAGTCTCAGCAGAGGATAGGGCAGATGCTAAAATACCTCCACATCATCATCCCTCTGCCACTGTCCAAGTCCAAGCCCTTACTGTGTCATTGGGAAATTTGTGAGCACCTTTGAACTGGCTTTCATTTTTCCAGACTTGCAACTTCCCATGTATTCTCCACCATGCTCATCAGTGATTCTTTTCAAACAGATTGAGAGGTAATTTGGGTTCCTGTACCCAATCCCAAAGCATCTCAAGCCTCAAAGCAACTCAACACCATCAAGCAACTCAATTCAACTCAATTCTGGCACAATCTGCCTAGAGACAACATCAGATTCAGATTCCATAAGTTAACAACTCAGTCCTATAAGATTGTCCCCCTGTCCCCCCACTTGAGATGCCAGTCACAAGTCCAGTCTGTCACCGGTGCTCCTGTCCAACCAGCTATAGACTGAAGGTTCCAACAACCCCCTCCAACCCAGGGTGCCAATTGCAAGTCTAGGTTCCTTGTGCTTCTGATCAATGGGCTATAAATCAAAGTTCCTATGATCGCCTCCTCCAGTTTGATTAGTTTGCTACAGCAGCTCACCGAACTCAGAGAAACACTTTATTTATTAGAGTATCAGTTTATTATAACAGGATATAACTCAGGAACCAAGGATATAACTCAGGAACGGCTGGATAGAAGAGATACATAGAACAAAGTAGGGAGAAAGAAGATGAAGTTTTCATACACGCTCCAAGCACACTGTTTTCCCCAGATCTCCACATATTCATCAACCTAGAAGCTTTCTAAATCCTATCCTTTTGGGTTCTTTATGAAGGCTTTTCTACATAGACATGGGTGATTAAATTATCAGCCTTCAGCAATGGATCCCACTTTCGGCCCCTCTCCCCTCCCTGAGGTCAGAGAGTGGGACTATAAGTTCCAACCCTCTAAATCACTGGGTTGATTCCTCTGGCAACTGGGCCCCATCCTCAGGCAGGGTCCAAAAGTCATCTCATTAACATAACAAAGGACACCTTTATGATTCATCACTTGGGAAATTCCAAAGGTTTTGGGAGCATTGGGCCGGAAATGGGGATGAAGGCCAAATATGAGTTTCTTATTATAAATCATAACATCACGAGAGGCAATAGTGCATGGAGGAGGAGACATGAGCTTGCAGCCTGACAGACCTGGCTGTGAATCCAGACTGCCATTTCCTGGATATTTGATTATGGGGAAGAACCGTTTTCCCTTCCCCTTCATCCCTCATTTGTTGTAAGCATTATATGATATGTTACATGAACATCTCTTAGCAGTGTGCCTGGTGCATGGTTTAGTTCTTAAAATTTTTTTAATGTTTATTTATTTTTGAAAGAGAGAGAGAGAGAGACAGAATGCAAGCTGGGGAGGGGCAGAGAGAGGGAAACACAGAATCTGAAGCAGGCTCCAGATTCACAGACATAGAATCTGAAGTAGGCTGAGCTGTGCACACAGAGCCCGATGTGGGGCTCGAACTCACGAACTGTGAGATCATGACCTGAGCTGAAGTCGGATGCTCAACCAACTGAGCTACCCAGGTACCCATTTTTTTTAAATGTTTTTTATTTATTTTTGAGACAGCGTGAGCAGGGGAGGGGCAGAGAGAGTTGGAAACACAGAATCCGAAGCAGGTTCCAGGCTGTGAGCCATCAGCACAGATTCCGACGCAGGGCTTGAACTCATGAACCACGAGATCATGACCTGAGCTGAAATCGGGCCGCTTAACTGACTGAACCACCCAGGTGCCCCATCCCACAGTTTGGTTCTTAAATTTGAGTAGTTGTTACTAATTCCTACCTTTGTCACAGTGAAATGTTTGTGGCTTTGAGTAAGTCACATTTGGTGTTAGAACTTCAGAACCCCCGTGTGAAAAATAAACAGATTAGTTAGGATCTCATTCAGCAGCAGCAGTGGATAATTCTTTAAATGGACTATGAATTCAATGCCACGTATGAAAATTTAGATTTGGGGCTCTCCAGAATAATCATAATGTTTTTCACGTTCTGATGAACGTGAAGTCCCCTTCACTGCTTGACAACTGCACACTGAGAAATCAGGGCTTGTTGGGAAAGAATGAGTGCATCCTAGCTCAGCATCCTCTCCCAGCAGGGGTTTACCCAATCACCCCCTCTTCAGATCTCTGTGGTCTGAGGATGGTGGAGGAGGGCTCCTGACCCCTTCTGGCAGTGTAATCTTAGGCTGTTTTGACTTCTCAGAACTCCAGTGCCTTATGTCAGTCCTTAGACAATCTCCAAACTCCTTCCATAGTCTTGGTTCTGAGGGGGCATTTCCCCGTGAGCAACTAATCCACACTCACATGAAAAGAGAGCTGGTTGTGTAGGTGGGTGGGCTATTGACGTTGGGTGGGGTGGCATGTTCTTTTCTCCAATGTTCTGTGGAAGAACGATGGGACAAAACAAGGACTGGGTCTACACCCACACTACCTGGATGGTTGGACGCAGCTCTGAGAACTTGGGCATCCCATGTAACTTGCCTGTATGTGTTTCCTCGTGGGACAGGAGTCATTGTTCAGCCTCCCATTTGGCACCTTTAAAATGAGAAGGACTGTTATGGCTGGTGTTATTTTTCTGAATATCTCAGGCTTCTGCCCAGAGATACAGTGAAAACATTGTATATCACACGTTAAAAAAAAAATGAAATGGACACAAAAAGCTTTTATGCCAAGTTAGAATTTGGAGCAGAAATTATTTATAAAAGAGGCATTGCTACTGGGCATGTTTTGGTCTTCAATTAAATTCTTTTTAAACTCTGGCTCCATGGTGTAATGGCTTTGGAATTAGCAATAATGAAACATTAGTTACACTGGTGAGTAATGGTTTTACTTACAACAGGATGGAAATGTTAACCCAGTGGTGCCCAGAAGCCAAATACAAGACCTCTAAGTGTTTACCATCCTGTGTGTTAGAAGTCACGGTCGTTATCTTTCGCTGGGTGGTTGAGACACCCACAGCAGGCTGCATTTTACCTTATAGTTTTCCCTGGCTGTTCTCTCTCTGCTTCAAAACCCGTTAGATATCAACTTGATAGCAACTTCTTTTTTTTCTCCCTGGCAGAGAAATTTGGTCTGAGAAATATTGATTTGGCCAAATTCACACAGATTGTAGGTGACAAAGCCCAGAAGGTCATGAGGCAGTAAACCAGTGGAGAGAGCGGGGTCTGAAGTCAGGCGTCCGTTGATGTGGACACCTGTGTAAGTTGGGAGTAGTTACTAAGTGTGAAGGGGGAGGTGGGTAATGCCTGCTTCACAGAGATAAGTGCTTAGCCCAGGGCTGTGCACTTACTTAAACAATAAAAGTGAGATGCTTCTTTGTTTTCTCCTCCTTCCTCTTCATCTTTCGCCTCACTTGAGCACGTGGGTGTTGACAAACACGGGCCGCAGCCAACCTCCTACTTACGCAGCTCCCCCAAATCACCGGGAATGTTCCCCCTACAAACCAGTTCGGGATTGATTAAATTTCCACTTCCCTTTCAGCTCGTGTGTCCTGGGCTTTGGAGACGTTCCTCCCCTCCTGTCTTTCCTGCCTTCTACTTTTGCAGTCAGCCCTTCAGCCTGAGCCCTGACCTTACATGGCTCTGGAGCCTTCCCATGGGCTAGAGGGAGGCCTGCCAGGGGCAGTGCTTTATTTTGGGTGGAAAAGGGGGAGGAAAAGGAAAAGCTGGAGCAGCTCCTCTCTCTTTAGCCTTCGTCAGGAAAAGGTCCCTGCTCTGATCTCCCGGAGCCCAGCCCAGATGTCACCTTCCCCCAGACCTGAATTTCTTTCTCCTTGGCTTAACTCCCTTGCTCCAGCCCTTAGGGCCAAGCTCCCTGGCAAGTCTGCTTTGCCTCTGCAACATGGGGTGTGTAGCTATCCTTTGGGTTTGCAAAGAGCTCATGTTAGCAGCAGGATCACCTGAGAACGTGCTAGAATCCCACGTTCTCTAAAGTTCTGCACCAGATCTACCGAAGGAGAACTCTGGAGACAGAGCCCAGCATTCTGGGCTTTAACAAGCTCTGCCCCCTGCCCCCGGTAATTTGGATGCACCCAAAGTGTGAAGACCACAGTTGTAGGGAAACTGAGGACCCACGTGCTCCATCTGACGTCTTGCTATTCCCAGGGGGAACCTCACAGGTTTTTCTTAAAGGCTGTATGCTTTCTCCAGGGTCAGGGCATGGCGGTGAGAGATGGAAGGTGGAGGAACTCAGCGAATTCTGCTCTGTGGGAAAGGGGCAAAGGGGCAGGAATCAAATATTTCCTGAGTCTTTATTACGAGTCAGGCACTTGGCATCTACTGTTTCCTTTCCTTTCCTCTTTAATTTAACAATTAAAAAAAATAAATGTTATTTACTCCTATGTTGCAGATGGGGAATCTAAGCAGCTGGGCTGGGAAAAGGGTGAAGAGAGGGCGAGACTGACATAGACCCGGGGCCACAAACTGGACCACAGATGGGGCAGGATGTTATATAAAAAGAGAGGGGCACCTTCACATTACGAGTGGTGAAACTGAGGGCCAGAGAGAAGAAGGGTCCTGCCCAAGGTCACATGGAAAGGCAATGTCTACTAATTTCCAGTCCAGTGTTCTGCCCCCCCCCCCACTATCAATAAGCAGTTTCTTGCATTTTTACAAATTGCTTTTAAACTTTTTTACTCTGAAGTCATTTCAGATTGACAGAAAAATTGGAGAAGCTGTATAGATGCCCATTACATCCTCACTCTGCTTCCCCTAAAGATAACATCTTACATACACATAGTGTAGTTGTCAAGAAATTTTAGGTCTCACTAAACCTTTTTTTTTTTTTTTTGAGATACTTGTGGATTTGCATTCCGTTAAAATAAATAATCTAGAGTCCTCGTGTATCCCTCATGCAGTTTTCCCCAACGGGAATAATTTAACTAGAACTTTTATGTTGGTGGATACGCCTTTGTTTTATTTTTCAAGTTCGTCCTCCCTCGGGAGAAAGCTTTCAGATTTCTTCGGAGGGGCCACAGAAGACAGAAATTAAAAAGAAATCAGAATGATAGTGGTTTTCTCAGCAGGAGAGATGAACATTGTGCTTTTTCTGGACCCGCTGTTGCTTCTCCAGGGACCTCCCTTGCCTTCCAACAAAAACCTCCGGGGCAAAGGTCCTGCAGGTGCCTTTGGGAGAGAGCCGTGCAGGCAGGAGGCAGGAAGGAAGTGGTGGCAGTGCTCCAGCAACTTCAGACCTCAGGAAGCTTGCCCTTGAGAAGGACCTTGGAGGTCAGCCGCCCAATTCTGCATCTGAGGCTTATGTCTCTACCAGCCTCTGCTCCAACTTTGCCAATGCTGAGAAGCTGCCCTTATTCAAAAGCGTTGATAACTTGGGGTGCTAGAAAGTTCTTTCACTAGACATGACAGCAGGACCATATTGTCTTGTACCCTGTGAGATTCCTACCCTCCCGACACAGTGCTCAATAACACTAGGTGCGCGAGTGGCGGAATGAATGAAGAAGTGAACAGACATTCTGCCCAGTTTACGAGGTTGGAAGCACTGTCTCCCTCTGAAGAGCCCAGCGTGCCAGGGACAGAGCCAAGTGTCTGTGCCTCGTCAAGGCTAAGAGCCCTGGAACTTGAGAGGGATGGAGACCTCCAGGGTAAGATGTCTCTGGGGCGGGGAGAGGAGTCTTTCAAGTGTTCTGAGCGCCTGGCCGAGCGGCAGCCTTCTTCCGTGGCCCTGACTTATTACATTCCTGGGTAAGTTGAGGGAAATTCAATCCGTATGTTCCCAGGCTTATTTACATGACTCTCAGCAAGATGCTGCCATTGTGTAAGAGCCATTTGACGTCCGTGGTGCTGCCCTTTTTTTTTCCATTCTGAGAAGAGTCCCTGAAGAAAAGCCAACTCTGCAGTCAGTGCGGAGGGAAGAGTAGGAGCACAGAGAACAGTCATCTGGGGCCGGACCCACCAGGCAATGCAGTGTCTGTGGAGACCACTTTCAGTGAACCTGCAGGGGGAGGCTGAAGAGAGAGGGGAAGACAGGGGCATTGGCGGGTCACAGCCCCCAGGATTCCTGCCCGGTCCCGTGCCCATGTGAGCTCTGCCAGCTGTTGACTGCAGGACCTCATTGCAACGGGCGGAGGTGGGAGCCCCTCAAGGAGTCACAAAACAACAGGAGGGGTGGCTGGAGCATCAGGAAAATGGGGGCTTCTGGGAAAGCCACCCCAGTTTGCATTGTAGCACAACTGTGGCCAACTTACTTCCTCCCTATGGGCCTCAGTTTCCTCTTCGGCAAAGTGTTAGGCTGTACTCTATTCCACAGTCTTTGTGGGTGCCAATAGCCTACTCGAGAACCCTTTTTTTTGTGTATTATTGTATTATCAGGCACTGCTTAAATAATTTTCAAGAAGATATGTTTGCCACAGTCATCGGTAAGAAATACACTTTACACACTCACCTAGTGCCTATAACCGAAACAATATTTTCACAAATCAGTGTTTATCCTTTCTACAAGATGGACATGTAGATCAATGGAACCGAAGACGGAGTACAGAAATAAACCTACATATTTATGATCAACGGATTTCCAGTAAAGATGCCAAGGCAACTCAAGGGGGAAAGACAGCCTTTTCAGATGGTAGTGACACCATTGGATATTCACAGGCAAAAATACACACACATACACATGCATAGACTTAGACTCTTACTTCTCATGACACAAAAGTATGAATTAAAAAATAGATCGTAGACTGAAATGTAACACCTGAAAGTAGAGAGCAAGCTGTGTGTAAGTCCTCACAAGTGTTAAGCAAAGTGAAAGAAGCCAACTGTGAAAGACTAAGTACTTTGGGCTTCTCTTTATGTAGAGTTTCTAGAAAAGACAAAACATTAGAGACAGAAAATAGATCCGAGGTTTACACAGCCTATCAGGCTGCCAACAGGTGTGAAGGAACTTTCTGGAGGGTGGCAGGGTTCTAGATGGCGGTGATGGTTTCAGGGCTGTGTAAATTTACAAAAAAAATATATATATATAATGGATGGATTGTATATAAAATCTAACTCAAAGATGGGGCGCCTGGGTGGTGCAGTCGGTTAAGCGTCCAACTTCAGCTCAGGTCACGATCTCGCGGTCCGTGAGTTCGAGCCCCGCGTCGGGCTCTGGGCTGATGGCTCAGAGCCTGGAGCCTGTTTCCGATTCTGTGTCTCCCTGTCTCTCTGCCCCTCCCCCGTTCATGCTCTGTCTCTCTCTGTCCCAAAAATAAATAAACGTTGAAAAAAAAATTAAAAAAAAAATAAATAAAATCTAACTCAAAGAGACACGTCAGCCAATAAAAGTAAACTTAAATGGTAAAGATGATAAATGATTGGTCCCTTTTTTGGGATCTTTGGGCGGGATGAGTTCATTCCAAACCACCTCTTCCTAACTTTACCCGTCTCTCTCCGTAACACCCACGGCATCATTACGCATGGATATGCTGCTCATAAATGACTAGCCATTTGAAAAGATTAGAATAGATATATAGAGATTTGTATTGAAAACCAAACTCTTTTGAGAAAAGAAGTTTATAAATCTAAGCCAGTCTTCCAACACTTTTATATGTGATACCAACACATGCCCAAAATTCTACCGAAATTATAAAGTCTACCAAAAATTTGTTATAAAAAAACTTTATAAATATTTTTTATAAGATTATAAAGTCTACCAAAAATTTTTTATAAAAAACTTTATAAAAAATTTTTATAAAATTATAAAGTATACCAAAAGTATACCAACATTAGCCAAGGCTTCAAGCACGTGTTGGTTCTGAATACCTATGAAGCACAAGGAAGAATGTTTTGTGTCTCTTTAGCAGCTTAGGATGGGAATCAGACACCGCCAAAGATTTCCTAACCAGTTAAGTGTCTTCTAAACCTCACTGTGGTTCATTGACAGCCCCCCCCCCCCCCAAGATCTACCCAATCAGAATCTCTGTGAGGCCAGACAGAAGGTCTTGGGGATGTCTTCTTGCAAAGCTCCCCAGGTGGTCAGGGACATTTGTGAACTTGGTTTGGCGAAATCAGCTCAATTAGTTTTGAGATCCATCACAAGGAACTGGCTTCCAATTATTGTTAAAATATCAAGGTTTGCAAATGAGTTACTTTAAAAAACATTTATTAAGCAGAGTACAGACTAAGCTGTCTCAACAATCATACCACCCACTCTTCCCCACCGTCGCGTCTTTAGAAAAGTGTGAAAAAGTAACAGTGGATAGGCTAGAATTTTGCTACATCCTGGGATCTCACATTGATAACCTGAGGTCCTTAGCTTTTAAAAGCCTCGTAATCCTTTTCGGTCAAGTGGAGAATATTGTTAATTTTTTAAACCGTTGTCTGCTGTTCAGTCAAGTTGCCCTTCTGTGCTTGTGGAAGCTGACTTTTAAACGAAGTACAGAGTTCATGTCTGCTAAATTAAAGCTGGGTTTTAGCTCTTCACTCTAGACACTTCACATCTCTTTGGATCTTCGTTCCGTTGTTTAATGATCTTACTATTTCTCCCAGATTTATCTCAACTCAGATTTTGGCAAAGTGAGTTGATATATTTACGGTATTTGTTATCTTTGTACCTCATTTGAATCACCCTGCAAACCTGTTTTCAAGCACACCTTTCCCCTCCCTCTCCCCACTGGCCTCAGGAGAGAGGGGCTCTGGACCTCGCCCCAGCTCCCGGTCCTCTCCAGGATGCTCCCTTCTCCGGCCACCCTTCCCTCCTGGACCCTCTGCTGTGATCTTCAGCCACTCGGCCTCCATACCATAGAGAGATAGTCAACTTTTCCGATCCGAACACCAAAATTCTTCTCTGGCACCTATTTCCGTCCCCATCTGGCTTCCATTCTCTTTCTCATTTTCTTTCCAGGTCAGGCTTCTAGAGGGAGGGAGAGCCCCTGAGTGTCCGTATTTCTCTTTTCCAGTTACTTCTGACCTTCTATCGTCTGGCTCTGTCCCCACTGCTCCCACAAAACCGCTTGCAGGATAGTCATTAAGGACCTCCTCATTGCCCAAAGCCAATCACCACATTTTCTCTTCATACCTAATTTAACTTTCCTGGTGAGTTTGCTTTGGGGAACCATTCTGTCCTTAAAACAATTTTCCTGTGGTCTTATAGGCACTGCTTGTTCCCTTGTCCCTTCGTACCCCTCCAATTGTTCCTCTGTAGCTCCCACCACAAAGCATCTTTTTCACAGCCCCGTCTCTCGCTGTCCTTGGCCCTTGCTCCCCTCATTCTTCTCCAGTGGTGCCTCAAGTGCGGCCCTTGAGTCGTTTGTAGCAGAAGCTTAATTCTTGCTAAAAATGCCAAGTGCTGGGGCACAAGCCCAGACCTGCTGAGGCCGAATCCCAGGAGGGGCCCCGGGACTCTGCTTTAGAAGCTCTCCCTCCTGGAGACCCCATAGCACACTAAAGTTGGAGAACACCAGCTCTATAGACTTTTCCTGGGCCACGTTCTTTATTCTAATGTTTCCAACTTCATTGACCCCACTGCTGCCCAGACCCCCATTTCATTGTTGTCTTTAAAATCTTTTGCAGGGATTTCACCCCTAGAAACAGAGGCTAAGCTCCCATGTCCTGGCATGAGGAGCCCTTGTGAGTTGGCCCCCAAGTTTGCCTTTCTCACCCACAACTCTCACATGCATCCTGTACTCCAGATATACCCTTCCCACACCTACTTGTTCACATCTCTGGGGCTGGCTGTGTCTGCTGTCGGATGCCCTCCACCAGGGGCCACCTCCATTCACCTTCAAGTCTCAGAAACTATCTTGAGATTCACAGTCTCACCCCAGTGTTTTCTCTCTGCCCTTAGGGTACCTCTGTGTAGGACTCCCCACATCATATTGTGATCCATACTTGACCTTGCTGGGGCTCCTCCCTGACTGGAGCACCACACGATAGGGACCACGTCTTGTTCTCTTCAGGACCCTGAACTATAAGGGGTCCACAGCATGGAGTAGGAAGACAGTGGTCATGGTGACAGGGGCAGCAATGGTGCTCTTGGCCCGCATGCATACTGTACTGGTCATCTGGGTGATGGGGAACTTCATGCATCTGTCCGTGTGTTCCAGGCTCCAGGCTGGGTCCTGGGATACAGAGTGTGAACAGTCTCTGCTCTCAAAGGTCTCTTTTTGAGTGAAGGATGCAGAAAAGTCAGTAGGACAACCTGGGTAGAGAAGGCCATTGCACAGGGAAACTTAGAGGACTTTAGGAGCACAAAGGAGGGCATTCAGCCCAGACATTGGTTCCAGATGGAAAATTCCTGTCCTGGGAAAAGGGTGAAGTGGAACGAAAAGTTAACATTGCACAGGGTGGGAGAATGCTCCGGAAGGAGAATGGAAAGGCCTGAGCTTCAATGTAGTCTCTGGCACTGATGAGCCACCTGCTATATCACTTATGCCATCCCTGAGCTTCAACTTGCATGTCAGTAATGGGCGGAGTTTGAACTGAGTTCAGTTTTGAAATCGGTAAAAAGCAAAGTACAAACTTAGTGCTAAGTCTGTGTTGTAAAAGGTGCATTCATAAGTAGTGACCACCAGGTGGCACCAGAGAATCACTTTTAGCACAAACCCCGGGGTTTCGCCTCCTTTACTGAACCCTGGAAGGGGTGGGGCGGCGTCCTTTAGAATTTGAGGCTGATGGATGCCACCAGCTCAAGGCTTGGCTTCTATGTAAGGCTCTTCTGAGACATAGGAGCAGAAATCTCTTTTGAAACACACCACTCTGGGGGAGCTAGGCATTAGTTGTCTTTACACGAAGTATAAAATCATCTTCTATGCCTGCTGATGTCCTCTGGAGCCTGTTCCAGCATTCGCATGCTACCGTTCCGGCTCTGACCCCATGTGTTGGACACGAGGAGGGAGAAGCATTGCTCTAGTCCCATTGGGACCACCTACTCACTTTTCATTCTCTGTGGGAGGCAGGCAGTGACCACAGGAAACAGCATGCATTGTCTTGCTAAGGACATGTCCCATCCCTGGGGCTTTGAGCAAAGCCAAGTAGTTGGGAAGATGACAAGTCCATTCTAGATCTTCATGTGGCTGGAACTGAATCAGAGACCCCTGTCAGGATCTGATGGAAGCCATGGACCCTCTCCTTCAGAACACTTACAACATGCATGTTGTTTCAACTGCTTCCAGACCTTTGCCTAAGGGACCCAGGCTGTGGTCCTTTCAGGGTTTCACTGGACCTTAAGAAATTAATGTGTAGTCATTCTCGATGGTCAACTATGCACATTAGCCTCTTCATTTGTAGTAAGACTATTTCCTCCTGAGACGGTTATCTCTTCCAGAGAACAAAGAGTGGCAGTGATGGGTCCCGAGTCTTAGGATGGCTAATATCTAAACAGTGGACTGTGCACAGATGAGTTAGACATAACCCTGATGTGTTTGGATCTGGCTTTCATGGGAGCACCTGGGCTGCCAGAGGAGGCTCCATTCTGGAACTCTGCTCCAGGAGAGGCTGAAGAGCTGCGAATGTTCCTGGCTGGGGACCGCGTGCTGGGAACGCACCTTTGCTGCACCAGGAAGACTGGGAGCTTCTGGCCAGCTACTCATCCACATCTCTATCCTTTCTTTGTGAATCTTGCTTGGTGCTAGAAAGCTCCAGAGGTTCTGCCTGTGCCCTGTACAGATGCTCCACACATAAATGCCTTTGGGATTCTTTGCTTCCTGAGGCTAATGACCTAGAAGCATCATAAGACAAAATAGCTAGCAATGACCTGGGGATGAGTGTCTCCACTTGGGCCTGGCTCTGCCATTTATTAACTGCGAGACTCTAGGCTTCAAATAGAAAATGGGGATAATGACTTGTCTTCTTTGCTTCATAGCGTTCATGTATTCAACAAATACAGATTGGGCACCTGTTATGTGCCACTCACTGCTCTAAGCACTGTGGATGCAGTGGATGAAGCAGACATGATTTCTCTTGTCTTGATGAAGCTAACAGTCTAGGGAAGCTTGAGAATCAAATCTGAAAACGTATCTGAGTACCTTCTGTTGTCTCTGTAGTGTTGGGCTGGGCTGCCATTCATACACTCTTCTGACTCTTTGTCGTTGTTGTTTAATGGTTTTGTGGCCCACTGTGGCAGGAGACACAGACTCGGGCTCACAAATGTTACCAATGTGGGAAAGTTCCAAACAAAGTTGATGGCTCTCAACTCCAGTCAATGGGAAATTGTAAAGGGGCTGGTCACACCTGTCTTCCTTCCTCCTTCATAGTCTCTCTCCTGGAAGATAAATCGGTGGGACTGAGACCTCCATTATTTAAACAAGCCAGAAAGTCTATTGAGGTTTGGACAGGCAAGATCTTGCAGAGCGTGTAGGTAGGACACTTCCATCCCAGCACCGCAGGGCATCCTGCGTTTCAAGTCTCTTGAGGGTTTCTCTCTCTGATCCCACTGCCGTCACCATATCTGATGCTGGGTGCGCAGCTTCACAGCCTCCCCTACTCTGCACCCTCGCCTCTTGCTTTATTTATTTATTTCTTTTTTAGTGAAAATAATTTAGTATGGCATGGAGAAGGAATCTTGTTAACAACCAAAAGGAAATAGAAAAGAAAATACCAAGCTGTACCAAATGAGACCTGTTCATGGAGAACAGGGTCTTGAGCAGAAGCCAGCACTAACATCTTCCACCCGAATCTCCTTACTGACTCTGCCCCATCTTGTTTCCTGGTCACTTGGGCTTGGGGCCTACTCAAGGACATGTCCAAGTTTTTGACATGCGTTGAGGTCACAGCTGATGGGAAGCCACCTCCTGCTTTTCTCTGTGTTTCTTGTATGCATCCCCTCTCCTTAGCTCGCCTCTGCAGAGGATTGTTAGATGATATACAAGGATTGCTTCCTTGGATCTGTGCCCTCTGGTTGTGTCTCTCACATGGAATTTTGGCTCAGCCAGGACACTTACTTTGGAAAATGGAACACTAGCAAACTTGATGCAAGCAGAGGCTTTAAAAAATGCCTGATTTCTTTAGCTTTCACTCAGATGTGCTGAAACAGCAGCACAAATGTATGGCAAACAAGCCAGGTTGTCCCTGAAGGCGCTAGCTCAAAGATTGGAAACAACCCAAAGGTTCCCATGTACTGATTTGAAAAGATCACCATGGTTTAGTATATAAAGAAGAGTAGTATATCCAGCATAAGAAGGTTTTGTGTCCAAAATATGGGAAAATAAGAACATACATTCATGTATGGTTGTGTCCTCATTTAAAAAAAAAAAAAAACAGTGGAGGGGCGCCTGGGTGGTTCAGTCGGTTAAGCGTCCGACTTCAGCTCAGGTCATGATCTCGCGGTCCATGAGTTCGAGCCCCGCGTCGGGCTCTGTGATGACAGTACAGAGCCTGGAGCCTGTTTTGGATTCTGTGTCTCCCTCTCTCTCTCTGACCCTCCCCTACTCATGCTCTGTCTCTCTCTCTCTCAAAAATAAATAAACGTTAAAAAAAATACAAAAATAATTAAAAAATAAAAAAAAACGGTGGAAAAGTATATGAGAAATGAATAAGAAAGTGTTATCTGTGGCTGGGAGAGGGCTGGGAGAATAGGGCAGACTGGGGACAGGAACAGGGAGGAAGATTTTTCACTCCTACCTTTTTACAATGTTGAACTCTGTTTTGATCAATTCAACTTCTGTATTAAAATGCTATTAAAGAAAATACAAGGAAAAAGTAAAAAAATACATAGAAAAAAAAAAGCCTGATTTCTCACTTAGGCCTCCACCACTGCTCTGAGAACATGTTTGGGCTGGGCTGCTAGAGGGATGTGACAGAGAGCTGACCAGAGAGTCCCCAAGCCAACCTGCCAGCCGAACAACCACAGACACATGCATGGGCCCAGTCAGGATTGGTCAAGTAGGGCTTCTAGGTGACCTGTAGGTATTGAAAAATAATAGGGAGTTTTAGGGTGATTTGTTACTCAGCAGTTCCTAGCTGATACAACTGCTGCTCAGGCCGTTATCATGCCTTTCTTAACATAGCTTAAGAAAGGTATTGGTAATTTAATAGTAATTCATTGGAATTTAATGGTAGCTCATCTCCTGGCCTCCAGGCAATGTTCTTCCATTCTTGCCTCCACTCTGATGTCAGAATGATCCACTCATGTTATGTTGGACTGAACTGAATTATTGAAGAGGCCATGAGGATCATCTGATCCTTTTCACAGATGAGGAAACTGAGCCCTAGAGATGGAAAGTGACTTTTTCATGTCACAAAGATTCAGGGACAGCCCCCATCAGCTTCAAGACAGGAATATAAATCTCTGGGTGCCTGTTTGAGGCTCTATCCATGCACTGGAAACCTGCTACATGATTAGAGTAGCTCCTTGCCATCTTCCACTCTAACAGGTCCATTCCTGGTAGCGAAGGTCTACCCTCTCTTTTCACTGAGGAGCATTGGGAAGGTCCAATGTCTCTCCCCAAATGTCAAAGGGGAGAAGTGTGTGATGGCCCCATTCCAGTGACACCCTAGGAAATGACAGCTTCCCCCAACACAGCTCAGAGGCAGGTCTGGGCCCTGCTCAGTGTGGGAGGTGGGTCCTCTGTTCTGGGACAGCTGTCCCTAATTCCCTAACCTTTTTTGATGATTCCACAGATATGACCGGTGAAGTCCCCTTGCCAGACATGCTCCTATGGTTCTTCCCAGGGTTACAAAACATGCCCAGCTCGAAACTTTAATTCTATTTCATTGACTCCTTTAAGAAGGCAAATGGGACAGGATGAGGGTGATATTATCAAAGGAAAAACCTTGATGGCACCTTGATTTAGAAAGCAGTGAATCACTGAAGAGCTGTGTAGCACGGTGCCTCCAAGAAGGCACACCCTTGTCACCAGGGTCGCACGCAGGCTCTCTCCTGGCTGTAACCAAACCCATTTTAGGGGTCCTGGGCACTGGCAACAGCAATGCTTTTATGTCGTGTGTGTTCTTCCTGCAACGCCCAAGCCTTCCAGGCAAAACGATTCTGAAAGCAACCAGTTCAAGGTTTCCATTTGATCTTATGGATCTTATGGTTTCCATTTGATCTGCTTCGTGTGGTTCTAAATTCCCACAACCATAGGTGGTGTAGACAAAGTACACTGATATTAATGGTGGGGATCTGCGAGACCCTGGGCCCCCACTTCCTGCTCTTATCCCCTTTCCTCTTCAGCAAGGCTGTATTCCAGGCCAGGCTCGTCTCTGGGTGAGATGCTGTCGGTGAACAGGCTAAGACTGAGTAGCAGCAGAAATCCAACAGCCCAGAGGACTCTGGACTAGAAATCAGGGCACCTCCTCACCCCAAGTGTTTGTAAAGGTAAAATATAATCCCTTTCCTCTCCCTAGGACCCTATCAGTCATTTGAATACCCACCCCTCTTACTGGGTGGGCTTTCAAACCACAAGGTGGTTTGCAGAGGGGACCTGCACGTAAAGGGTCTGAGTGCACTCAGGAAGGGGCGGAGAGGGGGACCCGTCGCTAAAATCACCTTTTTATTGAAGAATAAAGGACTGGAGCTATTCTATTCTGTGGAAATTATTCCGGAAACTAATTTTCCCGGACAGATGGAAAAAGTAGGGAATGCAGGAAAGAATGATTAGGGGTTCTGCAAGACGAGCCCTTCTCTCTTGTTTCTGAGAAAACTGAGGCACTTTGGTCCGTCCTGTTTTGAAGAAGACATAGGTGCAGGAGATGTGTACAAAACAGGTTACTCAATCGCCACCCTGCCTCTGTCCCCAGCCCAACCCATGCACATACCTGAGCGCACAGAGAGTATCTCGCGAATCCTGTGAGCTGCTCTGAGGCCCCCATCCTTCCAGGCACTCAGCCCCCAAACTGTACTCCACACTCTCTCTTCAAAATTACAGCCGGGGTGGTCCTGTAAAACACAAGCCACATTAAATCGATTCCCTTGCAAACCCTTTCATCAAAACGAAGCCAAATTAAAACCCATTCGTATTCTCTACCGATGGCTGGACTGTCTTGCCGGGCTGTGCAGAATCTGCCCGTGCTCCGTTCACCAGCATTAAGTATCATCGGCTCTTGGGTTTGGGCCTAATTCTCTTATTTCCTCTGAAAGGCTGAAAAAAGTCCTGAAAATGAGAGAACAGCAGAAATAGGCTGGGAACTCTTTGAGGTTATTAATTTTTATTTCCCGCTGGGTAAATTGGGCCCGAGGTTCTCCCGAGAAGCCCAGAGCAGTGATTTCAGGGGGCCCTGCCAGGGTAGGTCCAAGGGATCCATCCAAGGCTGGCACAGGAGAGCAATTGGAGGAAAACCAAAAAAGCCCATGCAAGTCAACTGGAAATAAATGAAGCTTGGATAAGCTTCATTGCCCGGCAAGTCTCCCCCCTTACCCAGTGTCCTTCCTTTAAGGGGCACTCTGCCAGCCAAGTTCCTAGATCTTCAGTCTACAGAATCTGATCTGAATAATAGGAGGTAATATTATACAGGAGATAATGGCTAATAATTATTAAGCACTTACTTTGTGCCATACGCTATTCTAAACCATTTATACTCAGCCATTCATTTGTTTACTCCTTCAACAGATATTTATTGGCACTTAATACATACATAAATAAACACAAAACAGAAAAATAAGCCCCTGCCCTTCACAGCTTACATTCTGGTACAGGGAGACACAAAATATACAGTAAATGTAATGAACAGGTAAATTGTATTGTATATTAAGAAGTGATGGGCTAAGGGAAGGAAAAGGGAGTATGGGAGAGCAGGGATCAGTTTTTTTTTTTTTTTTTTTGTAACCAAAAATTTTTTAATTTTTTTAAATTTTATTTTGAGAGAGAGAGAGCGCACAAGCAGGCGAGCAGGGGGGAGGGGCGGAGGGAGAGAGGGAGGATCTTAAACAGGCTCTATGCTCAGCGTGGAGCCCAACATGGGGCTTGATCCCACGACCCTGGGATCATGACCTGAGCTGAAATCAAGAGTCAGACGCTCAACCGAATGAGCCACCCAGGCGTCCCAAGGGACCGGTTTTATATAGTTGGGCCAGATGGGCCTTACTGAGGAAGTGACATCTGAGTGGGGACAGAGGTGGTAAGGAAGGTATCTATGTGATTAGCTGGGGGACCAACACTCCAGGTAAGGGAACAGCCGGTGCAAAGAGAACAAGCCGGATGCTCTAGGACCAACAAGGAGCCCCGTGGCTTGAGCGGAGGCAGCAGGGAGGATGGGGGGGTATAAGGTCAGAGATGTAAGGGTTTGTAGAAGCTGTCAGAGTCTTAGGGGGCCACTGTAAGGGCGTGGCTTTCTCTCTTACCAAGTAAGGAGCCACTGGAGGATTCGACTTAATGTAACTTACATTTTACAGAATCTGACTTCTGTGTTGAGCACAGAGTGTGGGGGGCAAGGAAGAAGTAGGGAGACAGTCAGACGGCTGCTGCAATAATCTTGCTGAGAGATGATGATGGATCAGCAGAGGGGACGAAAAAGGCTTAGATTCCAGATATATTTAAAATTAAAAAAAAAATTTAATGTTTACTCATTAAAAAAATTTTTTTAATGTGTATTTAGTTCTGAGAGAGAGAGAACGAGCACAAGCAGGGGAGGGTCAGAGAGAGAGGGAGACACAGAATCTGAAACAGGCTCTGGGTTCTGAGCTGTCAGCACAGAGCCTGACGCAGGGCTCGAACTCACAGACCACAAGAACGTGACCTGAGCAGAAGTCGGATGCTCAACTGACTGAGCCACCCAGGTGCCCCATGTTTATTCATTTTTGACAGAGAGACAGAGAGACAGCAGAAGAGGGGGAGAAGCAGAGAGAGAGAGAGAGAGAGAGAGAGAGAGAGACAGAATCTGAAGCAGGTTCCAGGCTCTGAGCTGTCAGTACAGAGCCTGATGTGGGGCTCGAAGTGCTGAACTACGAGATCATGACCTCACAGTCATGCTTAACCGATGAGCCACCCAGGAGCCCCAAGATACCAGATATATTTTAAATGTAGAGTCGACAGAGCTTCTTGGATCTGTGGTCAGAAAGAGAGGAATTAAAAATGGATACCAGGTTTTGGCCTGAGTGCTTAGAATAGAGTTTCTTTTAGGCAAAATGGACAATGCTGGTGAATAAGCTTCTGGAGGAAGATCGGGAGTTCCGTTTGGGACATGTGGCATTTACCAGAGTGGACAGTTGGATATGTGAGCCTGGAGTTCAGGGGAGAAGGCCAGCTGGAGCTATAAATTTAGGGGTCGTTGGCACACAGGTGGTAATTAAAACCTTGAGCTTGGATGAACTCACCCAGGGAATGTGCATAGGTAGAGGGTGGATTGAGGACCTTGGGGTGTCTCACATCCTGGGTCTGGGAAAAGATGAGGAACCCCCAAGAAGAAGGAACAGTCAGACAGGAAGGACAAAGCCAAGAGGATGCTGTCCCAGAAGCCAAGGGAAGGGAGAGTGTCAAGGAGGCAGCAAGGATCTGCTGTGTCAAATGTCACTTGCTCACAGATAGGAGCAAGACGGAGAGCTGGCCATTGGGTTTAGCAATGTGGAAGTCACTGGTGACCCAGACAAGAATGCTTCGTGGGCAGTAAAGGGCATCCAAACCTAGTCTAAGTATGTTTAAGGAGAAGTAGGAGAGGAATTGAACACAATGAGTACAACAACATAAGAATAGGTAGAGAGGGGAAAATAAAGGCTCTAGGAGAAAAAGACGAGTACTGTTGGAACCATGTCTTTGGGTCACCTAAACAGGGTTAAGAATCCAGTCACTTTGGATCACTGAAGGGCTGGCTTTGTCATAGTTTTCTAGGGCTGCCAGAACAAAGTACCACAAACTGGGTGACTGAAACAACGGAAATGTACTGTCTCACAGTCCCAGAGGCGAGAAATCCAAGGTCAAGGTGTTGGCAGGGTTGGTTCCCTCGGAGGTCTGTGAGACTTTCTTCCAGCCTAGTGGTTTGCTAGAAACCTTTGTCATTTCTTGGCTTGCAGGCACAGGACCCTGTTCTCACCTTCTTGTTCATATGACGTTCTTCCCATGTACACGGCTGTGAACAAGTTTCCCCTCTGTGTAAGGATGCCAGTTGCATTGAATCAGGACCCTTCCCTACTCCAGTATGACCTCATCCTAACTATGTGCAATGACCCCATGTCTAAATCAGGGCATATTCTGAGATGCTAAATTTTTAGAGGGCACAATTCAACACATAATAGCTTTACTATTTTTTATTTCTTAAATTTTCCTTTTTTAATGTTGATTTAATTTTGGGAGAGAGAGAGAGAGAGAGAGAGAGAGAGAGACAGAGCATGAGCAGGGGAGGGGTAGAGAGAGGAGACACAGAATCTGAAACAGGCTCCAGGCTCTGAGTTGTCAGCACAGAGCCCAACATGGGGCTTGAACCCACAAACCGGGAGATCATGACCCGAGGCAGGGTCGGTTGCCCAGCTGACTGAGGCCACCCAGGCACCCCAACACATAATAGCTTTAGATAGGGGATGGGCAATATATCTTTCGTAACAGGAGAGAAGGTACAGTACTTGTCCGAAATTGCTGCCAGGCTTATAGATACATTTGTGAAAGTCTGTGGACCTGCTCTTCTGATTGCTTTAATTTTTTCAGACGTGGAAATCAAGGTCATTAGCTGAGAGTGCTGGCAAAGGCAGATTGAGGAGAGGGATGTTGTCAAGTTGTTTCCAGCAGGGTGAGAGTGAGTGGTCTAAGGAAACACAGCATGACATCTGGGCAACTTTATGAGTGCACCTGTGGTCCTTGGTCCTGTGTCTAAAGCGGGGCGGTTTGTGTGGCGTTGAATTTTTCTCAAGCTCCCTTCAGCCACACAGGGGCAGCAGAGAGTGTGGGGAGGGTTGTGATTTACTAGGGCGGCGGTTTTACAAAGCAGATTTCAGCAGGGGAGGAAAAGGGGGGAGAAGGGAGTGGAGAGTAAGTGCAAGGAAGTTGTAATGATAGACTGTGGAAGCAAAACTGGCTAAGAAGGAAGAGAGGACCCTACGTGGAGACACTATGATTAAGCCAATTTTACAGAAGAGGAAAGGGATGGATAGAGAAGTGAAGTACTTTTTCGGGTTGGATTAGTGGCAGAATCAGAATCCAAACCCAGCTGTGTGGCTCGGAGCCCACGTTTTTAGAGGCGGGACCAGAAAGGTGGGAGGAAAGAGGCAGGACGGAGGACGCATCAGATTCGTTTGGGGACTGTTCATTCCAGTGGCTCAGCTCATAACCATTCTTAACCACAAGCTAAGGCATTCCTGATCCCTGTAACATGACATTCTATGATTCCAGTGGCTTCCTCCTCTTTGGAGAAGGATCTTCCTCTTTGATTCTGACAGAAATAGGTCTTTTATTTAGGACAGATATCTGTTTCCCTACTAACCTCCCACACTCACTTCTTTTCCTCTCTTAAATGTATATATATAGTGTTTCATTGTTCCAAAATACTTTTATATTCATTTTCAGTCTTTGTGTCCGCAGCCACCCTACTATGGCAGTTATTGTTATTCCTATTTTCAAGATAAGGCAATGAGGCTAAGCCTCATTTGGAATTCAAGAGTCAGACAATGGGGCGCCTGGGTGGCTCAGTGGGCTAAGCGGCAGACTTCTGCTCGGGTCATGATCTCACAACTCGTGGGTTCGAGCCCCTCGTCCGACTGTGTGCTGATAGCTCAGAGCCTGGAGCCTGCTTCTGATTCTGTCTCCCTCTCTCTCTGCCCCTCCCCTGCTCACACCCTGTCTCTCTCTCTCTCTCAAAAATAAATAAACATTAAAAAAAAAAAAAAGAGTCGGACATTGCTGTGACCAACATGATGATGGGCAGGAAGGAGGATGTAAGCAGGCAGAACTAGGGGTTCTCTGAGCTTCTTGAAAGATGTGGTAACTTCATCCAGGCTTGTGGTCAGTCTTGTGTTCCTCTAACCAACAGACAAAACCAAAGTCTTCCTGCCTGTTTG
The DNA here is from genome assembly GCF_016509475.1 of Prionailurus bengalensis. Classification (NCBI taxonomy): domain Eukaryota; kingdom Metazoa; phylum Chordata; class Mammalia; order Carnivora; family Felidae; genus Prionailurus; species Prionailurus bengalensis. The sequence continues at coordinate 80,890,883 of NC_057350.1, read as the reverse complement.
AGAGGGAAGTACAGAGGACTGGTGTGGATGAGACCCGGCCAATGACCTGCTGACTGATGGATTCTTGGCCTTCTATTTCTCCTCTCTGGGCCATCCTTCATAAATTACGGAGCTGATATTACTAATTGTAATTGTTTTGTGAATGAATTATTTTTCTTTATACGATTTTACGTCTTCTGTACTTTCCAAATTTTCTACAATGAGAATGTCTTAACTGACTTTAAAATGTGAATGTATTAGTTAACCTTTAAAAAAGTGAAAATGAAGGAATTGAAGTAAATGGCTTCTGAGATCCTTTCCAACTAAAAATATGACTTTATTATATTTTTAGAGAGAGGGAGGGAGGGGCGGAGGTAGAGAGAGAGACAATCTTAAGCAGGCTGCACATTGAGTGGCTCATGATCTGAGCCAAAACCAGGAGTTGGACGCTCAACCGACTAAGCCACCCAGGTGCCCCTCAAAAATATGATTTTAAAGAAAGATTAGAGGGGCGCCCGGGTGGCTCAGTCGGTTAAATGTCTGACTGCGGCTCAGGTCATGATCTCACCGTCGGTGAGTTCGAGCCCCGCCTCGGGCTCTGTGCTGAGAGCTCAGAGCCTGGAGCCTGCTTCAGATTCTGTGCCTCCCCCTCTCTCTATCCCTCCTCTGTTCACACTCTGTGTCTCTCTGTCTCTCAATAATAAATAAACTTTAAAAAAGAATTTAAAAAAAAAACAAAAGGAAAAGTTAACAAATGAGGTCACGGAGCACAGAGCAAGCTGTGAGCTGCCACTGAGCAGTTACGCCAGCTCTTAGAGCAGGAGCATCGACAGGTGAAACATGGAGCAGAAGGTCCAATTACTTGGAGGAAAGAGTCAGAAGTCCACCCTCTCTGTGATATAAGTTCAAGATGGAGACAGTGGACAACATGAATGAAAGAAAATCAGAGATTTCACTGAGGAAAACATCCCAGTACCAGAGAAGGGTACATAGGTAGATGAAAAGAGCACACGAGGCTTCTGGGTAGAGTGAGGAGAAAACTCAGCCCTAAACTCGTCCGAGTGAAATTTGGGGAAATGAAAGGAACAAAACCCAAACACAATCTAAAAGCTTTCAGAAAGAAAACAGATTTATCTACAAAGGAAAAAGAATCAGATCACCAAGCTTTTGATTGTCGATAATGGCTGCAAGAAATAATGGAATGATGTTTCGTGTTAAGAAAGAAAATGATCTTGAGCCTGGACTTCTATAATGACCCAAGTGATCATTAAAATGTAAGGTCAAACTCAAAGCATTTTAGGCATACAAAGTCTGTACAGTGACTCTCACTGCCAGAATTTCTGAAAGCTCTGGTCTAGCAACCGGAAAAAAAAGAACACGAGAGAAAATTATTGCAGAGAGAAACATTCTTGAGTAAAGAAACAAGGACAACTTAAAAATAAAATTAGTGTTGACTATTAAAAAATTAATATTATGCTAGATTTCAAATCCATAATGATCTCTATGTATAATCTGGGGTAAGAGGAGGTTAACATTTTTGTTAGAAATAGGGGGAGAGGGGCGCCTGGGTGGCGCAGTCTGTTAAGCCTCCGACTTCAGCCAGGTCACGATCTCGCGGTCTGTGAGTTCGAGCCCCGTGTCAGGCTCTGGGCTGATGGCTCGGAGCCTGGAGCCTGTTTCCGATTCTGTGTCTCCCTCTCTCTCTGCCCCTCCCCCGTTCATGCTCTGTCTCTCTCTGTCCCAAAAATAAATAAAAAATGTTGAAAAAAAATTTTTTTAAAGAAATAGGGGGAGATATAGATACAGCTCAATTTTAGGTTATAGAAAAATAGACTTATTGTATTGTTTGGACTGCAGCACTAAGTGGGAATTGCTTTCAGACTTTGAAACGAAGATCGGGAAGTTACATATAAAAGAAAAAAAAAAGACTCTGCCATCAAAATGGAAATAGCAGTCTTACCCAACATCCCCGATCGCTGAATAACTCCTTAATTTGCCTTCAGCACCTATTGGTTGACTGGTTAAGAGTAAGGATGGAGGGCTCTCAAGTTTTGCTGTACAATAAGATCAGCTGGGTAACTGTGTTTATAACTCTCAATAGCAGGTTTCACTCCCTATTAATAAGGTCAGAATCTCTGGGGTGGGACACAGGCATCAATAGTTTTTAAAACTCTCCAGGTAATCCCAGCATGCAGCTGAGTTAGCTAAAAGGAAAAGGTCTCACTTCATGTGGAATTAGATGGCCAAGTGACAGTGGTGAGGTCCTTGCACCTTCTGACATTCCTCTTACCCATCTCTACGCCGTAAGAGTTAACATGGATGCCCGCCATGGGTCCTGCCAGAGCTGAGAAACTGATTGTCTAAAGCCAGTTCAGAAAGAAGAGGATGTGTTTACTTCCTTCTGAAATGTATCACAGGGGACCCATCTGAGTACGGTGCTCACTCCCTTCCTGGTCATCAGAGTTGGCACCCACATTATTGCTCTGTCTGCTCTATTATAGCCAAACTTGACCCCCTTCTCATTAGGAGCTTATTAGGCGGCTGCCCACAGCCACAGGTTGAAAAGCCTATCAAGACATTCTTGACCTAGAATAGTGGTTAGCCCCCTTGCTGCGCTCTGCTGTTGGTCCCAATGCCAAGCCTGCAATACCTTCTCCTCTCCTCCCTGTCTATTCAGGACATACTCAGCTTATCTAGGAAGACACTGTTTGTTTTGTTTTGTTTTGTTTTGTTTTGTTCTCTCTACTCACTATCTTGGCTCCTAAGTACACGCCAACCTCCTTTTTGCCAATTATTTTTAACATCCTCCAAATGCTTGTTTGATTGTAAGTCCGATATTATGAAGAGGCATTTAAGCCTGCAGTCTTTGGTTTTTTGTTTGTTTTTTGTTGTGTTTGTTTGCTTTTTTTTTTGCTTGAACAAGAGTCTGCTTGTTTGTTTGTTTGCTCTGTGACCAGCTTGGGGCTTGAACTCATAACCCTGAGATCAAGAATTGCATGCTCTGTTGACTGAGCCAGCCAGGTTCCAGGCTCCCCAAGTCTGCGGTCTTTAAATGCGTTCTCAACACAACCCACCCGAGTGTATGTCACTCTCCTGCATGTCTTTTCCTCTTTGACATGGTGAAATCTAAATGCCTTTGCGTGACGTCCATGCACTCATCAATCTAGCGCTCATCAACCTCATGAAACACCACTTTCTCTGCCTTCTGGTGAAATCCATTTTCCAGTCATGTCTCCAAGTCTCCATGCCTTCACTGCTGGGAGAACATGCTACCCACACAGCCTCTCCACTCATCTTCTCTGAGAAGCACTCTTGGAGGCCGCAGTCAGCATTGAGTTCACCTGCCTCTGTGCTCCCATACTACTCTTTTCCTCCCTCTATGATGGAAGTCATGACTGTGTGTTATAATTACATTTCTCATGTGTTGGTTTCTCTTGCTAGACCACAGGGAACTCTGTCGTCACCCATGACTATCACAGTGCCTAATGTTTAATAAATACTTATCAGATGAATGAATGAATGAGAGAAATGATTTCTAGATCCTAACTGACTTGGCAAAAAAAAAAAAAAAAAAAAGACCTTGAGCTTGGTCAAAAATCAGGCTTAACGTGAGAGTGTGTTAAAATGCTTATTCCCAGGCTTCCGTCCATAAACGTTTTCATTCGGTAAGATGGGGATAAGACCTGGCAATCTGCATTTTCAAAAGCCTCCATATATGAGTCTGATTTGTCAGATCTGGGGACTTGCCGTCGCCTGGGGGATTTTCCCTGGGAAATGATGTGCTTTTGCCATTCTTCCAGTGTGTGGAGTCCAGAGAAACAGGGCTGGTCATGGGGCTGTTTGGCCTCTCCCTTTCCAGGAGGTTCCAAGAGACCAGCTGCCCCTCCAGCATGCTCACCCGAGTGACGAAGAGTCTGTCCAGCTTAAAATGTTCTATGGACTGTGCCCTAAAGACAGCAGACCTGTGCCCACGCAGACTTGCACGGTCATGGAGCCCATCCTGACAGCGGATTTGCATTTTGGCTGCCTTCTAATCCAAGAGGATCTGAGGAAAATAGAGCAAACACTTTGCTCTCTGGGTCCTGTCATCTTTTCACTTTCTGATGTGACTGACAGCCCGGGCATGGGCAGTCTGTTTTTTCAGCCTCCATCCTTCTCTAAGTGAATATTGATGCTGTGTTTACCTCTAATTAATATTCATTGCAATAAAGGAATTACACTCATCACTATTAATTATATCCTTCTTGCAGAAACCGGCTTTTAATAACATATATTCCAGGGTGGAAAAAACAAGCTGCCTGTCCCCAGCCTTGTCTGGTGCCAGGAAAGCCGCCTCTGTGAGTGATACAGGCGGTTTCAATTTGTTTACTTGGTGCGGTGGGAAGAGCTGTGGGTGGAACGTTAGCTCCTCGAAGTTCTAGCTCCAGCCCCACCGCAGCTACTGTGGGTTCTTGGGTTAATCCCTTCCTGCCCGGGCTTCACCTTCAGGTCTGAAATGTGGTTGGACCGGATCAGTCATTCTCGTCTATGGCTGCACATTGGGATCACCTGGGGGAATTAGTGAACAAGGCCAAAGCCCGCACCATATTCCAGATGAAATAAAACAAAGTCTCTGTGGACTGGGCCCAGGCACCGGTCCTTTCTGGAAGATTCTCAGATGGAATTCTTTTGAACGTCGAGAATTTCAGGGTTGATAACTGCTGATGTGGGAGTCCTCCTTACCAGTCTCCTAGTTGCTTATGGCTCCTGCACAGCATCCAGAAGGACGCTCAGCTCTGCCCTGGTTCTCCCTTGTGCTGGGGGCTTACATCCTGGATTCAGCTTCGTGGCGTTCCCTAGGAGCAGAGAAGAGGGAATAATATTCACCAGACACCTGCTATGTGCCAGGCACATCCAGTATCTCATCTGTCGGTCATCAGACACATGTCTCATGTCTGCTATGCGCCAGGCATGGGGTATTTAATGTTGGCGAACAAGGAACCTTCTGATCTAGTAGAGGAGAGAGAGTTTAAGGCGATAAGTAGCAATTAATTACAGGAGATTAAAGAGTTGCAAAGTAAAAGTAGAGGTTATCAGAGCACGTAACGATGATGCTGGGGAGTGTTGGTCCAGGAAACCTGCTTGATAAAGGCACATCTAAGATCTAAGGCCTAAGAACAAGCAGGACTTAGTTCACTTAATCGACCGGGAGGAGCACTGGAGTCAGAGACAACGCCCTCACGAGGCAGATGCTGTGGTTCCTGTTTTACAGATAAGCCAACTGAGGCCCAGCGCTTTTCCTGAGGTCGAGGCAACCACCTTAGTTCTAACTTTTTGGCCGGGAGGGGTTATTAGACACCACTGAAACCACGTGATGGGGCAGAACGGGTCGAAATGACCTTGGCTGCAGCTGGACAGAGTAGGAATCAGGTTGGAGCGGGAACGGAGTGAAGCCACAGGCCCAAGGTGGGCTGCAGGTAGAAAACACCACCTGCTTGGTTGCGCGGCAGACTGAGCGTGGTCCCGGAACACATCACAGTGTTCACGCCCATCTCGGACGGGAGTAGCGTTCTTGGTAAGGCAGACAGGACATGTGGGATGCAAGGAGGGGTCCAACAGCAAGGGATACTCGGATGATGCCAGCAACGGGTCTCCTCCCGTTGGCCTGGAGTTCAGAGATGGGATCCCAAACTCGGAGAAAGGCAAGACAGTGCCCTGCCAGTCAGGACTAGACAAGCCCAGCGATGCAACTGCCTCCGGGAACAGGGTAACACCACATCTTGACAACTGGCCAGGGCTCAGAGGTGAGAGTAAAGCAGGAAGTCAAAGCCAGTGTAGCGCCACCAGACTTGATGCTGAGGTCCAGAGCTTTGACCCACAGGATCGGTGTGGGAGGTTGTGGGCGGGCTTACCTGAAGATGGGAATCAAGTAGCTCCAAGTGTGGAGGGAGCAGGTATACGGAGGGGGGAGGCAGGAGGGGTTTGACTGTCCAATCCAGTGGTCCTCGGTGGTTATGCGATTCTAGTATCTCCTTAGAATTTTCTTCAATATGTCTGGGGTAGAGTGTGGGCACCCGCGCTTTTAAGAATCTCCATAGGCAACTCTAGTGGACGTAAGAATCACTGATTTAGACCAATCCCTTCAGTGTTGCAGATGAAGAAACTGAGGCCTACAGAAAAGAGACTTGCCCAAAGTCATATATCATACTAGCAGAAATAGGATTTAAACCCTGGTTTCTTCATGCCCAGTCCAAAGTACCTAAATGTTCAAGTTGGAAATTAACGTCAACAGCAGTAACAACAGCCCCTTAAGTGCATACCCCTAGGCCTCTGATTCCATCTGATCTTCACAATCAGGGACTATTTATGCCCCAGGTAGCAGATCAGCAAACAGAGGCTGTGTGACTGGAAATAATTTACTTGCTCAAGGCCATGCGGCTGGGCTGGGACAAGAACACCTTCTTTCCTAGTCCTGAGATCTTTCTCCGGTGTCAGATGATAAAAGTAGGCTTTTTTTTTCCCAAGAGGAAGGCCCGACCCTTCTCAACCTGGACAGTCTAATGGCCCCCAATCCATTTCCTGTACATGTCGCCAACAAGCCCCTAATGGAGTGACGCAATAAAGCCAAAGGGGAGCCTGGTAATTAGTGGCCTAGAGGCATAAGTGACATTTGGACAAGTGGACAGCTGGCTGCAGTGCATTTGGCACCCCAAGGGTTCCAGCAACCGGAGCTAAAGCGCCAAGTACATCAAACTCAAGTGTCACCAAGGTCTGAGCTCAGCTGCTCCCTTAGCATTTGCAAAATGTCCTGCCCGCAGTCTGCCCCTCGCATCCTCTGTTGGCCATTTTCAGGAGCAGATGAGCTGAGGTTACATGCAGCTGATCCCAGACCTGCTGGTTAATTATCTTGGCCTGTAATTAGTGTTTCTTATTCCTCACTCCTTGCCAACTTCCGCAGTTAATGTATCATTCTCTCCCGGCAGATTCTCCTTTGGGAGGGCGCCGAGGCCACGGAATGAAAATTTCCGGTAGTGGCAGCCTTTTGGAGTTGTTCGGTCTGCGGACATCACCCCTGGCACCATCCCTGATCCCTCTCTCTGCCTCACAGGCCTCACAGTCTGTATCAGTCACCAAGTCTTCCGGTCTCTCCTGAACGTTTCTGTACCATGCCTCTGTCTCCCCATCTTTGTGTGCTCTGATTTGCTCAGGCTTCGTCGACTCCTGCAGTATTTTCTTAATGGGCTTCCTGCCCGGGTCCTGCAAATATCTCCTATGGGATAAAGGCAGAATAATCTTTCTAAATTGTCTACCAGGCTGCGTTGCTCTCCCATCTAAAGCACAACCTTTTTAGTTGGGCATGTAATGCCCTGTGCAGTAGGCTCTATTTTTCAACTCTTTCTTTCACATGGTTTTTACACTTCACTAATTCAGAACTGCTGTAACTCTCTCCTCCTTCCCTTGCACATCCCAACATATATGTATATATGTGTACATGCACACACGTGCAGGCATCATCCGTCCACGCTGCCCCGTCACCGGGAGGATGGAAGAAGGGGCAGGAAGGGGTCCTGATTGATGTGGGTGCACCCTAAGAACCATCCCAAGGAAAGGGAGAAAAGACTCTATGTGGCTTTGGGAGATAGGACTAGGAGCTGTAAGTTCTTTTTAATGTACAGAATAATTATTCAACGGTCAATAGTGTTTGAACACAGGGTGGGCTCCCGCAGGAAATAGTGAAGGTGGCCCCTGGGGGATTCAGGAAGAGGCTATCTGTCCAAGCTGCTGGAGGTGCAGTTCTCGATCTCGGCACAGTCTGGGAGTCCTTGGCCCTCCGCTGACATTCTAATCCCAAGGTTCCGTTAATTTCTGATACGAAATCCGCATGAAGTTTTGCTGGATCCACAACGAGTTATCTCTTTGGGAAAATCTCTCACCTCTCTGCACTCCATTTCCCTAGATGCATGCACACAACTGCTCTGCAGACATCCCCAACGTGGGCGATCTCTACGAGGCACAGGGAACTGTAGCACTCGCTGCCTCACACAGCTTCGAGTATCTAGCGGAAGCTAGAGTCTTACACTCATGCAGCTACGCAAGCTTGAGGGAGAAGAGCAGGAAAATCATTCGAATAATGCAGGGACACCACCTGGCTTCCACTTGGTACACAGGGCCCCGTGCCGGGAGAAGTGTGGTGGCAGGTGAGAGCGTGCCAATCCCTCATCACCATCTCATTCCCCGAGTGCTGCTTGGGGGTGGAAGGCACCCTCAGCGATGTGGCGACGACACCAGCTGCTTCATCTAAGGCATCTCCAGAAAGTTCCAGCCTGGAAAGGCCAACGGGCGGTGTTGGACTCAATGGGAAACATTACGTCAGGTAACGTGGGGCTTCCCGAGGGACTTTAGAGGGAAATTTGGGTGCCGTTTGATTTTCCCTCAGATGCCAACTTGAGTTCAGGTAGAACTCCGCTACGTAAGGCCTATCACCATTTCCAGTGTGGACCACAGAACTTCTCTCCTCCTCCACAGAAGCCTGAGGAAGCATGGTCGTGGCCTCCCTGCCACCCCACCCCCCCCACCGCATCTCAGGAATTAGTGATGAGTAATTGTTTAGAAAACAAGCTACGTTAGTCTTTCAGGATTACTGTGGTAGAAAGAACATTATTCTAATGGTTAGTGACCCCAGTTATGGTCCCTTACCAGTTTTGTGATTTTAGGTAAATCTCTTCCTTCCCGGGCTCGGTCTCTCTATGTGTGTTGAGGGGAGGGAGGGGATAAGGGACTAAATGATCTCTGTTCTTCCTTCCGATGTGAATGTGCTAGAATGCTCTGATTTCTCTATGTCAAAGGTCAACAAACTTTTTCTGTAAATGGCAAGGTAGTTAAGAGTCTGCATGCCCCATGGTCTCTGTAGCATCTACTCAGTACCATTATTGCATGAGAGTAGCAATAAATTAATGATCGTGGCTTTGTTTCAATAAGACGTTATTTATAAAAACAGGTGGCAAGCTGAATTTGGTTTGCTGACCCCTGGTTTGTCGACTCTTGTTCCAGACGACTCTATTTTCCACAAAATAGGACTGTCTCCAGCCTGAAGTAAGCGGTGGGGACTCCACTCTATTCCACTAAGTTGACTCTTTCATGAAGGGACTCGCCCAAGGCTCCTTCCTTCACCTCTGCCAGAGTCAAGTGGTTCCAGCTTATAGTCAGCCTTTCCTTAAATCATCTCCGAGTTCTCTTGAATTCAGAACCGAGAACCATGTGGTAAAGTAGTGGGAGTTGACCATTTTCAGTCTGTAAAGTAAGTCTAGGTTTTCAAGATTTCTCAAACCCCTATGATGAGTGGAAAATGTAGTGAATAATAGAGTTATTGAATCTTTCCAATAATAAGATCTAGAGAGAATATCTCAAGAGCGAGGCACATTGATCTTAACTTGGCATTATCCTCTTGATCTAGCATCAGTGACTTTTATAAATATATCCTCCTATAACTATCACCGACTATTGTATCAATTTTATCACTTCTAAGCTGGGTGTCTTCAAAGAAGTTAATCTCTCTGGGCTTCAGTTTCTTAATTGAGTGAAACAATCTGTTTAAAGAGCTTTGCACAGCACCTTACTGGCACACAGTAAGCAGTTGATAGATAGATGCCTTGTCCTGTGAATATTCTCCATACTTACCCATCTCCGGGCCTTACTTGTCTTCACCCTTGCACATCTGCATTCTTCCCATTTTACAAGATTAAGCGCAAATATTAATTGGCCAGAAAGTGTTTCTTAATCTTCCTGGCGAGAAATAAGCTTCCCACGTCCCGCTAACCCCCTTAACGGAGACTCCTAATTCCTGGTTATTTTCTCCTTTGTCAGAGTGTGTCGGCACCTGTTACCATAAACCTGTTAGGGACAGAAAACCTCACCAGTTCTTGTCTGGATTCTCCCCATGGTGGGAGCCCCGTGCCTAAGCGCACAAAGGAGTCTTTGTTCGGGTTGGTCAAATTAATGAATCAAGTAAATGATGAAAAGCCTCACTAGCCAGATTCGACTTTCTCTTCCACTTTGCATTCTGTACTTGGTTTCGTGAGGATGGGGTCTCCTGTCAGTTTCCAGTAGAAATCTAACAAGGCTCATTCGTCTTCGGATTATATTGGATACGATAACTGACAGAGATGTGATTCTTACTCAGGTTCGTTTGAGTACGGGTGGATGGTTTTTCTTGATAACTTGCAGCTATGAACTCATCCATTTATACCACAGCCAGGCACAGACTGGAGACTTGGAATATGGGCCTGGGAGACAGCAGGAGCAGGTGGGCTTGAAGCCTAGGGCTCAAGAGAGGATTTGTCAAATTTTGCTAATTAAGTCTGGGGCCCCTCTTTCCCTCAGCCTGTCAGGATGATGAGAATGGGCTGCAGCTAAGCTATTTTACTAGAGAATTCCCACTGTAATATTTTTTTCCTTGTCCTTAGTGAAAGAGAAGTCTGTGCGCACTAGCCATGTATTGAGGCCATACTTTACCCCAGTTTAGAATGTATATTTGTTCCTACTTGACTTCCAACTTACGGAGTTTAGTTTAACTTTGGGGAAATTTTGGTTCCCAGGCCTATGATACTTCCACGTGTGGCATGAATTACAGACTTTTAGAAAATTGAAAAGGGACTCGGAGATCAACGACTCTAAAGTCCAATGCATTCCTTTTCCCCCGAACGTCTCTAAGGGAGGGCCATGCATCTCGCTCTGAACGCGCCCAGGGACAGGGAGTTTTACTGCTGTGTGACAGCGCATTTCTTTTTCATCGTAACACCAGTTTTTATTGATGTTAATAGTCACATCAGCTTGCATTTTCATAGTGACATACTTGCAACAAAGTATCTTCCTGTTCATAACGTTTTGACTTTCACAAGGTTGTTGGGAAGAGGCGTCGCCGCATTCTGTCGGCAGTCTTCACTGATGGCGCATTCTGTCGGCAGTCTTCACTGATGACGGATGACTGCCACCACGCCAGGGGGTCTCTTTTTTCAAAAATAACAGCTGTTTTCCCCTTCCGAACTATGAATAGTGGAGCGTATGTTCTCAAAGTGCAGGGGGGGGGGGGGGGAAGAAAACACTCTGTTTTGAACTCAGATGCTGTCTCAGTATTCCTTTCAGATGGCTTGACCACGTGGCCAGAGTTCAGGGACCAAAGGAAGCCTGGAAGAGGTCCCACCTGCCCTGACTGGCACTTCAGTTGCCATGGAGATGATTCAGGCAGTCACCTGGGATCTGCCTGCAGCGAGTGATGGTTCGCATCTCAGAGAGCCGGGGGCCAAGCCCGGGAGCCGGGAGCCGCTGGCTGAAATGGCAGCATTTTCAGCCCCAGGACCGGCTCTCTCGGCCCCTGCTGGCACCAGCTGTCCTGGGTGGGCCAGGCCTGCTGAGGGGCGCTGCTCTTTTGCAGTGTCCTCTTTTCCCTCTCACGAGCCTGGATAAGTTCATGAACCCAGTGGCCTTCCCCTTCCTTAATTCAGGAATCCTAGCCTGTCTACCTGTTGCCATGGGTCTACCTGGAGAGGGTCTAATGCCTTTCAAGGCCTCAACAGCCCAGCCTTAATTGTGTTGAGGGAACCTACACTGGCTGATGGGGCTGACAGGTCTAAGCTGTGTTCATAAGAATGAAAATTAATAATAATGATAATAATAACGCGAGGCATTTCAGAGAATGAAAGGAAAGCTATAACACTGACACATAAAAATAAAACAGAGCCCATTTAAATAGAATAGAGGAAAGAGAGAGCAAGAATGAGAACGCTTTGATACAAATTTTGAGTGAGATTCAAGAAGATGTTACAAAAGAGAAATAATGAGAAATAACAACAATAGAGGCGCCTGGGTGGCTCAGTCCGTTAAGCCTCTGACTTCAGCTCAGGTCATGATCTCACGGTTCGTGGGTTTGGGCCCTGCGTCAGGCTCTGTGCTGATGGCTCCGAGCCTGGAGCCTGTTTTGGATTCTGTGTCTCCCTCTGTCTCTGCCCCTCCCCCGCTCGCACTCTGTCTCTATCAAAAATGAATAAATGTAAAAAAAAAAATTAAGAAATAACCACAATAATAAGAAAGAACCCTCAAAAGTTAGGAAATATAGTTAAAAAAAATTTCTAAAATTGAAACTTCCCACAGAAGCAGTGATAATATATGCAGGGACTGAAAACTGGATTAGTCATCTAAGAAAGAAACCTAAAAATATAGTCCAGAATATAGACCAAAAAAGACAAATCAATGAAAATTTTTAACGCAAATAAAAGAGAAATGGAAGGTGGACTCAGGAAGTATAATTGACAAAGACAAACAGCTCCAGAAGAGGAAAAGGAAAGAATGGATAAACAATAATTAAAAATTGTGATTTCTTGGAACTGAAGAAAGAGAAATGCTTTTGTATAAAAAGTCACAGGATTATAGATGTAATTAATAAAATAATACGAACACACATTTTGCGGTGAAGTTTTAATTTCCAGAAATAAAAAGGATATTTTATAAGTTTTTTAAAAAGAGAGAGCAGGGCTCAAAAGAGTATGCACCTGTGAACATCTTACAAAGGACTTGAAGATCTATGCCTTCTAGATTAAAATTTAATCAGGAATAAAAGTTCAGATTGGGGAAAATGAAACATACAAGAAAAAATGCTGATTTTCAATGAATCCAGAAAATCTCATTTTAAAATATAACTCGAGTTTCTTAAAAGAGAAGAAATCAATATTTTAACAACTCGGACTAAAAATTCCAATCCTGTTAACAGGCAAAAGGAGGATAGAGTGAGGGAAGGCACGCTAATAGTCTCTTGGTGAGGGAATGTAAACGCGGTTAGTAAAAGATTTGTAGTTGGATAGGTTACAATAAGCAATCCCTAGGAATCTGGTTTTAGATGAATGAAGAAAATAAAAAATATAAAGCATGAGGAGTGGGAAAAGTATAACAACAAGAAGACTCTAAATGAAACGCATAGGGGTGCCTGGGTGGCGCAGTCGGTTAAGCGTCCGACTTCAGCCAGGTCACGATCTTGCAGTCCGTGAGTTCGAGCCCCGCGTCAGGCTCTGGGCTGATGGCTCAGAGCCTGGAGCCTGTTTCTGATTCTGTGTCTCCCTCTCTCTCTGCCCCTCCCCCGTTCATGCTCTGTCTCTCTCTGTCCCAAAAATAAATAAATGTTGAAAAAAAACTAAAAAAAAAAATAAATGAAACGCATAATTCTTCAGGAGAGTTGAAATAACCAAAACTGACTCTGGACAGGGCTCTCTGGCCCTCCCCACCGTGCATATATGGGTACAGAGGCATCTGTGGGCGGGGCCTTTGTGCCAGCAGCTTCCAGTGACTGGGCAGTTCGGTTCAGGAGGCCCCCATTTGGGCTGCAGAGCTCAGCATGTTTTTCAGGCCATTTCTGCCAGTATCATAAGGTCTACTATATTTTCATTCCCTCCTGGGTCCAATGTCTACTTTTCCATGTAACCTGGAAGTGGAAGGAGGTGTGGATAATTAGCTTTCTAGCATATTCCAGAGTGTAAACAGAAGGAAAATTTTCCCGGATGTTTTAATAAGACTGGCATAGAGCCGACACCAAAACTCGATAGAGGACACACACACGTGTGCACGCACACACACGCACAGATACAGACAGCTCTGATTTATGAGTGTTATATTCATTTTGTCAAATGGACTTAGGGAAGACAATGGAGCTAACTCGTTCATGTTGCTAACAAATATGGGAGTGTGTCTTCCGGCACGCTGAAACTAGGCACTTGAAGGTTCCTGTGTGCTGCTTCCAGGCACCCTTTCTCCTGGGTGGGGCAAGGTGGTCCCCAGCAGGTGCAAGCCAGCAGTCTCTCAGTGGGGAGCCACAGCAGAATAAGAGCCACGTCTGTACTGACAATTCCAGTACAAGTCCTGAGAAGGGAACTTATTGGTCCAGCTTGGCTCCCATGTCCATTACTGAGATTCCTTCTGTGGCAGATCTGGTGCTCCAGCAGGCCCGGAGGGCACCATGGGTCCACGTCCAGAACAATGGCAGAGTTAGCCCAGAACAATGGCAGAGTTAGCGTAACCCGAGCCTCACGGGCTCAGAATGAGTAAGCGGTAACTGTCCAAATGAAAACAGGGCCCTTTAGGAAGAGAAAAGAGAATGGATTCTGGGCAGATGGAACAAAAACAAGTCAGACACACACAGACAACAAACAAAAATACAGGGGCGCCTGAGTGTTTCGGCTGGTTAAGCGTCCAACTCTTGATATGGGCCCAGGTCATGATCTCATGGTTTGTGAGTTCGAACCTCACATCGGGCTCCATGCTGACAGCATAGAGCCTGCTTCGGATTCTCTCTCTCTCTCTTCCTCTCTCAATATAAATAAATAAGGTTTAAAAAAAACAAAACAACAGCAGCTAATGTAAGGTTAGTCATAAAAATCTTAGCAAATCAAATGTAGCTGTATATTCAAGGAATAGTACACTACTAAAGTAAAGAGTATCCCAGGTATGCAAGGATGGCTCAGCATTGGGAAATCCATGAGTGCAAATCAGAACAGTAATTGTTTCAAAAACAAAAAACAAAAAACAACAAAACAACATGTAGGGGAAAGGCATAGGACCTGATTCAGCATCTATTTCTGGTTGACTCATTCCTTCAGCAAATATTTCTTGAGCACCAACTATTTGCTAAGCACTTTTTCCAGGGAACAAAATGGAAAATGGAAAAGTGAACAAAATGGACAAAACTCCCTGCCTCATGGAGGTCATGTATTGGTGATTAAAATGTCATGCAAAAATAGTTAGAAAGTGAACCATCCTAATATTATGATAAAAAATTATCTTTCAGATGCTAACAGTAAGCTTTATATTAAATATTGAAGCACTAAAGTTCTTCATATCCTAGAGTTCTTATGTTATTTATCTTTCAGAGCACAATTTTAATAAGATTTCTGAGAAGCATCAATATAGGTACTATCTGAGTCCTTGCTTGTTAAGAACATCTTTTTACCCCCTCGCAAGTGAAATAACTTGATATATTTTTCAGCCTTGAATGTTTTCCCTTTAAACTTCCCAAATGTTGTTTCTTTTCCTTCTGGCTTTTAATGTTAATAAGAAATGATCTGAAGCTAACTTGATTTCTGTTTCTTTGTAGGTGAACCATTTCTTTTTCCGTTTGCTGGGATACCTGTAGGTTTTTGTGTTTCTTGTCTTCCTCTGATATGAAAAAGAAAAAAAAGAAAAAACTTACCAGAGTATGTGCGTGTGTAGGACTCTTAATTAATGATGGCCTTTCTGAATCTTTTCTTTCTTTTATTTTTAAAAAATAATTTATTGTCAAGTAGGTTTCCATACAACACCCAGTGCTCATCCCAACGGGTGCCCTCCTCAATGCCCATCACCCACTTTCCCCTCTCCCCCACCCCCCTCAACCCTGAGTTGAGTTTGTTCTCAGTATTTAAGAGTCTCTTATGGTTTCAAACTGAAGCAGAAGTCTTTCTCTGAAGCGTAGGTCTTTCTTTTTCTGGACCTCTGTATTCTTTGCCAGGGTTCCTTGTGTGACCTGGAAGTTTGTTGGGGGCAGTGGCCTCATTTGCCCGCCTTCAGAGTCCACTGGCATCAGGCTCATATGTCCTTGGCCATGCTCCAAATTAAGTATACCCTTTATGCTACAAGGACCAGGAAACTTAACTCAAACAGATTCGGACAATAAAGGGGAACAACAATGCCCAGTTCACTGAGATAAGGTGAACCCTTGAAGAGTGTTTTGCCAGGGCCCAGTGATGTTGTCAAGAACCAAGTTTCTTTTGATCTCCCTTCTCTGCCTCTGAAGCGTCAACTTCACTCTGAGACTGAACTTCCTCAAGGAGACAGAGGAGGTGCATGCGGTAGGCTCCGGAGATCCTATCTGCACCCTACACGACCCAGCAGGAGTGGGATCTCACCGGCTCAGAATGGGCACCCGAACTTATAACTGTTGAAGGGAAATGCACTTTCACTGATAGGTTTAGACCCATCTTGGCCCCCCTTTGGCCCCCAAGGCTGAGATGGGGTCCATTCACTGCTGTTCCTTGCCCCACCACACCACAGCATTATGGGTGACAGGGAGTTACCTATAATATATTCAGGTTTTTAATGTTTCTTTTAGTGTGTTCTCAGAGTTGGAGGCAAGTTCCAGAAGTGGTCTAAATACTGCAGACAGAATCGTATAATAAAGTTAGGGAGAGTACCCGAATAAGAAAAAATGCGGAGTGTCCATAAAATATGAACAAGCCTCAGAAATATCATCGGTTAGAATAGTATTCAGCAACAAAAAAAGAGTGAAGCACTGAGATCAGGGATGCTGCTAAGTATCTTGCAATGCACAGAATAGGCCCCCATAACAAAGAGTTATTTAGCCCAAAATGTCAATGGCTGAGGTTGAGAAACCCTGGCCTGAAGAGGGAGGCAGAGGTCATGAAGGGTTATGGGGTCAAGCCAAGGAGTTGGGTCTTCCATTTAAGAGTAGTAAGGAAACAGGGGATTCCGTGGTGGGGGTGGGGGGTGGGGGGGTGGTTGGCATGATAAGATCTGAATTTTAGATAGATTACTTTCAGTGCGGCACATTGAAGGGTCCTGTGGAAATCAAAGTGGAGGCGGTCAGGAGACAATTGCAGATGAGGTTATGACACTCAAAGGGACTGGACCTGTAGGCGGGCAGCAGGGTGCATAAGGCCATTATAGGCAGGAAAGCCTGGGCTATCCTAAGAGTAGAACATCAGACAAGACGGTAGAGCTCTGAGGGCCACTGCTAAGCATAGGAAGAACTTGCACAGGAGGCTAAGAGAGTGGCTAGAAAGCTGAGCAGAAAAACAAAACAGAACAGGACTGTGTGGTATCATAGAAGTCAAAGGAGCTTTTGTTTCAAAGAGGCCGAAGCCCTGCCCAGAGATCAAGTCATATGATGACTAGGAATTACCCAGTGGGTTTAGGAACAGGAAGGTTAAGGGAGACGATGGTGAGGCTGGGATTAGTGGGGTGTTGGGGACAGAAGTCAGGTGTAGTGGGAGGTAAGGAAGTGGCGGCAGTGAGTGTGTGACTCATTCGAAAAAGTGGCTACGACGGGGAGGCAGGATGTCAGTGATGGCTGGAAGGGGAGGTGGGGTCAACACATTTAAATGCCAAGTGGAAGCATCAGTAGACAGAGACCATCAGAAATATGAAATAGGGAAATGAAAACGTCAAGATTTTCGGGAAGGATGGGAGTCATTGCTCGGCTTAGGTTGAAGGACACCTCATTAAAAAGCAGGAAGGAAGGACAGAGGGATGGGCACAAAGGAGTTTGTAGGTCTGGTAGCAGAACATTGAAGAGGTCCTCATCTGAAGCTTTCGGCTTTCCTGGTGAGTGGGGTAAAGCCATCTCCTCAGCATGAGCTGGGAAAATGGCAGGTTGGGATTTGGGGGAGAGTGTACACAGTTCGAAATAGCTGCAGTAGAGTGGAAGAGAAGGAAGCCGAGAATTTTCTGGACAAGGTAGAGGGCTCTACTGAGACCGGAAACGTAAATATGCAATGGCATCCACATGTGTGTGTTTTCCCAACAGCATCCGGCAGGCTACTTAAGCACTTGACCAAAGCAGGAAGCAGGTTCACCCGTGGTTGGGATTTTTAGCAGTCAGATGGGACAAGTCTCAGTGTCAGACCACCTTATCTAATCTGGAGACGGAAGGAGGTGAAGGTGGCAGGGCGCTGACGGATGGAGAGGGTAGGGAGGGCAGGGGCTGGCAAGGTCTAGCAATAGCTTTGGTGGGAGTAGCCGAAGGAGAGAGCTGGTTGCAGCTGGACACGGGATAATCTGGGACATGACAAGGTCAAGTATGAGGCCGCAGGATGGTGTGGCTTAACTGAGTGGAGATGAAAGTTCCTGAAAATGACTAGAGCCAGGAATACAAGATGGATTTTCGTCATCAAAGCTGCCTTGTCTCGGGAGACTAGAAGTAGAACATACCTCTCAAGGCAAGAGCAGATCCTAAGTAATGTCTTGTTTTCAGTTCTCCCCTGCATTTTATCTGTAAATCTAGACCCACTCGTACTTGTTACGCATCAAATCTATCTAGCAGTCGGCACTTAAGGAAATCATGCAGAGAAAAGTGGAAACGTTTCTGAAGGCTACAAATGAACGCGGACCATTGTGTGCTCACTGACTTGAGGGTCAGAGCTACGGAAAGTGTGGTAGCCTAGACTTTATCATAATCTTTTTGCAAACAAGCTCCCACTTAGCCCACTTACACTGACCCTTGGACTTGCACCAAGCCAAGCAGGGCCATGCCAGTTTCTCCTGCACTTTATTTTCAATACCAGGGGAGAGGGAGATGCACTCAGAGATTTTAATAAATCCAGGGAGACGCCCTAGAGTCCTCTCCTCCAGCCGACCTTTGGTGGTGAACTGTTCAATATCCTCTCTATGGGGATGCCCTGTCCATTCCTGGAAGAGTTTGAATGTCAGTCCCCGTCTTTAATTCTTAATCCGGCCCTCTGTGTGTTACTCAAAATTCCTGCGATGCTGCTAGAAGAGAGGGGCTGGTGGGTAGGATGAGCCACTCCGTCTCTGTGCCACTTGGAATGACAGTCTTGTTCAGTTGTCCCTTACGTTGTATGAAAGCTCTTCTTGTAGCTTCCCCCTCGGGTCAGCCCTTGGCGTTCCCAGGGACAAGCTTGCATGCTTCTGCACACACCTAAGGTCTTTGGTAATTCTAGCTAGCCCTCCGTCAGTGGATCTTCCCTTCCTCAAGGTACAGAGCCCTGTTTCCTTCACCACCCCTCCCTTGTCTTAGGCACCAACCTCTACACACTGTCCTCCTGCACGTCTAGATCTCCTCCTCAGCTTTACCTACTCCCCAGTTCTCTTTGAGGGAAAAGTAAGCTCTACCAGGAGATAGGCTTTCCACCTTCAGAGAACTGCTCTAAAGTTCACTACCCTACTACCGCCTCGGGACAACCTGAGGCTGTGGATCACAAGAATCTGGGATATGGAAAGACCCTTTTGCCCCCCCAGTGTAGATCCATAACCTCAACCCTCCCACAGAATGCCAGCGCTAGGACTGAAAGGGCTGAGCCCGAGACTCTCCGAACTAATGCTTTATTATGCGGAAAGGAAGCTGAGGCAGGGAGATGCCCGGTAATGGTGCCTGAACAGACCATGGCAATCGGCCGTGGATTCAAATCCGGGTCCTCTCCCCCGAATCCGATCCCTTTTGTTTATCAATTTCCCTGGGGATAGTAGCTCGTTTTCTTCTCCCTAAATATCTGGGCCAGAATAATTTTTCAGCTCAGTGCCACACGGGCGTGCTCCGAATACTCATTTCCCGCGCCCCGGGAGCTTAACGAGAACAAAAAGTGGATCCGAAAGTTAATCGGTTATTGGGAGACATGGACTGTAACAAACGCAAAGTGGGAGAAAACACACAGAAAGTAAAGCCTCGCAGTGTTCGCAGCCTTATGACATTCACCAGGCTGTGGCCGAAATTGGACACGACAGAGCATTATAAATCGTGGGGCTGGCAGGGAAGAGCCAGGGGAGAAAACAGTGCGGCAGTGCCGATGCCCGCAGCCACATCCGTCACCTGCAATCTCCCAGCCCGCCTGCCTTCAGAGCAGGTCTTGTGCACCGCGCGGTTCGTTCAGAAGCAGTCGCTCTCCCTACTCACCGAGCTCTCTGCGGATCTGACACTTGCTACTGATGCTCAATAATTAAAGGTGCTCCCAGGGCCAGCTGAGCCCCTCCTCACCGAAACAAGGTGATAATGAATCTGGATTTTGAAAACTGAAATGGAAAAGAAAAAAAATCTCTGAAGAGTTGGCAGGGAGAGAGAGAGAGAATTGACCTCTTTTCCTCCAACAACAGTGGAAAGCCTAACCCTCCATCTTGTGGCCAAGAATGAAAAGCGCCCCACAGGGAGGTATGGGAACCAGGCTGTGAAATTGATCCGGGGAGTGAACTGGGAGAAATCAGTAACTTCGTGGAAGACTTTAGGTCAGATTCTGAGATGGCTCCAACACCCATCTCCTAAACTCTCCTTGGGGGGAAAATATTGCCAAGCATCTACCTAGAGATCGGGATCAGGGATCCTTTAACATACTCCCCAAACCACCCCTGGGGGACCTGTGGCTTTGAGCCCGCTTGCCTCCTGCTGCCGGCCTGGCCTCTTGGCTGCTCTCAGCACCACTTCAGAATTCTCACTGATACCAGGATCTCCCCAAGGCCTGGGCTGCACTGTCATGGCCAGCCTGAGGCCGCAGAGGTAAAAAGCCAAGTTCCTGCTGATTGGAGTGGCCAATCACAGCTGCAGGCCGTGCAGCATGTCTGCAGCTTTGCATCGCGATGGCCAAGGCTGATCTGCCTCCATTGCTCATAGCCCTCTTCCCTGGATTTCAGTGTATACCATTGTTGATTAAATTCGTACAGGACGACTGTGGCCTTCTCTTGGACTCCGTCCATCAGAAAGCAAGCTGCTTTCTGATGCCAGGGCCACTCAGCCTTGGCAAGTCAACGACTGGACTAATCAAGGCTGACCTTGCCTTCCCGAATCACACAGTGCAAGAAAGTGCACAAGTGGGACTCAAAGCACCTGGCTGAGCCTCCTGTCGCTGCCACTCAGAATGTTAGATCTTGGTGAGTGGTTCGGACTGCCCGAGCCTCAGATTTTTAACGTATTAGTGACTTTTAGGCAAGAGTGTATGCCAATATCATTCTTGGAGCTTTTAAAAACTACATGCCCTCTCCACCCCTCAACCTGCAGAATCAGAATTTTCAGAGGTGCGCCTGGACCCTTGTATTTTATAAAGCTCCATTAGATGTGTCCGTTCTGGAGCATTTCTTGTTTAAGAGTCCTAAGCCATCACATTACTAGAGGGACAACATAGATGTGGGGATAAAGGTACATTCTAGCAGATAAAATGCTCTACAATTTGGTTATTCATCTTATCTTTTACTTTTCTACATACAGACACAGACACAGACACTTTCTTAAGTTCTCAGTCTAACTGTGTCTCTTCTTTCCATAAGTGGTCCTTGTCTCTTCCTTACTGTTGAATTATTGAGTTCAAATGCTCTGGCCCATCCAAGCACAACTATTTCAAGCTGCTGTATAGTCTTCTTTTTTGAAGTGATGCTACCTGGTATTTTGTAGTTTTTTTTTTTTTTTTAATTTTTTACACATTTATTTATCTTGGGCACCTGGATGGCTCAGGCGGTTAAGCGTCCGACTTCGGCTCAGGTCATGATCTCACAGTTTGTGAGTTCGGGCCCCGCGTCAGGCTCTGGGCTGACAGCTCGGAGCCTGGAGCCTGCTTTGGGTTCTGTGTCTCCCTCTCTCTCTCTGCCCTTCCCCTGCTCATGCTCTGTCTCAAAAATAAATAAAACATTAAAAAAATAAAATAAAAACACATTTATTTATCTTACGGGATGGGGGGCAGAGAGAGAATGAGACACAGAATCCGAAGCAGGCTCCAGGCTCCGAGCTGTCAGCACAGAGCCGGATGCGGGGCCGGAACTCACAAACTGCGAGATCATGACCTGAGCCAAAGTCAGATGCCCGACCGACTGAGCCACCCAGGCGCCCCTAGTATTTTGTAGTTTTGATTCATATTTATATCATATTAGTGCATACATCATTTAATATAGTGGAGTGGGTATTCCCATTTCATAGATGAAAACATTGAGGTTCAAAGAGCTTAAGTAACTGGGTAAATGTTAGAGGGGGAATGTATACCCTCGTCTTCTTATTTGGAGCTCAAGCTTTTCCCCCACTGACAATTCTTCCCCCAAGAATTGTATCTGAATTTGCACTTATAATTCAAATATTAACCATTACAAAGTGAACCAGTAAAGGATGGGACCTAGAGAGCCTTTAAAACCTCTTCCGTGGTTTGATGGTTTAATGATTCTAGCACATGTTTGGACATCTTGATGGCTGACTGAATTCTTTTTTTCTCCCCCAGATATTATGAGCTGAGAGGAGAATGAGTTCGCCCTGTGTGGGACCTGGCTCCTCTCCCAGAGAACAGCCCAGGAGTAGTTCTGCCCTGTGGAGCTTATGCCTGGCTCTCTTCTCTCATCATTGCAAGATTGGTAGGTTTGTCCTTACGGCAGGCAGAAAGGAAGTCACACGTGGGAAGCGCTGGGGTCGTTCCCATGTGTATGGTGGAGGCCAGCTGCCGTTGGCTTTGGGTATTTCCCACCCCTCGGGTCAGTTAGGCTTTTATAAAATCCAAGTGTGATTTTGGTGACATAGCTTTCCTTGACAGGAGACCTTGTTAGGAACAGAGAGGTCTGGGTATCTTTAGGTTTTTTAATTTTTTTAAATGTTTATTAATTTTTGAGAGAGAGAGAGAGAGAGAGAGAGCAGAGGAGGATCAGAGACAGAGAGAGAGGGGACACAGAATCCAGGCTCCAGGCTCTGAGCTGTCAGCGCAGAGCCTGACACGGGGCTCGAACTCCGGAACGGAGAGATCATGACCTGAGCCGAAGTCGGACGCTTAACCGACTGAGCCACCCTGGCGTCCCCCTGGGTATCTTTAAAAAATGGTTATTTTCCTCCTTCCCCTGCTGAAAGCACAAGAAGAATTTTGTCCGTCTTCATAGTGAAGAGACCTCGTGGGGTTCTTGGAGATAGAATTCACGAAAGGATGGGAATCTCTTCTAAGACTGGGCTCTCCTGGATTTTCAATTCTTAAGCTAGTTTTCGTTGAGCCCCCAGCAATTGGCCGATGGCAGTTTCGAGTGTTCTGGCCAGTACTGGTTCCAGCTGTGGTGGCTTCTGCTCCCGGGCTTTTGGCTCTGGTAAGCTGTGATCCTCTGTGCCCCCCTGTTTGTCTCTCCAGTTGTCTGGGTAGCAGTTTGCCCCGCGTCCCCAATTCTCTAGTGAATCTAAGAAGAGTGGTTCGTTTTCAGTTTGTTGAGCTTTTTTCTTGTGAGGATGGCAGTGATGTCTTCTCAGCTCCTTATGCGCCAGAGCAGAAAATGCCTTTGTACACAAAGGAGGGAAGTGAAGAAAAGTTACTTGGGCTCTTTGTCTCGGCTGGGGTTCAGGAAGCACACCCGAGATCAGAGCGTGGTGTAGGTGGTTAATGCGAGAGGCGATCCCCGTGGGCTGGAACAAGTGGGTAAAGTGAGTCAGGGACAGGAGAAAAGCCAGTGAACCGTGTGGCGTTAGCCTGCTGGTTTTCCGGCACTGGTGTGCCGTGTGGGTGGAAGGGTTTAAAGACCCTGCTTTAACATATCTTTATCTTCACCACAGCCTTGGAATAGGGCCTGACTAGTTCTGACTCTGGTTTTAAGGCTGCCTGTAGTGCAAAAGAGGAAGTGCTGTCAAGAATGGGAATGTGGGGGTAGGGGGCGCCTGGGCAGCTCAGTTAAGCAAAGGGCTCTTGATTTCCGCTCAAGTCACGATCTCGCGGATTGTGGGCTCGAGCCCCACATTGGGCTCTGCGCTGACCGCCTGGAGACTTGCTTGGGATTCTCTCTCTCCCTGTCTCTCTGCCCCTCCCCTGCTAGCGTGTGTGCTGTCTCTCCCTCTCTTTCTCTCTCTCTCTCTCAAGATACATAAATTAATTAAAAAAAAAAAAAGAATAGGACTCGTGGGTTCTACTCGCAGGGGCTTCTGGGTGGCCTGAGGTTGGTCACCTTCCTCTCTGGGGCTCAGCTTTCTTCAAGCTCACGGAAGATCTTTTCTACTCCTAACATCCAAATGGGTGCCTATGGGGGGACACCCCAGCATCCTGGATGGACCGCGTGAGGCCTGAAGCCAAATACATTTTCACAGAAATTGTGAAGTAAGCTCCCCCTTTGAAAACTTGCGAGTTGTTTTTTTTTTAATTTTTTTTAATGTTTATTTATTTTCGAGAGAGACAGAGACAGAATGCGAGTGGGTCAGGGGCAGAGAGAGAGGGAGGCACAGAATCCAAAGCAGGCTCCAGGCTCCGAGCTGTCAGCACAGAGCCCGACGCGGGGCTCGAACTCGCGGATCGTGAGATCATGACCGGAGCTGAAGTCGGATGCCCGACTGACTGAGCCACCCAGGCGCCCCGAAAACTTGTGAGGTTTTGAGTTGTTTTGACTTTACATAGTTCTTCTGATTCTTTCTAGGATATTTATTTATTTATTTATTTATTTATTTATTGTCTTTCTTGCCCAGTCTGAATTCTTAAGGGGCTGTTGAGCTCTCTGAGTCCTTATGTGCACATTTATTTGTAGTTTTTTTCATCCTGTATACTATTTAATATATATATATATACACACATATATATACACGTATATATATGTATACGTATGTATATACGTATATATGTATATGTATATATATGTATATATACACACACATATACATATCATATTATACATGTATATAATAATATATATATTCTATATAATTTAGCTTTGTTTTTATCCTCAACATATTTAAGAAAGGCTTTATGGTAACTTAACAAGGAAACCTGTAACACAGCAACAACAACAAATAGCAAACGCTTCTGTCTGCTCGCTAAGCGCTGGTAACTATTTTTCAACTCATTCAATCCTCAGCACAGCCCGGTGAGGTAGGTGGTATTATTATCCCCATCTTTTAGATGCAGAAACCAAGGTACAGGGAAGTGAAGGCGCTTCCCCGGGCCTCCAAGGGAGAGAGTACCCAAACCCGGGTGGGCTGGCTCTGGTCTGTGCTCTGAGCTGAAGGGACAAGTGGAGAAAAGTGAGACAGGGACGGTGAAGGTATATATCTGTCTTTCCTGATAGCCTGAGAATGAGGACGAGGAGATGACGGTATGTAATAGATGTGTTATTTGTTCTTTTAAAGACAACCGTCTAATTCTGCCTTCCCTGTTCTATGTAGTGGTGAACAGCCATAAGCATGCAGCGTAGGGGCAGTGGTGTGGAGAACCAACCCCTTCCCTTACGTTCTTCTATGACAATATGATTTCAACACCTTTCCTCCCCTCTAGGCTGATCTTTGGCTGAGAAGCTGTCCTCACTGGACCAACAGTCCTTCCTAGGATATGTCCAGGAGTCCCAGCCCAGAGAGGGCAACCCTCAGAAGAGCAGATTGAAGACCCCCATTTGGATTTCCCCAAATTGCTCCTTCTGCCTTCTGCCTATTCTCCTACCATGAGAAAACCATTCCTTCCTCTTTTTTTTAAAATTTTTTTAAAATTTTATTTTATTAGAGAGAGAGAGAATCCCAAGCAATCTCCATGCTCAGTGCAGAGACTGATGTGGGGCTCAAACCCACGACCCTGGGATCATGACCTGAGCCGAAATCAAGAGTCGGATACTCAACTGACTGAGCCACCCAGGTGCCCCTCAACCCCTCCTTTAGACAAGCCCACACTTTCCTGGGATTCAGTGTGGCCTCAGTAAGTCTTCCACTCTGCCACTCATTCAACAAGTGATCCCGGGGTCCAGGAGGTAACGATATGGCTGGTGTCACCCACAAGCAGGCACCCAGTTCTAGTACTCATTTCTCCTTATTCTGAATCCCCAAAGCAGGAGATATGGACTTAACTTAGGGGTCATCCAGCCTCATTATTCCCCAGATTATTCCTTCAAAATTTTCTGTTATCTGTTCTGCATATACCTATAGAGTTTCTGGGAGTCGAAGAGATGCTTAAAATCGAAGTAAAATTATTGTTACATCAGGGACTACATTTTTAGTTTCTTGTTTCTCTCCTTTGAGCAAACCAAATCCTTCCAGCCCCTTCCAGCCTCCTTCCAGCTCGAGTAACTACAGAAATAAATTATCAAGTGGATGACTGCCATAAAGAGAAAAAGTGGATGCTTAAGGGCTTTCCAGGCTTTTTTTTTAAGCTTATTTATTTATTTTGAGAGAGGGAGTGAGGGTGAGAGCAAGGGGGAGGGGCAAAGGGAGAGAGGAAGACCGAGAAGCCCAAGGAAGCTCCGTGCTGTCAGCACAGAGGCTGACAGGGTGCTCGAGCCCATGAACTGTGCTATCATGACCTGAGCTGATATCAAAAGTTGGTTCCCTAACTGACTGAGTCATCCAGGTGCCCCTAGGCTGGGAGGGAAGAAGGGGAACATGTTAAAATCTAGAAAGCCAGAGAAGGCTTAGACTGATCCCATTTGGGACACAGTAACCCTAGTGGGGCTTCCAAGGACATGAGGTCCTGCTTGTCTTATCTCTCCCATTTGAGTTTGAACTCCAGAGTTACTGGGTGCATGAGACCAACATTGACCACACGCTCCCACACTACCTTCCCATGTCTGCGTGAGAATGTGAGCATCTGCGGGGGTAGAAGCTGCTTTCTTAGTCAGCGGTATTTATCCCAGAGCCGAGCAAAGTGCTTGGCCTCGTGTAAAAATAAGAGAAAATTAAAATACTTAGGTAACTTACAAATGCCCCCAGAATCTAGAACAGAGCTCTGTATTCAGATATCTCTTAGAGAGTTCTGTTCACAAACTAGCAAAACTCTGCTGCCCTCTGTCTTCTGAACAAAGACCTGTTCTGTGTACTCAGTCTAAAACGAAACCTAAGAAAATAGCTGACGTGTGTTCCTGACAGAGAAACTGAAACTGATGGTTTTTTTTTCTTTCCCCTCTTGCAAGTTGCCAAATAAAACTGAGTTACTCACCAGGCATGGCTCCCCAGCCTCAGGAGAAGAAAACGGTTTTAGATGTTGGGACATGGGAGCAGATATTTCAAGAACTGATGCAGCAGGAGAAACCCCGGGCCAGATGGACCCTGAAGTTGGATAAGAATCTCGATCCAAACTGCCTTGCAGAAGGGTGGAAGCAATACGAGCTGAAAGGATTCGGCAGGTGAGTGAGAGTTTGCCTTTCAGTGGGCATTCTTGGACGAAGAGGCCAGCTTAGCCTCAGCAGCATCCTTGGGTTCCTTCCAGAGCATGTTAAAGGAACAAGGGTCACCAGGATCTCCCTTTGCACAGTGTTCTTTAGTATGTAAATGCTTCCATTTTGTTTAACGCAGGAAGTTTCTTCTTTTACTAGGCTTCCTCCCTTAACCTGAGTGGAAACCACAAATGGGATGCTAGGGTTCCCCGGGTGGCTCAGTTAAGCATCCAACTTTGGCTTAGGTCACGATCTCACGGTTTGTGAGTTTGAGCCCCTCGTCAGGCTCTGGAGCCTGGAGCCTGCTTCGGATTCTGTGTCTCCCTCTCTCTCTGCCCCTCCCGCACTTGCGCTCTGTTTCTCTCTTTCCATCTCTCTCAAAAAACGAATAAACATTACAAAAAATGTTTTAAATCTCACTGGCAGGGGGCAAAAGGACCCCTCCCCGTGAGACACCCAGAGATATTTTACTAGCAAAGAGGCAAACGTGGGGCCACACAGGATAGAAGCTATGGTGGCTCACAGGAAAAAGCTTTGTTAAAAACACAATCCCTTTCATCCTTTTTTTTTTTTTAATGTTTATTCATTCATTCTGAGAGAGAGAGAGAGAGAGAGAACCCCAAGCAGGCCCTGAGTTGTTAGCGCGGAGCCTGACGGGGGCTTGAACCCATGAACTGTGAGATCATGACCTGAGCCAAAATCAAGAGTTGGACACTTAACTGGCTAAGCCACCCTGGCGCCCACCCCTCTCATTCTTATTTGGCAATGTGTCAGTATCATATGGACTTTTTCAAACTGGAAGAGATCTCAGAGACTGAGGCCAGGAGGGCCAACCTGCTTCGGGTCAGCAATCACCTGAAGGCACACGGCCTTGTTCCTTTTATCTGCAGGTTCCAGTGTTCCTCATGCCAGCGGAGTTGGGCTTCTGCTCAAGTGCATATCCTATGTCACATGCACCTGGAGTCCCACAAATCCCAGGGTCAGGTGATTATGCGCCTCTTTGCTCAGAGGTGCAAGAAGTGTTCCTGGTCTCGATTTGAGAATCCTGAGTTCTCCCCAGAGAGTACCATGAGGATTCTGAAAAACGTGGTGCTGCGTATTCTGAAGAAATTCTATGACTTTAAGAAGGTTTCAGAGCTACCGATCATTCGGGAGGTGCCTTTGGATGGGTCCCATGACACGAACAATTGTGAAGGTTGCTCTCTGGGCTTCTGCTTACTGAGATTGCGAAACAACACGACGGAGCCATCAGTATCCCCATTCTCTCCCACTGGTTCCTCATCTCCCACTGGTGATGTGTTCAGCCAAAGCCAATGGAATGGGTATTATTATGTCTATAAGGCATCAGGGCCCAGCCACACCACTGCTGAGCCCAAAGGGGAGACCAGCGGGCAGCCCATCCCAAGGACCGACAGGCAGGCTGCACAGGGAAATTTACAATCCACACGGGGGACAGCACCACAGGCCCCCTGCAGGACATACTCTGAGGTTGTCAGGAGGGCAGGACAACAGTCCACACAGCAGGCATGCTCACAAGCCACACAAGGGGCAGGTGTGCAGGCCACACGGGGGACAGACCCAAAGACCACGTTGAGGGCAATCCCAAAGGCTACATCAGGGTCAGACACTCAGACTATAGGGAGAACAGTCCCCTCTAGGTCAAATCTACAGCTCACGTGGACAGACTCCGTGGCTACACACGGGTTTTCGGCCTCCAGTGGAACTCAAGCTGCCTGGAGAAGTTCACCCAGAAATGTTCCAAACAGCTATCCCATATACGCTCCGTTAGTGCAACAAGATTACTTCGTTGATGAGGAGAGATTGAACCTGTTCTACTTTCTCTGCGGTATTTGTATCATTGTCGTTTTCATAGCCAAATGGTTAGAAGAAGGAAGATGGCGATAAGCTTGTCTTCTTTTGTCTCAGTTCCACGGTAATCAATGAACTGGTTGCCATTTTAGTATGACACAGAACATGCTTTCAGACCGTGCAGGGTCAAGTTTGTAAGAATAAACACTAGTTTCCTAGATCTCCTTAGCAGATAGTCTAAAACATAACCTAGCAGATAATGGACCCAATAATAAATATTTGATGACTCACTAAAAGCTCTTCATTCATTCATCCACTCATTCATTTATCGGTATCTATAGATATCGATAGACGCCACATCTTGACAAGAACTGAGGGTCATGAGTGTTATCAGAAAGTTATTGTGGTAGGTAGAATAATGACCCCCCGAACTTATCCGTGTCCTAGTTCCCAGAATGTGTGCATATGCCACAGGCAAAAAGGACTTTGCCGGTGTGATTACTTTAAAGATCTTGAGGGGCGCCTGGGTGGCTCAACCGGTGGAGCGTCCGACTTCGGCTCAGGTCATGATCTCACAGCTCGTGAGTTCCAGCCCCGAGTCGGGCTCTGTGCTGACAGCTCGGAGCCCGGAGCCTGCTTCGGATTCTGTGTCTCCCTCTCTCTCTGCCCCTAACCCCCTCGCATTCTGTCTCTGTCTCTCTGAAACATAAATAAACATTAAAAAAAAATTTTTTTTTAAAGATCTTGAGATGAGGCGCTTATCCTGCATTATCTGCACGGGCCCAACGTAATCACAATGGTCCTTACAGAAGGGAGGCAAGAATGTCAAAGTGAGAAAAAGGAGATTTAACGATGGCAGGAGAGCTTGCAGTGATGGGCTTTGAAGATGGAGGAAGTAGCCATGAGCCAAGGAACGCAGGCAGCTCTAGAAGCTCATAAAGACAAAGGAACAGATGTTCCCCCAGAGCTTCCAGAGGGAACCAGCTCTGTGGACGCACGACTTCAGCCCGGTGAGACTGATTTTAGACTTTGGACCTCCAGAAGTCTATGATAATAAATTTGTGTTGCTTTAAGTCACTACATTTGTGGTCATTTGTTATAGCTGTAATAGGAAAGTAATACAGCTATCAAGATCACTCCAAGGATCAGGCAATTATGTTTTAGGTATGCTTCCATTGAAACAACAATAAAAAGAGCATTTTGTGGATTAGAAATATCTATAGGCCGGGGCGCCTGGGTGGCGCAGTCGGTTAAGTGTCCGACTTCAGCCAGGTCACGATCTCGCGGTCCGTGAGTTCGAGCCCCGCGTCGGGCTCTGGGCTGATGGCTCAGAGCCTGGAGCCTGCTTCTGATTCTGTGTCTCCCTCTCTCTCTGCCCCTCCCCCGTTCATGCTCTGTCTCTCTCTGTCCCAAAAATAAATAAAAAATGTTGAAAAAAAAAATATCTATAGGCCGGTCCCCTCTTGTTCTTCTTCCTCCCCTACTTAAATCTATCCAAATGCCCCCGTCCAGAAGAGACTCCCTTTGATCTGGTGACCCCTGGAGCTATCCTGTTCTCTCCCTTCTTCCAGCACTGGATGAGGAAGCACAGAAGAGCTTGCCAATCCTGAAGCCTGGGCCTCAGTTTCCCCATCTATAAAACAGGCTAATGTCTTCCAGTGAAACATGGTAGATTGAACACGTGCATTTCTTTCTTGAAATCTTACTGAGTGACGGCGAAAGGGGGAGGGGGGGGGAACGCATAAGCACACAAGGGTAAAGAGAATGGGTAGAAGCCAGCAAACCGAGGGATCAGTGATAGGTCAGATCCGGAATAGAAATCAGGTGAGGGAAAACTGAGGCGCAAAGCAATTCATGCGGCACAATTTCAGAAAGTTCAAAACCGGAGGCCACAGCCATGCTGAAGGAAGCTGCTGGGGACGTGGAAGCAGGGGGATTGGCTGAAGGCGTTTACAGCACGTTTCTTTCCTCCAGCCCTCTGCAGCCCAGTCACCACTCTTAACTGACTCCAGGTTTATTCTCTGAAGACATTGACTTAGAGGGACTCTGGACTCAGGGACTAGGGTGATGTTATGGGACAGAGTGCCACCCAGCAATCAGAAAGGTAGTCAACGTCTATACACTGACTATGGGAGTCCCTTACCCACTCCC
This sequence comes from Prionailurus bengalensis, assembly GCF_016509475.1. NCBI lineage: Eukaryota > Metazoa > Chordata > Mammalia > Carnivora > Felidae > Prionailurus > Prionailurus bengalensis. Next base: position 80,860,151 of record NC_057350.1, on the reverse strand, counting down.
AAACCTAGGAACCATGCCAGGCTTATATCCTACGCACCCGCCCCTCAAATACACAGGAGAGTGGATGGGTCCTCTTTGGGAAAACCTATCAGCTCAAGAGAAAAAACAATACATATCTATGAAAAAGGGTGGGGGGGTGCTGTGGTGATGAGTTTCATCTAGCGGAATGACTAGCCAAAGTAGCTCCAGAGTAAATCCACCAGATACAAGAGCCCTGCAGAGGGTCGGACACCTCATGTGGACAGATTGCCGAGGGCTTATCCAATATTTGATATGTGTGAAGGGAAATATCAACTGTGAAGGCGAAGAAGAAAACCAAATTTAAAAAAAAAGTGGGGAGTCAGAGAAAACGGATACTTTAAAGATAAGAAAACAAACCAAAACCCATTTCAAAATGATTATTTATGCCTCAGAGGGACAAGAGAGGGTATCATCTTCGCGAAACATGAATTAGACCGATTCTCTGCAGCACTCTCAGGTGAGGCAGTTATCTCTGGCTGGGGGTGAGTCTTTGGGGGGAATCTCAGCTACAAGTCTTATGCAGGCAATGCTCCTGAAAGCTGGAGGAATGAACACCCTGGTCCTGAAGGCCGGGCTCTGGCCAGGGGACCACAGCCTCCACGACAGGCAATATTTTGCACCACTCCAATCCACTTGCTTGGTCTAAAATGCTCCCTGAATCCTCCAGGATAAGAGGAAAGATAGCGAGCAAACTAAGCCCCATCACTGCATCTGTCTTGGGATGGCAACTATCTCCCTTTACTACTCATTCTCCATTCCCCTTACCTGGGCACCTCTGCCGTTCGGGTGGGTTACCTGCTCAGCCTTTCCAGACCTTCATCTTGGCGGTGTGGACCCTTCCTCACAAGGCCTTTCTCAGTTGTGGTTTCTGCATTTGTCCATCCACTGTCAAAAGTACCAAGTACCAAAAGAGGAAAGTACCAAGAGAGGCACCAGCGGATCACTTGAGTGCCAAATATATTCTTCCTGGGCACCCCCCTCCCCGCGTCCTATTTTCCTCTGATGATCAGGAGAGTGACACTTTCTTGCCTGCTGTTGTCTTGGCAAAAAAGTCTGAGACGACCAGCCTTCGCTGGTCATGCAATTCTTGCCGCAGTCCCTAGTGGGAGCAGTCCCCACCCGGGGTGGCCAGACCTGCAGAGCCTTGGGTTGTGGTGATGGGACACCTGAAAATGGCGCCTGATTTAATGTGAGTGATGGGAAACAAGGTGGCTCCTACTTCCATCTCTTGATTTCCAGATCCATATGCTCCACCACTGGGACCGCACACACAATGGTCATTGATTCAGAACGTGTACTACTCCGCCCCGGTGGACGGTGACTCGTCTTTGCAAGGCAGCATCTCCAAGCAGCATTACAGCCACCTCTTTAAGGGGCTGTATCATTGATCCGTACCTCAGGCTGGCCGCTTCTGGGTGGTGTTGTATTTGAGAAAACCAGGAAACTGCATGGCCTTATCACCTCTGCTATAACTCTTTTGCTCCACATTTGGTCATTTCTCTAACGTGATAATATGTGATGCGTTAGTTTGCTAGGGCTGTGGGAAAGAATCCGTTCCGTGCCTCTCACCCAGCGTCCCGTGGATTGCTGGCAATCTTTGGGGTTCATCGGCTTGTAGCAGCATCACCTTGCTCTCGCCTTTTACTTTCACGAGGTGTTCTTCACATGTGCGTTTCTGTGTCCAACTTTCCCCTTTATTTTTCTAAATAAAAAAAAAAATCTTTATTTATTTTTGAGAGAGAGAGAGAGCAAGGGAGGAAGAGAGAGAGAGGGAGACACAGAATCCGAAGCAGGCTCCAGGCTCTGAGTTGTCAGCACAGAGCCCAAGGCGGGGCTCAAACCCACAAACGGTGATTTCATGACCTGAGCCGAAGTCGGACGCTTCACCGACTGAGCCACCCAGGTGGCCCCCCCCGCCTTTTTTTTTTTTTTATAAGGACGCCAGTATGATTTTATCCTAATTACTACCACATAATCGAACTAAACTACTGGTGAACCAAGACTGGCCTTTACCTTCCTCTATTGACTGGTCTTAAGTAACAATCTCTTCCTGACCATGTGATCAGCTGTGAGCTGAGGGAGAGGCGTGAGTGCACCAGTGGAGGCTGACCTGGGGGCTGGGCCCCCAGGTCACCCAGCTGTTTTGTTTTCTCCATCCCTGACTTCTGTTCAATCCCGGGCCGTGTCACTTCCATATTCTGATGTATTGTGCTGGGCCTTCTCAACCTTATGACTAAACGAGCCTTTCGGAATCTGGCTCACAATGGGCATCTCTGGCCCCATTACATTTTGATATCTCACGATCAGGGGTCTTACCTCTATGAGGCCAAGTGGCTTATAGAAGTTGGTTTCTGAATGGTGTGTAATTCTCTAATGCGGATGGGCACCCTGGTACCAAAGGGTCAGCCGGGTCATATGGCCCACGTGGCAGGGCCACTTGCATTGCATTGTGCTTCCTTTTAGAGGTGTGAGGACCTGTGCTTCCTTTTAGAGGTGTGAGGGTCAAGATGCTATAATTTGACCTTCCCGTTGGAAGCGCTATCCTGCCGTACTCCAAACTACTGTGCCCCTAAAACCTTTACTGATATGGCAGGGAAACTTTGTAGGATTCTGTAGGACCCCCACCCTGTGAAGTGTGAGGTCTCCGATGCACTTGCCACTTCTTACTCCTCTGGTCTGATTAAAATGGTATCGTTGATGGAGTAAACCAATGTGACGTTCTGCAGAAAGTCCAGATGGTTCAGGCTCTGCCGATTGTATCATGACCGAGGATGAGAGAGAAAACATGGTCCTGGGACAAAAGCGTAAATGTAAGCTGCTATACTCTCTGTATGAAAAGTACGGCGTAATGTCCTCCAGGATGTGACTGGCTTCTATAGGAGCTAGACCGGGGAATTAATTGAGAATCGGCTGGAGATCACCACCTCTGTGTCTTTTAGGTCTGAAGGGTGGCTCTAATCTCTGCCATTCTCCCTGAGACATGATAGTTTTGGCTTTTATGGTACTGTATCATGGTTTTTTGAAAGAGAAATCTTCAGCTATTCTCATTACAGTAGCTCTTACCCAGAGGAAAAAGAACCAAAGAAGGGTTCTACTTCCACTGCATGCGTGCATTCCAATTATCCATTCAGGGACTGGCCAAATGCACCGGGTGAGCCCATGGATTTACTGTATTCATCATGAGCCTGACGTGAGCCGGGACTCAGCTTATAACGTGGCCCCCAGATACTTCTACTCAAACAGCAGTCCATGATTTGTTTCAGATCCCTGGGGATCAATATCAATTCAGATCCTGAACCTAAAAGCCCTCAATATGTCTAGATATTCCTCTTTCCCCAGCATACAGTTACCCAAATAAATGGCCATACATCTGTTTGAGGAAGGACCGGGGACTTTTGCCTCATTCTTTCCCCTTGGGAACCAGCCTCTCTGTCAGCCAATGAGTTATGGGTCTGAAAAGTGGCTCCGATCTTACTAAATAAACATTCTAATTTTTTTTTTAACTTTATTGGTTCAGCTTCCCTCATATTCCTGATCATCCATTTGTGGTTTCTTTTGATTGTATAAATTGAGAAATATTCTTACTGGCTGCCTACCTGTTTATCGTCTACATAAAAAATAGGAAATAGATACAACTAGTATATTGGTACAGAAGGCCCAATATCCAAACAATAGGAGCTCCAGAGAGAGAAAACAGAAAATGAAAAAACAAAACAAAACCTTTAAAAGCCTTTCTTAGAAGAAAAGGACAGGACTTCCTGCTTGAGAGGGTCCCTGAGGGGCCACCTATGCAATGAATGGACAAGGGTCACATCTAGACACATTATTATGAAATTTCTAACACCAGATATAAAAAAGACTCTAAAAGTTCTGGAAAGAAAAACAAGACAAAAAAAAAAAAACAAAGACAACATGCAAAGGGCCTAGAGCTGTAATTACATTGGCCTTCCAACATCTCAATGTGTCTCAGAGGCATTCATGCTTTTGTGTATTTGCAGATGTCATTTTCTGATTCGGTAATGGCTCTTTCTTCTTTTTCTCAAACTTGTTTTGGCCTCTGTTTTTTGTGTTAGAGGATTTCCTCAAACATCTGGTAGTCCTTGGCTCTCCATCCAAGTTCAAATATAAGACACTAGAAAGTGGACTGGCATAGGGTATGCTGGAAGACAATGGAACGAAGCCTTCAAAATTCTGAGGGAAAAAACTTACTTCCAACAGAGTATCTCATACCCAACCAAAACGCAGTCAAATGTAGGTACAGAATAAACCTCATTTTCAGTCACGCAAGGGGTCATATTTTTACCTCCTTTCCTGCCGTGGATCCATTTTCAGGAAGCCCCTAGAGGATATTCCTTCCCTCTCTCCTCTCCCCACCGCAGTGTAGAGTGAACATCCGGAGTCCAGTCAGTAGGGGCTCCCATACGGCACAGGGACTGGGTGAGCTCCCAGAAAGCTGGAGAAGCCAGCTCCCAGAATACTGACTCCCAGCTGGCCTAAAAAGACAAATAAATCCACACTGGCGCTGGCTGACAGAGGGCTCCAGGAGGGCATGCTTCTAAGGGGAACATGGAGGAAACTGAGAGGCTCCCTCAGGCACCTGCAGGTGTGGAAGTATGCAAGTTCACACTTCCAAAGGAGTATGGAGATGAGGTAGACAAGAACACGGAAAATCCACGCAGAGAAACAGAAAATGAAGACCAAGGGGATCATTGATGGCAGGGCGAACAAAAACGGTTGTACAAGAAAGTAAATTCAATGAGACCATATGGCTTAGCCACGAGAGCATTCCAACAGTCCTAACGTCAAATATCATGCCTGAAGGGTACTTTAACAAAAAATTAATTAAAATTAAAAGCAGAGGGGCTGAGGGTATAGACGACCGCGAAATCTGTATCTTGATGGTAGGAAACCCGTGCATGGTTTTGAAAAATCGAGAAGCAGAGACGCGGAGTTTAAAGGCCAGAGAGACAAAGGCCATTGTTTCTAGGAAGGAAAATGGAAGCAGGGGGGCGGGGAAGGGCGGACTTTTGTAATAGACGTTACAGGACACTCCGCTTTGCTTGCAGCGGTGTATACATTTGGCTGTCCCCAAAATTAACATGAAACGCCACTTTTGAGGCATCTGATTAGATGTCCAAGCTCCTCCAAGTTTCCCCATTCTGAGCTGCTGGCTGCTTACTCTCATAGGCCTGTGCCCGTGGCTTTTCTCACATCCGGGCTCTTCTTCTTTTCTCCCACTCCTCCTCTGGCCACAAGGCAGACGCTGTGGGAATGCGGCCGGAGGGAGGTTTTCGAGGCGCAAGCCCCAGGCTAACGCGGCCCCCTCGGCCGGGCGGTGGGAGGCTCCGGTGGGACAGGGGAGAGCCCTGGCTGCAGAGAACTTTAAATCGGTGATCACACCCGTGAAACGTGGTCTGCTGTTTAACCTCACTCGCGCCGCCAATTCTGAATTTCAGTGGCAAAATACTCCCCGAAAATAGTATTTTGGTGGCCTCCATTTTAGAACAAATTGCTGCGGTTACGGGGTGACCTTTAATATTATGTTTGTAAGCGTGGCTGCCGCCGATAAATCACTGCGGACACACCCCCACCGAATAGCTCCTGGAAGTGACTGCAGAAAATTCCGGCGGGGGCGGGGACGGGGGCGGGGGAGACCGGCCCCCGGAGCGGATCTGGTGCGGATCTCGGGCGCGCCGCCGCCCAGAATCGGGACCCCAGGCGGCAGGTCTGAGCTGGGCGGCCCCCGTCCGCCAGCCGCGGAGGGACCGCCAGGTGGCCGGGACGGTGCCGAGACCTGCGCGCGGGGCGCCTCCGCTGTCCCCGCTTCGTGCCCGTGCCGCGCGGCGGCGACCCGCACCCAAAGCGGCGCGGGACCAAATCGGCCTCCCGCTCTGCTAGGTCTGGCTCGGGAGAGAAAGGCTCGCGGCGCAGGGGGTGCCCGGGCAGCCAAGGCCGCGGGGCGGGAGTGGGGCTGGGCGCCCTCGGGCGGGGGCCTGGGGCAGAGGGGAAGGCGGGGCGGGGACGAGGTGAGCACCCCTTCTGTCCTGCTCCTTCTGCGCTTCCTCTCTCCCTGCTTGTGGTTGGGGGCGAAGCCACTCCGGCCTTTCATTTAGCTTTTTTTTTTTTTCTTGCTAAGGATGTGGTCCTGGAGACGACTTGTACCTGAGTTTTGTAAAGGGATGTGCGATCTGTTTGGAGTTGGCTTTCCTTCTCAGAGACACAAATGTTCCTTCGCCCAGAGTATTTGGAGAAACTTCTTTTTAAACTGGAGTAGATGATGGGGCGCCTGGGTGGCGCAGTCGGTTAAGCGTCCGATTTCAGCCAGGTCACGATCTGGCGGTCTGTGAGTTCGAGCCCCGCATCAGGCTCTGGGCTGATGGCTCGGAGCCTGGAGCCTGTTTCCGATTCTGTGTCTCCCTCTCTCTCTGCCCCTCCCCCGTTCATGCTCTGTCTCTCTCTGTCCCAAAAATAAATAAAAAACGTTGAAAAAAAAATTAAAAAAAAAAACCAAAAACAAAACTGGAGTAGATGATCCCTAAGCTCTCTTATAAGGGAAGAAGGGTGCTTTTTAAAAAGACCCATTCAGGGTGTTAAATAATACATCATTGTTTTCAAATTAGATTTCCAGGATAACCATACCCAAGCACTTGATGCTTGTGTTTCTATGGGATCTTGTGTAACCACTAGGTATCCAATAAATATTATGTGATTTGGCCTTTCCTTAGGCCCAAATTTCATCTGTCCCCCAGGCCCCGCCTCTCCCCACTGTCCCCAGCCCCACCTTAAACTGTTTAGTCCAAGAGCCCTGAAGGCCCAGGATGTGGCTGGCCTTCAGGAAAGCATGACTCCATCCCCAAGCTGAGGAATTAACTGGAATCCTGAAATAAAGCATGGGGATGTTCCTGGAGGGAAGGAACGTGTGCAGAGAAATTCAGCAACACCTCGCCAAGCCGTGAGTGTTATCAGTCAGGCCTGGCAGCCAAGCTGGAATCAGAAACAAAAATATTTATTTTAAAAACACTGTGAGCACCGAGCTGATTCTGAGGCAAACAGATCTGACCCGAGGAGGCTCAGCAAAACAAAACAAAACAAAACAAAAACACCCTCCTTTTAACAAGATCAGTCATCCCCTGAAATGGAAGAGTTTTTCTGTGTGTTGGATAGTCCGGGGCCAAAACCTGTGGATTTCAAGGAACACTAAATGCATCCAGTGGTCTCCTCGACCCAGCTTTCATGTTCTCTGACCCATCTCCCCTTCACATCTTCAGTCCCATGAAGTCAGGGCACTTTCAGCTGGAGTATGGTGGCTAAACATCCTCTGGCCAAGAAGGCAGAGGGAGAGAAGCCTCTGGAGGTTTGGAAGGACAGATTCATCAGATGTCAGACCAGGAAACAGGTTTCCAGAGCAATCCTGACCGGCCCCTTCGCAGCAGTGGGAATGGGGGGTGTCGCTGTTTGACCTCTGTTGCCTCGAGTGGCAGCCAAAAGGTACCAGCTTCCACTTTAAGATGTCAAATAGGTGAACACTCGGGGGAAGACGCCTTACCATCCAAATTAAACTAAAAGGCTGGGGATGTGGAACTGGGAGTTTCTAAGGTTTATATTGGGAAGCAGGGACTGGTTGGGGCAGGGAGAGGCAGAAAAAAAAAACAGGAAAAAATTCGGCAAAACAATGTAGTCCAGTTCCTGGGACCTTCTAGAACCACCTTTAGAGTTGCTGCAGGTAGGCAGAACAGTGCTCTAGTGTGATTTGACCACCTCTCTGGGGCCTGGGTGACAAATTGTCTGGCAGGCCCAATTTGTCTGCTCCAGAGAGTTAAGGTGGCCCTTTCCCTGGAGACCCCGGGAAGCTGGGAAAGAGGGCTCAAGGTGGTTTAGTGGCTCAGAGACCTTAGACTGGGCCGTTAGAGACCTTCTGCCCTAAGGCATCTTTTAACAAATAAGGAAACCAGATCTTTGGAGACAGAAGTGAGCCCCCTGTTAAACCATAATTTTTATTTTTATTTATTTATTTATTTATTTTTTAATTTTTTTCCCAACGTTTTTTATTTATTTTTGGGACAGAGAGAGACAGAGCATGAACGGGGGAGGGGCAGAGAGAGAGGGAGACACAGAATCGGAAACAGGCTCCAGGCTCCGAGCCATCAGCCCAGAGCCTGATGCGGGGCTCGAACTCATGGACCGCGAGATCGTGACCTGGCTGAAGTCGGACGCTTAACCGACTGCGCCACCCAGACACCCCAAACTATAATTTTTAAAAAAGATAAAAAGCCACGTCTTTCATGCATACAGATTTTAAAGGAATACGTTGCAAAGATTTTATTGAGCTCATTAAGTAATGTGGAAAGCAGTAAGATTCAAAACTGGCCCAAAGAGCATTTGAAACACTAGATATGTGTAGGTAATCTAATGGCTTGCGGGGTTACAAGCTGTACAAAAACTGGTTTATGTTGAACAGGATCATAAACTGTAAACCTTGAGGCTCTTAGTTCCACTGGGAAGAAATTATTTGCATTTCTGTGGAAGAAAATTTTCCCAGTGAGCCTTTGCCTCATAGGGAAGAAAACGAATCCAGTAAATAGGAAGTCAAGCCTGGCACTGAAAGGGTACCCAATCATCTCCTTTGCCTATTTCCAAGTTTCAGATAATTTTTTTTTAACTTGTCAAAAATCACACTAATACCTGCTAGGAGTGTAAGGGTTAAATTGTAGTGTAGGGCTAACCTGTAGCCTTGGGAAATAACAGCTTTGTTTTGACACTGTAGGTTAAGAGAAAACGGCCTTGTCCTATCAATCAAGGGAACGAAAGTTCAAGGGAAATCAACTGGATTGGTGTTTGATTGGATTGGGGCAAGGGCATGTTGAGAACTTTGAAAAAGTGGGCCAGAGGCAGGGTCAAGGAGGTCACCTGGTTGCAGCTTAACCGGCAGAAGGTCTGAACTGTTTCCACCCCCATATGGAACTATTTCTTTGTTCTGTTCCCAGGTGATAAGATGATGTGGTCGGCTATAAAAACTCTGTACCTCGGCTGTTCGAGGCCGCACTCTGGTCAAGAGTGTCGGTCCCGATTGGTCGGCCTTGCCTCTCGTTGCAATAAACTTTGTTGTGACTGTCACTGGTGCCCGTAGCATTCTGTTTCAGGAGTCGTGTGGATGCAACAGGAGATGTAGGATAATCACTGAAGTCTCATTTTGGGCAAACCAATCTTTCTGTCCTTACAACTCAAACCAGAAAGACCATGGCAGACAAGAGCCAAATGGTCAATGGGAAAAAGGACACTGCTTAGGAAAGTGTACGTTTTCTACTTCTCATCTGTCCAGCCCATCTATTCCCTTAAGGTTCTGCTCATGCCAACACTGGCCTTTGAGGAAGGCCCAAATGGGTCCTCATTCCCACCTTCCCCAAACGCAAGGTACAGTCTCACTATTCCCTGTCTTCCCTACAGGAGGATTCCTTAATCGTCCCGTGACCCGCCCTTCCACACTCAGTCCTCATATTTCACTGTCTCTGGGCTGCTTTCTCGCATAGTCTCTTTTGGAACCTTCATTAGATGTTTTCAAGAGAAGTTGGAGGACACCTAGTGAAGATGTTAACTAAGGGGATTTAAGTATGAATGTACTCAGTTGGCATAGGTATCTGTTGAAAACCCTTTTAGTTCTTAAACTCAAGCGTTCTGTAATTGTTTTCCCAAATGGGAGTGAGAACCTACATATAAAACCTAGAAAGCTTCAGGTAGGTTTGCAAAGCCAGCATTGACCTTTTGGCTTTAGAAAAACTCTAATTTCCTGGCTCTTCCTCAGAGTGCATACTAATGCCCTTCCTTCTGGGAGGCTCTGAGGATAAGTGAGTTGCTATTTGACAAGAGATTTGGTAGCCCCAGGCGAATGACACAGAGCTATGACAAGGCATCTGCACAAACATCCATTCTTTGGCTCTTGCCAGATCTTTGTGGGCGGCAGAGTTTGTAATAACTTCGTTACCAGAGTCCATCAGACTTGCTAGTGTCTCCCTAAGATTTCCTTTTCCATTATCTTTTTGTTTGTTTGTCTACAATGGAATTCAGGTGGATAAGGAACGAGGGTAGAGCCAGGGTAGCTGTTAACTACATTCAAAAGATAACATAATGGGAATGAATCATCTACCCCCACGCCCGGATTCTGAAGCTTGTTTTTGCAATCTTTGTATCCTCTATATAAGAAGAAGAGAAAAATTCCAAGAAGGAGAGTTCCTTAAGGCTAGTGACATTGAGAACTATCATGAGGTTTAGACCACAAGTTTGGGATGAAATGGGAACATTTTATTTAAAAAAAATTTTTTTAACGTTTTTATTTATTTTTGAGACAGAGACAGAGCATGAACAGGGGAGGGTCAGCGAGAGGGAGACACAGAATCTGAAACAGGCTCCAGGCTCCGAGCTGTCAGCACAGAGCCCGACGCGGGGCTCGAACTCATGGACTGCGAGATCGTGACCTGAGCCAAAGTCGGCCGCTAAACCGACTGAGCCACCCAAGCGCCCCTGAAATGGGAACATTTTAGAAGTGTTATGCCCAAATTCTAATTTTGTTCTGCTACTCGTATGTTAGGGCCAAGGGGATGTAAGAGACTAGGAGCAATCGGCATTTTATAGATTTGGCAACGAAGACCCAGAGAAAGAACGTAACGTGCTCAAGTTCACACACCTGTGTTGAGGTGCATGTTTTTGTGATTTAAAGGGGAGGAGGCAGGAGGAACAAAGACGTTGACACTAGTACCTTGTCTGTTGAGCTGTCTCATCCATGAGGGATATTTCTCTGCGATTGCACTATAAAACAGAACAGAGATAGGAAGGAGTGGTTCCAGCCCATTTCTCGTCTCCTCAAATCAAACTTTACTCAGATTTTGTCCTCAAGGCCTCCAGGACCAGCTGCTGTCTCTGCTGACCCCCCCACCACCGTTTCCCCCAACTTCTCCTAAGAAATCATATAAAAATGGCCACTTTTATCAAATATCCATTACAAGTCCCACGCACAAAGGATTCTACTTCTAGTATCTCAATGAATCTTCATAACAACACCGAGGCCAGTACTGTTGTCTTCATTTAATAAACAGGAAAACCGAGGCTCATTTGCATGCTGAGACTGAGTATGCAAGATCCTACAGCGGGTAACGAGAGAGCTGGGAGTCTTACTCGTCAACTCTCCGCTTCAGTTCTGTGCTTTGCGGTCTTCCACACACCATACCATTTTCTCAAAACCGTGCCTTCTCTCATCTGGCTTCCTCCCCTGGTGAGTAAATTCCACTTCTAGATGGGGTGGGGGTGAGTAAATTCCACTTCTAGATGGGGTGGGGGTGAGTAAATTCCACTTCTAGATGGGGTGGGGGTGAGTAAATTCCACTTCTAGATGGGGCGGGGGTGGGGGTGGGGGGCCACTGTCATTGGATCCATGCTGGAATCCAAAAATCTGAGACAGGTAAAGGATGAAGCAGTTGAGTGAGTGCAGAGCCAAGACAGATCTAAAGATCTGAGTTCATGAGTACTGTGGGTTGCCTGCCCAGTGCCCATTTCCCATTTTTTCCTTACGGACATCATTTTTTTTTTTTTTTTTTCAAGCATCCATCCACAAAGCTCACGTGCTTCACCCCCCGGCTCCAGGGAAAGCCTAATTTATCCAAGGCCAGCGACTGGTTCATAAACCAGCGTCTGACACAAAGGTGGTCACTGAGATACAAGGAGAAGTTTGGAGAGGGCTTCTGGCAAAATCCTCCTATCTGCTTTGCCTGCTCCTGCACACATTCCTTTCCATGCATGTGGGATTGTGAAATACCAATTCTGAGAACCGGTTTGATGGCTCCAGTGTTTCCAACCCACTTTCTCGTCACAGTGGCAGCGCTCCTGGCTTTTCATAAGCCAGCTCTAATTCGAGGTTTTGGGTCTAGAACCCCCTCCTGTCTTTAGTTGACAGTGGAGACTTTTAATTTTTTTTTATTTAAAAAAAATTTCTTTTAACATTTATTTATTTTTGAGACAGAGAGAGACAGAGCATGAACGGGGGAGGGGCAGAGAGAGAGGGAGACACAGAATCAGAAACAGGCTCCAGGCTCCGAGCCATCAGCCCAGAGCCTGACTCGGGGCTCGAACTCACAGACCGCGAGATCGTGACCTGAGCCGAAGTTGGACGCTCAACTGACTGAGCCACTCAGGCGCCCCGACAGTGGAGACTTTTTAATGAGGTGGCCCAGGAAATACTGCCCAATGTCTTCAACAGTAATAACTTCATTTGTTTCCATAACTTAACAGAGGTGTCATGAAAATTAATGAGTGTGCTGGTGGAAATGAATTGTCTTCTGCAAAAGGTTCTCTGCACTCATCGTGTAGGAAATTGTGTGGATCTTTCTTTTCTTTCTTTCTTTGCATCTGGGGCAACATGTTTCTAGCTAAAGGGTATGGTTGTTTTGTTTTTTTTTTTAATTTTTTTTTAATGTTTGTTTATTTTTGAGAAGAGAGAGACAGAGCATGAGCAGGGGAGGAGAGAGAAAGAGGGAGACACAGAATCTGAAACAGGCTCCAGGCTCTGAGCTGTCAGCACAGAGCCCGAGGTGGGGCTCGAACTCACAGACTGGAAGATGGTGACCTGAGCTGAGGCAAGATCATGACCTGAGCTGAAGTCTGACGCTTAACCGACTGAGCCACCCAGGCACCCTTAAAGAGTCTGTTTTGATTATACTTACGATGTAGAAAGTGGAGACTTGGTAAAAATCTTCTGAGCCTTTGTTTTGAAGAAGTGTGACATTGGGAGAAAAATAATCCCAAAGAATGAAAACCCAAAGGAATCATTTCAATCAAATGTTTCTCATGACTCTGGCCTGGGTATCTGGATCCCTCTTCAGTCCTTGGGTCTTTACACTCACAGCAAGGCTGAGACAGATTCATACTGAGCTGGAAACACAGCCAGAGGAAAAGATCTGCCATGAGTCTCACAGGGTAGTTAGTAGAAGAGGTTACTGATCCCCTGGTCACGTATGTGCTATGCTGTCCATTGCCTACCTTTCCTCCTCTCTCTTAAAAAAGAAAGAAAAAAAAAACCACAAAAACACAAAAACACAAAAACACAAAAAGCAAAATTGGGCATGGGGATAGAACTTAGTAATGTATTCATTTGGTCTTGTAAATTTTCCACATTGAGGTATTTTAATGACGTTGAGTCAAGATCACAGTTTTTTTCCCATTCTGAATGTGCCTTCATCTTAAATTTGTTAGTGTCAGGTAGCATGAGATAGATAGTAGGCTTTTGGGGGGGTCTTGCTAGGAGGAAGTTGGAGATACATTGAGCCTGAATTGAGTAGGACACATTTATACATTTCACATATCTGAACATAAGTAAGATGCACCATTTTATGCAGAAAGTTGATAATGTTCAAATAAAACATTTTAGCTGCCATTTGAAAAGACATATTAGAACATTTCAGTAAATTGGTGAGAATTTATTGCTTCCTGATTTGAACAGACATGAAGGATACCTTGCTTCATCCTCTAAAAATGCAAAAATGTGTTGAAGAACTGAAAGAAAATTCAGATGAAAATTGGTGGATATTTATCATACCGTTAAAAAAAAAGACTATTTCGTGTGTTTAAAATCTTTCATAATAAAAATTCAGGGACTTTAAAAAAATTTAATGGAACACAGAACAATGGGGATGAACACAAGCAAAGGAACTGATAGAAATTTTCTGATCTTGAGAGGCAGGCAAATTGTAACAAAAACAAAAATCACCCAAGATAGTAATTCATTAAGAGAAAGAGATAACTTTCCAATAAAATTAGCGAATAGACTCTTGGATGGTTTGATAAGCCAATTAACAAAGTGAAGTGAATCATGTAAACACACTGGAAAATTTTAAACTGTTCTGTAGACTTGACCTGGAATGATAATATCAATGAAGGATAAAAAAAAAAAACAACAACTGATAATATACACTATAACAAGGACATCAACAACAATTTCATTTAATGAGTGGCTTGATTCAGAGTGCTTAAGATGAGTCACTGTACAAAGAAACCTGAAATGCCCTGAAAACTTCCTGTTCACACAAGAAAAAAAACTTGATAAAAGTTCCATTGCTTGACAATAATCCTAAAACTTTGGATGGCATTATTAATAAAGAGTTATAAAGGAACTTTCCTGAACTGTCGATAATGCTTTCAAAAAATTGATTAACCATGTTAGAAGAAAACTGTATCATCTTTCTAGTCTATAGTAAATGATATTACAAAATCAAATGGAAATTCGATCAGATTGTAGGGGAACAGTAGACAGAGATGTCAATGTATGTCATTTTCTGGATTTTGTGGTACCTATTGGCATTTTAGAATTTATTTGTTGTGATTTTTTTTTCATTCTAAAGATTCACTTTTGCTTCAATTTTGTATTTTTTTTTCTTAAAGAGGGCCTGACTGTATTGTATAAGCTCAGACCCCACCAAACCTCCATGGTTCCAGCAGTGACATAGGGAGAGCTGATGTGGATTTGGGGGGCGGGGGTGGTATTTATGGGAACCTGAAATATAGGTACCAGTTATAGAGACAAGTGAAAAGAGGGAGCATCCAGGTGGCCAGAGGCACCAAACTAGAGTGCTGGCTAAGTCAGGTTACCTAATAAATAGGAGAGGTCAAGAGTGGATTGGGGCGTTCCAAAGGCTCTTACTAACAATTACAATAGGGGCACTCGGGAGGCTTAGTTGGTTGAGCATCTGATTCTTGATTTGGATCAGATCACGATCTCATGGTTTGTGAGTTCCAGCCCTGAGTCGGCCTCTGCACGGACAGCATGGAGCCTGCTTGGGATTCTCTCTCTCCTTCTCTTTCTGCCCCTCCCCTACTTACTCTCTCTCTTTCTCTCTCTCTCTCTCAAAATATGTGAATAAACTTAAAAAAAATAGCAACTATTACGGACCACTTATTATATGTCACGCATTACATCAGAGGTCACAGCTATGGCCCATGGACCAATCTGGCCTCCCCTGTTTTGTAAAGAAAGTTTTACTAAATGTAGCATTTAGGTGTTGTCTATGACTACCTTTGTGCTACAACAGCAGAGTTGGGTAATCATGACAGAGACCACATGGCTTATAAATTCTAACATATTTGCTATCTGGTCCTTACAGCAGAAGTTTGTCAGTGATGTGGGCGTTAACTGCACTATGTGGGCATTAACTCTGTGGTAGATTGTTTTTTCCCATGTGTCCACATCGTATCTCCCAACCCATATACGCAGGTGAAAATGGGACCTTCTAACCCACCCCCCAACTACCTGGGTCTGGGCAGGGGGACCCTGTGGCTGCTTTGACCAATAACATTCAGTGAAAGGGATGCTTTGCCATTCCAGGTAGTGCTCCAACTTTCCTGGCAGCTTCTGCTTCCAGACTATTGGAGAAGCCAGCACTGTGTAAGTACAACTACCTGAGACCACCGTGTTGTGGGAAGCCCAAATTTCATGGAAAAGCCTAGCATATTAGATGCCACGTGAAGAGAGAGAACAAGGACCATGTAGGCACCAGATATGTGTGTGAAGGAGCTACCTTGGAAGTAGATCCCCTGCCCAGATGCTCCCACTAATATCATGTGGATCAGGCACAGACCACCAAAACAAACCCTTCTGGAATTTCTGACCCACAGAATCGTTAGATGGATAAAGTGGTTGCTTTTATCCATTAATTTTGGGGTAGTTTGTTATGCACCAATTCATGTTGTCTTCATAACTACCTCATGAGATATGAATTATCAGTCTCAACTTTTGCGTCAGAGAATCAAGGGTTGGAGAAGCCGAGTTATATGTTCAATGTCACGCAGCTGATACACCACAGAGCCGGAGTTCAAAGCCGAGTCTGTCAGGCTCCAAAGCCCAGGTCCCTGCCGTGCTTACCAGTGCTGACATTCTGTGTGCTAAAAGCCAGCAAAGGTAAGGGACAATGGACCAGACAGAAGGCTCCTGAGAAGGTCACACTCCAGCCATAGTGGAGTTATATTCAAGGAGGGAGTTTTGAGTATCCAGCTTCCATAGAGTGGAGCAGCTAGTGTTATATTCAATGTTGGGGCCTTGGCAATTCTCCCGACAATGTTTCCTTTTCATCCGTATTATGTGTTTATTCTCTTCCAAGGCACGTTGTTTTTCAAAGTGCTTTCTTTTTAAAAAGCTTTACTGTGGCATAAAACACATACCACAAAATCCACCCATTATAAGTGGATAGTTAAGTGGTTTCTAATAAATATATACAGTTGTGCAACCATCGCTACAATCCATTCTAGAACATTTCCAAATGTCCTAAATGAGGGAACATTTCCTAAAAAGGTCCTTCGTGCCAGCTTGCGGTCAATCCCTACTCCTACAGCCAGTCCCTAGCAATCATTGATCTGCTTTTTGTCTCTGTAAGTTTGTCTTTTCTTAAAATGTCATATAAGTGGAAGCATATGATAGATGGTTTGTTGTGTTAGACTGTTTTTAGTTCAGCGAGCAATTGTTGGAAGTATTGCGTTGTATGGATGCACCACATTTTCTTACAAATTCAGCCATTGACAGACGTATGGTTTGGTTCCCATTTTGTGTTTAGTCAGTGTTCGATTGTTTACAACTCATGGGACCCAAACTGACAATGTCTAACATCTATGGTTTATTGCAGGACAAGGATACAAAAATAAAACAACATTACTAAAATACAGGCTCCGAGCACTTCCTACCACTTTCCTCAGAATCAAGAAGGTGTCTCAACGTTGGAGGAAGAATTGGGGAAATCGAAAGTGAATATCTGGGGCCCGATCTCCATCCTCCTGACCTTGCAGGCAGGACCCAAAAAGTTTCCTGTTTTTGTCTCTAAGTGGCAGGGTATGGAAATAAACAAAGACCACCCAAATGAGGACAAGAAAAGGCTGTTATTTAGAGCTTGCTTTAGCAAGGGGGTCAGCTGCCATCATGCTTTTGGCAGAGACTTAAAAGGAGGCAGGAGAGTCTGAAAGCTTTATAGTGAGAAAAGGGGAAGCTTCGAGCATGCCCCAACTGGAGATTGTTGGCATGGGGAGCTGAAGGAGGACTGGTTATGGGTCAGAGTTCTGTTTTATATGGGTCAGAGTTCAGCTTGGCCACTGACCATTGACAATATTCAGCTTCTCAAGGGCCAGTCTTCTCTTAAAATTCCCTCCATCTATCTAACTCCAGCACATGGGTTCCCAGGAAACTCTTCTGTGATGCAATAGAAATGAAGGGCATTTTAGGTCAAAAGACCCAGCTCTACTCCATGGGAAAAAAAAAAAAAATCACTTCACTTCTCTAAGATTCAGATTCTGTCTATCTTGAGATAGTACATAATGATAGTAATGTTTTATGATATAGATAGATATAGATATAGATATTATATAATAGATGATAGGGTTTATAATAGATTGCTCTAAGTTTCCTAATTTTTTATCTGTTCCCATAACTGTGCCTTTTGCCACAGTTCAAAAAAATATTAAAAAAATAAAGATATAAGGGTGCCTGGGTGGCTCAATCGGTTGAGCGTTGGACTTCAGCTCAGGTATGATCTCGTGGTCTGTGAGTTCGAGCCCTGCGTCGGGCTCTCTACAATCATCGCTACAATCCATCTTAGAACATTTCCAAATGTCCTAAATGAGGGAATATTTCCTAAAAAGGTCCTTTCATGCCAGATTGTGGTCAATCCCTACCCGTACAGCTAGTCCCTAGGAGACTAGCTCCCACAAAAGGGAAGAGGATATTTCCCTTACACCATGGCTCTGAGTTCAACCATATGATGTGCTTTGGCCAATAAAATAGAAATGACAGCACGACAGTTCTGAGCTTAGCTCTCGAAAGGCCTTTGTGTTTCTACTTGCTCTCTGGTTGGCTTCCTGCATTACCATGAGTAGATCATGCCTAGTCTAGCTCACTGGTCCCAGAAGGTGGAGCAGAGCCAACCTGTCCCAGTTGAGTAACCCTACAACACCTGACCCCTAGTTAACCCCTAGACCCCTGAGCAAACCCAGCTAAGATGAGCAGAATCACCCAACTAAGTCCCATCTATGAGAATAAATGATTTTGTTTTTTAAGCCACCCAGATTTGGGGCGGTGTCTTAGGTAGCAAAAGCTAATATGATACAGAGCTGTCATGTCAGTCAAATAAAACAATGAGTGTGGAAGCTTTTTAGAAACTGCAAAATACTTTCCAAAACGAATTACCCTTATTTTTTGTTCCCGTATGACCTTATTTTCAATTATCTGTCAACCTCAAAAATGTATTAGCTGGGGACAGTTTAAGGTATGCTCTTTTACAAAGTTTTCATCTATATATTTATTTAAAAATTTTTTTAACGTTTCTTTACTTTTTGAGAGAGAGAGAGAGAGAGAGAGAGAGCAAGAGTGCACGCACGAGAGAGGCGTGAGCAGGGGAGGGGCAGAGAGAGGGAGACACAAAATCCAAAGCAGGCTCCAGGCTCCGAGCTGTCATTACAGAGCCCGACACGGGGCTCAAACTCACAGACCACAAGATCAGGACCGGAGCTGAAGTCAGATGCTCAACCGACTGAGCAACCCAGGCGCCCCTATGTATTTATTTTTTAAATATTTTTTTGAATACCAGCTATGTATTCAATACATACAGAATGTATGTACATTCTGTACAGAATACAGAAAGACTTTTGAAATTCAAAGAAATATGACCTGGCCTGCTGTATTCTATGGTGGGCATCTATTCTGTATCTTGCTCTCCTTCAGAAGAAAGGGAGAGCCAAAGCTCTCTCTCTAGATGATGGGGAGCACAGAATTCTTTGGAGAGAAAAACAGGAGTAGAACTTCTTCCATCTGGTAAGGACTAGGGAAGAGGGCCTCATGTACCCTCACGTAGAGAAATTACTGGGGAACCTTCAGTCCTTGTCATTTACATTTCTGAAATCAACACATTTCTTCAAAGTCCAACCCAAATTCGATCTCCTCCAAGCAGCCTTCTCTCCTAAGGCTCTTTGGGTAATACCTTTTTTCTTTACATCTGGGGCAATCTTTCTTTGTTACCTCTATTGTAGCCTTGGAATACCCCACTGCTTTCACAAAGACAGGAACCTAGTCGACTGTCTGGATTTGACCAGGGAATGGCTTGTCGTAGCTGAATGAGGCAGGAGAGCGCAGCTCTTGGCAAAGGTTGGGACAAAGGAAGTAGAACACGGAGCCGCTGGTTTCTATGAACAATTCTTGGGGGAACCAGGAGGTCAAAGAGTGGCCAAGACTACTTTGGGCCATATCAGGGTCTTAGAAAGAATTTACCTCTGGCTGGGAATGTGAGGGCCACACCTGTTTGGAGACACTTACCTTCTGCACTGAGCCTCAGGTTCTTCAAGTGGCCAGGGCCCAGCCAGGGGGAGCCCTCAATAACATATTCCTCAGATGCTCCAACCAGATCTGGATTTTCTTGGAAACAGCTCTCCTTTTAGATGACTGGTGCTGAAGCATTACACAATGTAGAACATTGGCTTGACTTGACAATTCATTTTAAGTACTGAATTTTTAAGAAGGGGTATCTCCAGATCTTTAGAATCTCAGGAGGCATTACAAATACAGTGGCTTGTGGTTGTGACAGCTGTTGTTAAAGAGTTAACTCACTTATGATGCTTTTGATAGAAGCAAAACATGCAGAGTTACCGACTTTTACTTAATTAGGGACATGATCGGTATCAGTAGTACCGACCTTTAAAGAGGACCCAACCGATCTTTAAAATGGCCGCAAGAAATATTTTGATACAATTTCGATACTCCTTTTATGGTAAACCAACGGTTCACTTTCTGATCCCATATGTCTATCTCATCCGGGAGCCCCTATTTCCCCGAAGTTCGGGAATTGTCTCATTTCTGTCAGCATCTCCTCTATGGCTAGTACAGTGCCTGGTGCATGATGAGAGCTCAGAATGTATAATTGCTGTCTTGAAGTGTTACCACCAGCTGCTTTTACAAATGCGATTCATTCACTCCTGTGCAACAATTTTGCAAAACATTCCCACACCGGTTTCCACGGAGGAAGGGACTAAGTCTCAGAGAGGACGATTCGCTCAAGATGGGACCGTTAGTAAATGGCAAGATCAGGATTCAATCCTGGCCTACTTTCTATGGAATCCTTCTCTTTAGACGGAGAAACAGGACACAGAAAGGAACGAATACGGGGCTTTCATTGCTATCCTGCTGTTGTGGATTTCACTCTTTTCTCTCCTTTTCACTCCATTGACTTATCATATTATACTCTTCAATTACAGCTGTCAACGTCCTCCCACAATTGCTCTGTATTCTGGGCTATAATTGCTCCTCACAGAACTTGAGCCCACATGCCTACAATTTCCCTATCAGCTAAGAAGCCCACACTGCCTCCAAGGGACCATGGCTGCATTAGCCCACAGAGGTATATGCACCTATGATTACTGCCATTTTCCACTTTAGTTATCCCAAGAGAAGCACTATTCTAGAGTGCTTTTTAAGTAATGTGTAGTGACAATATCCTGATGTGGGTAGGTGGCCAAGAGTCATTATCCCCCATGTTATTATTGGAGAAGTACCTTCAAAGTAAGAGCTGACACGTTCCCTTGCATGATTGAGGGGGGACACAAAGGTGAGTCCCTCTGGTATTGAGGGTCATTCTGTGTCCTTAATGCTGAGGGCACAAAGCTCTATCCTAGGTAATAAATGGAGCGTCCATTTAAGAAAAGTCAAAAGCTTTTGCTAACAAGCTCCTGACTTGCATTGTCCAAGAAAAATGTAGTTCAGAAAAAGAATGCCTCCAGTTTCTTCTATATAGAAATCCCCAAAATGCATTTCAAAAAAACTCAGGCCACAGAGCCCGAGAAGGAAAAGAGCCTTGCATGGCCAAAAGAACTGGGGTCTAAAGAGGGAATGGCACTTGGCCAAGTCACTCAGCAAATGGTAGACAAGAGCCAGATTTTAAGATTTCCAGGCAGGGGCGCCTGGGTGGCGCAGTCGGTTAAGCGTCCGACTTCAGCCAGGTCATGATCTCTTGGTCCATGAGTTCGAGCCACGCGTCGGGCTCTGGGCTGATGGCTCAGAGCCTGGAGCCTGCTTCCGATTCTGTGTCTCCCTCTCTCTCTGCTCCTCCCCCGTTCATGCTCTGTCTCTCTCTCTGTCTCAAAAATAAATAAACGTTAAAAAAAAAAAAAAAAAAAAGACTTCCAGGCAAAGGCCTTCTTCACTTTGGTTAAACTAATGGTTGAAAGAGAGGACTGGTGTCACTTGAGCTTTCAGTCTCCTGGGTGCTTCTGACAGGGGCAGCTGTAGAAACAATGGGTCCCTGGGATGCAGCTCCTGGCATTGGTAACACCTTATGTCTAGGACACCATTGTCCAGAACTCAGTCAAGAAACTCTCAAGAAACCAAAGAAACCAAACATTGCTGAAGAGATTTAAAAAAAAAATAATAAGAATAAAACAAACAAACAAAGAAAGATAACACTAAAAGGGCTTTTGAATGTGCTTGAGATACAGTTCCCTCTCCACCTCAGGAATGAGAAATTTCTCCTCAGGAAGCTGGTTTTAGGGACCTGAGAAGCTTCTGGGAGAGATGAAGAGATCAAGTATAAGGGTTTTCCCAACCAACTTGAGGCCCAGGGAACCAAGTCCCTGTCACAAAGGAAGGGACCCCCCTTTCCTGTATGTTAACTAAAATCAGAGAGCTAAGGAAATGCTAAGAATGGGTTCCCAGAAGATACTGGGAGGCAGGGACATTACAGAGGTAGCAGCTGTCTGAGGGACCTGCCTGGCATCTCGTAGACACAAAGCCAAACTGACACAACAGCAGCTAAACAACACTAAGAAGGGGCACCTGGGTGGCTCAGTAGGTTACGCATCCGACTTCGGCTCAGGTCATGACCTCACGGTCCGTGGGTTCAAGCCCCACATCGGGCTTTGAGCTCAGCTCGGATTCTGTGTCTCCCTCTCTCTCTGCCCCTCCCCCACCCATGCTCTGTCTCTCTGTCTCTCAAAAATAAATAAACGTTAAAAAATTTTTTTAAAATAAACAACACTAACGGAACAGCAACACGATTAAACTTTACTGAGCACTTATCATGTGTCAGACACTTTTCTAATTGTTCTATATACATTATCTCATTTGATCCTGACAGCAGGTTTAAAATAAGAATTAGGGAATATGGTGGAGTCACTTTCAAAGGTTCTGGGAAAGGATTATTATAAATTAAAAACATTTCATTAGAGGGCTGTTTTGAGATCCCCACAGCCTCTCTATGTATGCATAAATATTGTTTTTGATACATATTGGTTTGAGCCAGGGGAAAGTGCTAGTTTTGCAGAGCAAAAACATGGTCGATAGCAGGGATTTCATATGGTTCAAACTTATATATAAAATATATACTCTTGGGGCGCCTGGGTGGCGCAGTCGGTTAAGCGTCCGACTTCAGCCAGGTCACGATCTCGCGGTCCGTGAGTTCGAGCCACGCGTCGGGCTCTGGGCTGATGGCTCAGAGCCTGGAGCCTGTTTCCAATTCTGTGTCTCCCTCTCTCTCTGCCCCTCCCCCGTTCATGCTCTGTCTCTCTCTGTCCCAAAAATAAATAAACGTTGAAAAAAAAATGAAAAAAAATATATATACTCTTTATGGGAATTAAGTAAAAAAGTAACAGGCAGATACAATAGAGTGGGATACATACCAGTAGGTTCGTGCACGCTGAAAAACATACATGCACAAAAGAGGTTCTGGCTAAGGTTTCAGGGGAGGAGAACAGTCAGGGGGGACTTTTCAGGGGGAATGTTGAGATCTGATGGATAATGAACAGTAAAGGAAGTTAACTCTTGTGAGCCAGATACAGTAAGTCAGGGAGGCTTGGGGTCATCACAAAGTAACAGACATGGGACTTTGCACTGCCACTAGAAAGTGTAGGAAACTGGAAAAAATATGAAAAACAAATAACGCTTTCAGACCTTGAACAATAAACATCACAGGACCATCACTAGGAGCAGGAAAATAAACAAGGTGAATCCTTCAGTTGATTAAAACCAGTAAGTCTTAAAAGACTGAAATCAAAAAGAGTACATTCTCTGTACAGAAGTCAATTAGAATCAAAAACAAAAATATCTAAAAAATAACATCGTTTTTCAAAAAAAAAATTTAATGTTTATTTATTTTTGAGAGAGATAGAGAGACAAAGTGAGAGCAGGGGAGGGGCCGAGAGAGAGGGAGACACAGAATCCGAAGCAGGCTCCAGGCTCTGAGCTGTCAGCACAGATCCCGACATGGAGTTCGAACTCACAAATCGTGAGATCATGACCTGAGCCGAAGTCCTACGCTTAACCAAGTGAACCACCCAGGCGCCCCAATAAATAACATAGTTTTAAGTAACTCTTGGGTTAAAAAAAAGAAACGCTGAGAAGAATTAGAAAGTATTTTGAACTGAAGGAAACAAAAAAGACTACATACCAAAATTTGTGGGCTGCGGGTAGCGCAGTACCTAAAAGAGGTTGTGGAACTTTAAATGATTTAGGTAGAAAATAATACAAATCAAATGAATGATTTCAGCTTCCATATTAAAAAGCCACAGAAAGAGGAGACACTTCAACCTAAAGTAAGTGAAATAATACAATAGTAGAAATAAGGGTAACAATCAATCAGAGAATGTACAGATCATGGAGCAAATCAATGAAACTGAAAGCCGACTCTGTAAATGTCAGGTCCCAGCTGCAAGCAAATCAACTTCATCTAGAAACCCAGAGATGACAGTAGCTCATGAAGGAGGTCTGCCCAATGGAATGTATACTGGCTGCAGAGGCCCACAGCTATGACCTGCTGCTTAGTGTATCTCCCTCTTGATTGGCTGCTGCAACAACATTTCAACAAAACTAATAACTACTATCTAAACTCATCAAGAAAAACAGGGGAGGGGCGCCTGGGTGGCGCAGTCGGTTGAGCGTCCGACTTCAGCCAGGTCACGATCTCGCGGTCCGTGAGTTCGAGCCCCGCGTCAGGCTCTGGGCTGATGGCTCGGAGCCTGGAGCCTGTTTCCGATTCTGTGTCTCCCTCTCTCTCTGCCCCTCCCCGGTTCATGCTCTGTCTCTCTCTGTCCCAAAAATAAATAAATGTTGAAAAAAAGAAAAGAAAAACAGGGGAGAAGACCAAAGTATCCATGTCAAGAAGGGAAGAGGGTACATTATTACAGATGCTACAGTAACTAAAAGGATAATAAGAACGATTGTGAACAACTTGATTCCAAAAAAAATTCAATGTCTGATATGAAACATAAGAAACCTTTGGGGGGAAAAAAAAGCCAAAACTGACTTGAGGAAATAGAAATTCTACACAGTCTTACACCTATTAAAAAATAATTGGATTCCTTATTTAAAATATTCCACAAAGAAAAATCCCCACCCAGATAGCTTCTCTGGTGAATTCTTTCAAACATCTAAGGAAGAAATAATAACAATCGTATACAATGTCTTTCAAAAAATGGGGAAAGCAATAATACATTATTCTGCCACTAGTCAAAGAAATGAAAAGAGATACCAGCAGGACCATTTGGATCCTGCCTTCCTACAAGAGTATTATGGCATCTGCAAATCCAAGAGAAACGAAAATGTGTGCTCATAAAAATGCTGGTGTGCAGATCTTTATAGAATCTTTATTTATATTAGACATAAACCAGTAACAATCTAGATATACACCAGCTGAAGAAGGGATAAACAAATTGTGGTACATACGTATGATGAAATACTACTCACGTTAAAAAGGAAAAGTTTCACAGAGATGCAACAACACAAATAAATCTAAGAAAGAAAAAAAAACATGACACTGAATAAAAGGAGGCAGGCACAAAAGAACATATATATATATATATATATATATACTTCCCATTTTTATAAAAATTTAAAGCAGGTAAAGCTAATCTATGAGTGGATCAGTGGTTACCTGAGGTCATGTGTGGGGGTAATTAGCTATGAAGGTATATGAAGAAACTGACTTGCTTGTGGAAATAGTCTTTATCCTGATAGAGATGATGTTTCATATGTATATACAATTATCAAAAGCTCACCAAACTATATCGTTAAAATGGCCACATTTTAGTACATGTAAATTATATCTTAATAGAATCAGATTTAAAAAAATAAGAGAGGGGCGCCTGGGTGGCTCAGTCGGTTGAGCGTCCGACTTCAGCTCAGGTCACGATCTCACGGACCGTGAGTTCGAGCCCCGCGTCGGGCTCTGGGCTGATGGCTCGGAGCCTGGAGCCTGCTTCCAATTCTGTGTCTCCCTCTCTCTCTGCCCCTCCCCCGTTCATGCTCTGTCTCTCTCTGTGTCAAAAATAAATGTTAAAAAAAAAAAAATAAGAGAAATGGTAGAAACAAAGAAATTAGGGAGAATCACATTGTCCCTAACGTTTCAATTGAAGCAAGTTGGTGGAAGACGGTTTCCTTCACGATTCTGGGAGGAAATGCTGGAACAGACCTGGTTTGAGATGAGGGCAGAATACTGATGGGGCATTATTGAAATGCTGAATTAAAGGTGCCTGTGGCAGTTGTGAACGATAAACCATTTCTCAGAAGGAGAGGAAATGGCTGGGGAGCCCTCATTGTAGCATTTCTTGATTTTCCCGCCGTAAATGCTTCCATCACATCAACAGCTTTAACAAGCAGCTTGAAAAATTTCGGGAAATTTAGCAACAGGCTCTGGCGATCCAGGAGTAGCTGGCTCCAGCGTACCACTGCCTGTGAATCATCACAACAAATACGTGGAACAAGCAGCTGTATAAATGGAGGAGTTTGCTGGGGTGGGGGGAGGGAAATGCAGTCACATGTGACTAAAATCCTGCATACCTGGTAATAAAATCCAGGTATGTAGATGCAATTAGGGCAAGAATTTTGAGAGAAAGATGCCTAGCATTGTACCTTAGGCTTGTTGGTTTCAAAGCTCAGCCAGGAGAGGGTGAGCAAGTAGAAGAAAGTGAGAAGTGAGGAGCTGAGGCTCCGGAGGAGGACCAGGGCGGTATGGTGTGAAAGGAGCCAATGGCCAGAGCCAGGAAGTGCTTAGCAGCGTCAAATTCACCTTAGTTACGTACAACAAAGGCAGACACTTCATGGCGTGGAGTTGACGGTGACCTTTAAGACACAGTTTCAGTGGATATTGGAAGCAGATGCTTTCCTCTAAAAGCCCAGAGGTGAAATAGCTTTGAAGGAGATCGGCTTCATAGAATATATACAGGTGTTTTTCTACTTATAATGGCATTACATTCGGACGAACCCATTGTTTAGTGGAAATATCTTAAGTTGCAAATGCGTTTAATATGCCTAACATCAGACCTTAGCCTTGCCTACCTTAAGTGTGCTGAGAACACAGTTGGGCAGAATCATCTCACATAAAGCCCTGATTCATAAATCATCATAACATAAAGTCACCAGAATTAATGGGGTGAATATCTCATGTAATTTATGGACTACTTTACTGAAAATGAAAGACAGAAGAGCCGTCTGGGTACAGAATGGTTGTCAGCGTATTGGCCGTTTACCATCGTGATCCCGTAGCTGACTGAGAGCTGGGGTTCACCATCCCTGCCCAGTGTCAGAAGCGAGTTATTGTGCATATCAATAAGACTGAGGAAAGATCAAAATCCAAAACCTGAAGCACAGTTTTTATTGAACACGTACATCTTTCACACCATTGTAAAGTCCAGCCATCCTAGGTCAGGGACCATCTCCACTGGCTACGGAAGTCCATAGCTATGAACCGCCCCTGTGTGTGTCACTGCCCTGATCGACTGCCATGACCAACCCTACCTACTCTAACCAGAAACAGAAGGTGTCCTGAAACCCAAGCTAAGGTATCCAGGCCCAAAGTTTTATAGTCAAGCATATCCCTAGAAACCTGAAGATCTCTTCATCCACTCATGGGAGGACTTCACAGTGGACTTGGGTTCTCTGTTCCACTTCCCAACTATCTGCACCACCACCAGGCCCACGAAGGAAACTTCTCTTTTCCTCCATGACCCATCAGCTCTCTAACCATGGCCCATGTCCTTTTCTCAAAGAGGTAGTTCTAAGTTCTCCGCCTTAGCTCCCAATAGTATCTAGCATTTCTGAATAGGGATTCAGTAAATAATTATTGGGTGAATCGATGAACCATCTATACTGGCTTCCACACAGAATTGAAGGGTCCTAAAATCAAAGGTCTATTCCCACACCAGTGTCACTGCAGATGTGCTCTGCAAAACCACATTATGCTCCTTGGAACATCCCCCCAAAGTGTGGCTTCTTCTCCTGCCAAGTCCCTATTTCTGAAGCACCATGATTACCCCAGTACCTCAAAGAGCCACAGGTAACTGGATAAGACTTGAGTTGTTCTAAATTCCCCAACGACAATGTAATCTCAGCGTCTTTCAACTTGAGGTGTTTTTACCCACTGGTGGTGACTTGAAACTATAGGAGAAATATCACATCTATTCTTGGAGTGTTAGTTTTGTTCAAAGCTGCTTTAGTGGGGGAGATACACACACACACACACACACACACACACACCCAAACAGGTATAAAAAATAAACACTGTGATGTACTGGGAAATATAAAAACAATAGATTTTTTTTTTGTTTTGTTTTAACGTTTATTTATTTTTGAGACAGAGAGAGACAGAGCATGAATGGGGGAGGGTCAGAGAGAGGGAGACACAGAATCCGAAACAGGCTCCAGGCTCTGAGCTGTCAGCACAGAGCCCGACGCGGGGCTCAAACTCACGGACCGCGAGATCATGACCTGAGCCGAAGTCGGCCGCTTAACCGACTGAGCCACCCAGGCGCCCCAAAAACAATAGATTTTTAAAAGATAAAGCCCTGGGGCGCCTGGGTGGCTCAGTCGGTGGAGCTTCCGACTTTGGCTCAGGTCATGATCTCGCAGTTCATGAGTTCGAGCCCCGCGTCGGGCTCTGTGCTGACAGCTCGGAGCCTGGAGCCTGCTTCGGATTCTGTGTCTCTCCCTCTCTCTGACCCTCCCCCATTCATGCTGTCTCTCTCCGTCTCAAAAATAAGTAAACATTTAAAAAAATTTAAAAGATAAAGCATGAGTTTTCAAAGAAATTATGTTTGCAGCATTTACTTTAAATTTCTAGGACTCTTTCAACTCCTCCCTTCTACTCCACCCTTATATCCACCCCTCTGTGGGGTATCCACATTCATTCTCCTTGGTCATCAGGGAAACTTGGATGAATGAGTTTGACAGAGAGTTGGAGGCATATGCTGACAGGTGTGAAGAACCAGGACATGACTTCTAGCACCAGATGCCCTTCGGCTTTTCTGAGGTACCACCTATCCCCGAGGAACCTGGAGGACTGTTGCTTGGGGCTCTTCCCAGAGGAGGAGGTTGTCAGCCCTATGGTTTCACACTTCCCTTTGCCGTCCTTCGTATCACCCTATCCATATTCCACTGCTTCTGACTGCACCAGGCCTGCAAACAGCCCCTGGTCGACCACATACCCAAGAACCCAGACCCAGAAACCAGAGAGGGAGCACAAGCACCGGAACCAGGAACTTCCAGGTTCTTGCTGACTCCTTTACCAGCTTCACTCACTGCCTGAGTCACTGGGAAAGATTGCATATGTAAGGAAACTTCACAGTATGCCCATACTTCTGTTAAACCCAGAGCTTAACAAGGGCTTCTCAGAGCAATTAGCCTGATTTATGTAGTTTATATATATATATATATATATATATATATATTTGTTTATATATATATTTATATATGTTTGTTAATATTATATATATATATATATATATATATATATAAACTCTTGGTTTTATACACTTCTTTGTTTTAAACATCATATGTCTATGAAAATATATAAGTGATATACCCTGGAATTGAATAGTTCAGAGCCTCTGTAGCTACATGTGCTGGCTCTGCCTCCAAATTCCTGAAACCCTTGCTAGCCAGACCAACATCCAGGTCTCTCCCAGGTGAAAAGAATTTGGACTGAAAGGACCATGGAAGTGGTTCAGTGGGGGTAATATTGCTTTTAAGGCATGTTTTGAAATTTTGTGGGGTCTTATAATTTGCCACTGGTGTTCAGTGAACAGAAGCCAAGGGGGATAGACATCTTGCACCGCATAGGAGAGCTACAAACAACTAAGAATTGTCCGGAATTTCACATGAAAATCGAACATCCCTTTTTTTAAAAAAAAATTTTTTTAAATGCTTATTTATTTTTGAGAGAGACAGAGTGTGAGTGGGGGAGGGGCAGAGAGAGAGGGAGACAGAATGCGGAGCAGCCTCCGGGCTCTGAGCAAGCTGTCAGCACAGAACCCGACACGGGGCTCGAACCCACAAACTGAGAGACCATGACCGGAGCCGAAGTCGGACACTCAACCAACTGAGCCACCCAGGCGCCCCTGAACATCCCTTTTTATAATCGTCAGAGCCTGGCAGTTAGCGCTCTTTTACATATGCACCCACTAATGGTATTTGACTCCTCACCCAAAACGCCTGTACTGGTATGCCTTTGTAATTATAGCTCTCAAAGTATGCAAGCATTTTGCTACTTGATTATGTACACTAGTTTACTGGAATATATTATTCTTATTACTTGGTTATAAATTACTTTCTTTTACGTCTTCATGTGTTAAATTCAGGGCATTATGTTGTTGTTTGTGAGATGACGTGTGTTGATAGAGTGTATCGGGTGTGATTTTCATTTCCAAAGACTAGAGAGGGCATCAACAACACGTTATTTTTCTTTATTTGTTTTGTATTTATTTTTAGAAAAAGAAGCTTTAGATCGACTAGTGTTGAAAATGACTGGGTTAGGTGATAAACGTCAAGAGCCTAGGCAAAGGACTGAGGAGAGGAAAAGGAAATCGTCGTGGATGCAGAATCGACAGAATTTGGAAGGTGATTGCATTCAGTGGGTTAAAATTAAGCTCTGCTTTGTCCCTTCTGCAGGCTGCGTAAATCCAGAAGCCACCATCTTTCTTGGCTTCGCAAGCCTTTCATTATCTTGGTTGCTGTCTCCAGAAGCACTTCTCGGAGTCTCCAAATGGTGTTTGGTTATAGAGGTCCACACAGGACTTAACTGTATACAAAGGAGGAGCCAAGACTCCCAACTCACAAACGAGCATGCCTTGCACGAGCCCACAGATCTGACATGTTCATGGATACACATACGTAGCAGACATTATCAGTAGCTCAAAACTATCCCCTCACTTTCTGTCTATGCTGAGGGACTTTCAACTGTCAGCATTTGCATTTCTTTGACAGCCTTCTTTGGCCACTGAAGCCTGCTTTGGTCACTGAAGGAGGATGAAAAGGCTGGAGATAATGAATCTCCCCATCTGCTTAACTGCCCTCAACAAATAACTGACCGGTGTTGGTATATATGTGCCTTTCTCTTATAGTAGATGGATATAGTCAAAGAGCACAGGACTGGGAGATAGACATGGGTTCCAAGCCCAACCTGTACCAAGTCACCATCTGAATTTAGGCTTGTTGTTTCTCTCTCTCTCTCTTCTTTTTTTGAGAGAGAGAGAGAGGGAGGGAGGACGCAAGTGAGCGAGGGGTAGAGAGAGAGAGAGAAGCGGGGCTCACCTGAAATGCGGTTTGTGCTCACCCAAAACAGGGCTTGAGCTCACCCCATGTAGGACTTGAACTCATGAAATGTGAGATCATGACCTGAGCCGAAGTCAGGTGCTTAACTACTGAGCCACCCAGGGGCCCCTCTCTGTCTCTCTCTTGACTTCAGCTTCTTACTCTCAAAATAAAGGATTTTTACTATATTAACATTTCCCAGAATGTGTTCTTTGGAAGAACATTGAGTTTTGGGAATGTTAATAATTGTCATGGGGCAAAGACGAGAGAAGAAAGAAGGTTCCTGATCCGTAACCTGTGGCAGTCTCTATCTGCTTCTCAGGACTGTGATAAAATAGGACTGGAAGGCTTTGCTCCGTGCCTGACATGTAGTAGACTTACAATGAATGGTGACTGATTTTAAATCCAAAGAAGTTAGCTCCTATTCTGTGTAGAATACATCATCATTAGAGAGGTGTTTTTAATATGAAGTCCATGCACTCTCTGAAATTGTAATAAAAATTGCATACCCTGTGCTCCTGTGTCTTTTTCTGAATTTTCTGGATGTCTTAGATTTAACTGGGTTCTTATACTCCCCAAAAGATTAGCCTTGCCTTAAGCCATTTGTTCTTATCAGCTGTTTTAAAACGTAACAGCGAACCATTATTTCCTGGTTTTAATGCTCAATCAACAAACACTTAGTTCGAGTTTTACCTCCCCTTGGGGAGAACACTCCAAGTCTTTGTGCAGTGGTCAATTGGGGGAATTCACTGAGAATTCCTGATATATGAATGCCAAGTGTATAAGTGACATGCAAATATAAGAATTCAGTTGATGTAAAAAAAAAAAATTAATGGGTTCTAAAACTTCTGGGTTTCACAGGGAACTATATTTGTATTTGCACAGAAATAAAAACAGGTTTTTGTTTATTCATTATACTTTTTAATTTTTTTTTCAACATTTTTTATTTATTTTTGGGACAGAGAGAGACAGAGCATGAACGGGGGAGGGGCAGAGAGAGAGGGAGACACAGAATTGGAAACAGGCTCCAGGCTCCGAGCCATCAGCCCAGAGCCTGACGCGGGGCTCGAACTCACGGACCGCGAGATCGTGACCTGGCTGAAGTCGGACGCTTAACCGACTGCGCCACCCAGGCACCCCTATTCATTATATTTTTAATTCTGGGCCATTTGATGGATGCATGCTGTATGTTAGAATGGGGTGGGATATTCCCTATGTGGATTGGAACAACTGGGCTATTGTTGAATATTTTCCCTCTACCCTTCTCTCTCAGCGCAACAGATAGGCTACCGGTCTTGGGTTCAAATGCTTTGCCCCACTGTCCGACCATTAATTGGATCAATGCGTCCTGGTGTTTATTGGGAAAAGATGTTCGCTGTATCTCCCTGTGATATCCCCAAGTTTACACAGTCCCTCCTTGTCTGGAAGCCTCAACAAAACTCTCTAGAGTATTGGGAGACCTGGTGTTCTCTCAAGCCACGTACAGTACACCTGCCTTCGCACGAGGCACCTTCAAAGCGAATGGGACAAACCACGGGGGATGGTTCCAGCTCTGGTTTTCTCGGTATTTCTCTCTCCACGAAGCCTAGTCTTTGGCTCTTCCTGCCAACGGCTGGG
Source organism: Prionailurus bengalensis (assembly GCF_016509475.1). Taxonomy (NCBI): domain Eukaryota; kingdom Metazoa; phylum Chordata; class Mammalia; order Carnivora; family Felidae; genus Prionailurus; species Prionailurus bengalensis. The sequence continues at coordinate 80,827,939 of NC_057350.1, read as the reverse complement.
ACCACATTTGAGAGTGCGGGCAAGGAGTTCTGGGGAGGAAGTACAGGGAGGCGGGAAGGAAAGGTGGCAAATTGGCAGAAATGGTTTCAAAAGACGCCTATTTTCCCAATTACTTAAGCTCACCTGGTTCTGTCGACATCAAGAGAGGCATAATTTTCTTGTTTTTAAAAAACAAATTATGCCTTGGTAGGAAAATACGTGCATTATCATGAGTAAAAGGGAAATATGTTGTCAAGATAATTGCTATGGGAGATAGAATCCACTCTCAGGAAACTCTTTTGCGTTTCTTGCAAGTAGAAAACAGTCTTTTTTTCAGAACAAACTAACCAATAACGTTGGTACAGAGGCCTCTGACACACTTGTTATTTAAAATTCTTAGTTTAGTGGCCATCATATTTTCTTTTTGTGAATATGGGACTCCTTTTAATTTTTTTTAATGTTTATTTATATTTGAGAGAGAGAGAGAGAGAGACAAGAGACAGAGTGTGAGCGGGGGAGGGGCAGAGAGAGACGCAAACAGAATCAGAAGCAGGCTCCAGACTCTGAGCCATCAGCACAGAGCCCAACGCGGGGCTTGAGCCCACAAACTGCAAGCTTGTGACCTGAGCCGAAGTCAGACGCTCAACCGACTGAGCCACCCAGGTGCCCCTGGGACCCCTTTCAAAACATGTCTTCAAACTGAGGATTGTAAAATGCTAGTAGTTGTGCATTTAGTACCTGTGAGAGGGAGAAAATATAAAACAGTATTCCAGTTATCTGTTGCTGCTTGCCAAGCCCATCTGGTGGTTTAAATCTTAAATCTGGTGGTTTAAAACAACACCCTTGGTTTGTTTGGCTCATAACTCAGCGTTTGGGCAGGGGCTGGCTGCAAGGACAGCACATCCTTGCCGCACACAGCGGATCAGAGGTAGTTTGAGGAGTGGAGGCAGAACTGTTAGTGTCTTCAGGCATGGACGTGTCTCGAGGTTGGTACCCACTGTCAGGCTTCAGCTGGGGCTGTCACCCACAAAACCTATACATGGCCCCTCCTCATGGGCTCTTTTTTTTTCATGACATGGCAAACTGAGTTCCAAGAGAAAGTCCCAAGAGGACCAGGTATCGCCTGTATTGCCTCTTATGACCATGGCTCGGAAGTCATACAGCTCCGTATCTGCTCCAGTGATGAGCCCACCCAGACTTAATGGGTACAGTGTCAATGTCACATAGTAAGAAGAAAGTGGTATCAGAGTTATTGTTGTGGCCATTTTGAAAAATATGATCCTCCACAAATAGCAAAAAGGCTCGCATTAGGTAATGCTTTTAAATGAATGTATGAATGAGCCTATCACCCCTGGTAATGATACCTCCTTGTCTAGGGATTACTAAATGTCACTGAGCACCTTGCTCAAGAACAAATGCAGGTGAAACACATCCCAACAGGGCCACAGCAATCTGTCACAGTTTGAGGCCCTGACCATGCCATGTTTCCACCCACGGAAGATGGACCTTGACTTCTGCTGAGCATACCTTCCGGATCACTCCATATTCTGTTCATTCTGGTCTCGAATCCTTCTCCTACATGTAATTTATCCCTCGTTCAGCTCTTTCTTTTTTTTTTTTCTAAAAATACATACCTATTCACAAAACGAACTACCTCACAAACCAACTTTAGCTCCATCTGCCTGTAGAAATAACACACATAAGCACCTGCCATTTTTGAGCACTTAAATGCCAAACACTGAGCTGAGTGCTTTCCCAGCATTAAGTACATTAACCATCATTGGGATAATACGGTAGTTTGTGAGATTATACTATTCCAAAAATTAAAGGAAAACAACACCCTAAGGCTTATAATAAACTTATCCAAAATCTCAGCCAGTAAGTTATGGATAGGGTCTCATGGAGACTTTGCTTTCAATCATTATGTTGCTATGGATTCCTGCACAGGATAAGCCAGTCTATTTCATGTGACATTCACCGGCTAAATGAAGTTTGGCTGGTTTTACATTGTAACAGTTTTCCTTCACCCTCATACAACCTGTTTAACAGTCATCTGGTGCTTCTTACTACACACACTTTATTCTTTGTTCATTTGCTTAGTGTGTTTTTCTACTCCCCAACTAGCAAAATATAAATCCCGTGCTTAAATGCCATCTCCTCTAGGAAGTCTTCCCTGACTTCCTCAGATAGTTAAATATTCTCTCCTCTTAATTTCTATGACACCCAGTACGTGCCTTACTAAATCTCCTCGGACACTAAAATTATTTGCATAACTGTCTGTTCCACCAGGTAATAAGGCTGGGGATGTGCTGTTTATTTGTGAAACGTTAAAGACTAACACAGCACTCGGTACCAACTAGTCACATACTCTGATTGGCGGAGCGTCTGTTTCCTGCCCTGATGCAGTAACAGATGCCACACTAGCCCTTTTGTAGGAAATAAATAGAAACCAAGGCAAATTATATAAATAACCATTTTCTGATGTTGAACCAAAGGCAGTGCAGGACTGTGATCTCTGAGAGATGGTAAACAACCAAGGTCAGCCCCATGATTAGCATGGCTCCCTTTTGGAGAGGGGAGCCCCAACAGACTATAGCTGCTTCACAGAGCTGAAAAGACAGAGGTCAGAATTCAGGGCCACTGAGGCAGCTAGATTTTCTGGGACAGGGTAAGTGGGAGAAGTGAGCTAAGTACAAAAGGAGCTCTAAAACTCTGCTCAAGGAACCCCTTAAACCTTTAGCTGGATACTAACCTGTGTATGTGGAGAGAAAACAGCAGGAAGCCAGAATTAGTCTAACCCTAGGGCACTAGCCATTCTAGAACAGCTCTTTCTTTCTTTACTTTTTAAAGTTTACCTTTATTTATTTTGAGAGAAAGAGTGAGCAAGTGGGGGGAGGGGTACAGAGAAAGAAGGGGACAGAGTCCCAAGCAGGTCCCATACCATCAGTGCAGAGACCAATGCAGGGCTCAGATTCACAAATTGGGAGATCATGACTTGAGCTGAAATCAAGAGTGGGACACTCACCCGACTGAGCCACCCAGGCGCCCCCTAGCCTGGCTCTTTAAATGTTTCTAAACAAATCTTGAAAAGACTATGTCGATCCATGAGCAATTGAAATGCCTGCTGGAAAAAATTCTAAACTCTCTTCTAAAAGAAGATAAAATCCTTTAAAAATGTAGTACCAATGCCAAGCACACAATCAAATTTGCTAGGTATGTAAATGAGCATAAATACATGACCCATAACCAAAAGAAAAAATCAGGAACAGAGAAACATAGCAAGAAATGAGAAAGATGATAAAATTTGCAAACAAGAACTCTAAAACAGCTTATGATTATAACAAATAAAGTAAAGGAAAACCTCAACCTAATGAGTAGGGAATCTTAAGAGAGAAAGAAAAGCTTAAGATAGAAAACAATGAAAATTCTAGAACTAATACAATATTTGAAATGAAAATCAATCATGGGATTTAACATCTGATTAAATAATACATAAGAAAGGTTGATGAACTTGAAGTCAGAGAACAACATTATATGACTGGAAGCACAGGGAGATAAAATGCAGGAAAAAAAAATGAACAGAATCTCAGAGACGATTGCCTTGTGGTACAATATCAAGGAGTCTAGTGTATGCACAACTTGAGTACCAGAGGAGACAAAAGAGAGAAAATACTTACAGAAATGATGGTTGAAGAAATTTTAATGACATGGGAAAGGTAAGCTCCGAGATATAAGAAGCTCAGTGTACTTCAAGCAGGATAAACACATACACCCCCCTACATGCACATCACACCATGTTCTAATCACACTGCTGTAGACCAAGATGTGCTAAATAGAAGATTAAAAGGAATCTTAAAAGCAGTGGAGGTGGGGGTTGGGTGAGGGGAGGAAGACATTCTAGAAAAACAAAAGAATACCTATAAAAATGACCATGGGTTTCTCATTTCTTTTTTTTTTTTTTAATTTTTTTTTTCAACATTTATTTATTTTTGGGACAGAGAGAGACAGAGCATGAACGGGGGAGGGGCAGAGAGAGAGGGAGACACAGAATCGGAAACAGGCTCCAGGCTCTGAGCCATCAGCCCAGAGCCTGACGGGGGGCTCGAACTCACGGACCGCGAGATCGTGACCTGGCTGAAGTCGGACGCTTAACCGACTGCGCCACCCAGGCGCCTCTAGGTTTCTCATTTCAAATCAGAGAAAATTGGAATAACCTCTTAATGTGCTGGGGGCGGGCAGATGGAGAACCCATTAACCTAGAAATCCATAGCCAAAGAAAATATTTTTAAAAGGAAGGCAAAATAAAAATAAACGAAAGCTGAAAGAATTCGTCACTTGCACTCCCTGCACTGGGAGAACTGTTAAGGAAAGTTTTCCAGGCCAGAGGATAATGATACTAAGTAAAATGTATCTGTACACCTAAGATCTGATTGTGTAAATTATACTTTGTTACCAAAGAAGTCTTTCTTCTCAGGCTGCCCTTCAGATTTCAGCGCTCAGTCAACCCTCCTTGAAGACAACTGTATTTTTCAAGCGGATTCTCAGCTGGCTGGCAAGACCAGGGCCCCTATCTGCCTTCTCTACAGGTCTTCCTCAAATTCGCCTTTCAAAAAGGTAAGGGGATACCGAATACTGGTGAAGATGTGGAGAAAAGGGAGCCCTTGTGCATTGTTGCCAGGAACATAAAATGGTACAGCCACTATGAGAAACAGTATGGAGTTTCCTCAAGAAATTAAAAATGGAACTACCATATAATGGAGCAATCCCGCTTCTGGGTATGTTTCCAAAGTAAACATCATCTTTATCTTGAAGAGATATCTGCACCCCCTGTTTATTGCGCATTATTTATAATAGCGAAGGTATGGAAACAACCTAGGTGTCTGTTAACAGGTGAACGGTGAGGAAAATGTGAAATCCACACAATGGGGGGGCGCCTGGGTGGCTCGGTCGGCTGAGTGTCCGACTTCAGCTCAGGTCATGATCTCACGGTTCGTGAGTTCGAGCCCCGCATCGGGCTCTGTGCTGACAGCTCAGAGCCTGGAGACTGCTTCGGCTTCTGTGTCTCCCTCTCTCTCTGCCCCTCCCCTGCTCTCACCCCTCTGTCTCTCTCAAAAACAAATAAACATTAAAAAAGTTAAAAAAAAAAAAGAAATCCACACAATGGAATGTTATTCAACCTTAAAAAAGGAGGAAATCCTGCCATTTGTGATGACATGGATGAAAGTGGAGGGCGTTGGGCTAATGTGTAAGTGAAGTAAGTGAAATAAGCCAGACAGAGATTGATTAATTCAATGGTAGAGGAGCCCTTTCCCAGTGTGTATGTATATGAACTCATCACATCGTGCACTTTAAATATCTTACGATCGTATTTGTCAATTGCACTTCAATAAAGCTGACAAAAAAATCCTGCTCTTTCTCCCTTGGAAAGCCTCTCACACCAGGAGAGTTAACAGGGCACACGCTCAGAGGCTGGTGGTGAATTCAACAATCTGAGGAATTTTTATTAAAGAAACAAGAGTTTTTCTTTTGGGTTCCAGGATTGGGTCTGCTGAGGATCTAGAAAGCTATGGCCCAAGGGGCGCCTGGGTGGCGCAGTCGGTTGGGCGTCCGACTTCAGCTAGGTCACGATCTCGCAGTCCGGGAGTTCGAGCCCCGCGTCAGGCTCTGGGCTGATGGCTCAGAGCCTGGAGCCTGTTTCCGATTCTGTGTCTCCCTCTCTCTCTGCCCCTCCCCCGTTCATGCTCTGTCTCTCTCTGTCGCAGAAATGAATAAACGTTGAAAAAAAAAAATTTAGAAAGCTATGGCCCAAATCTGCTCTTCGGTTGGGAGTTTCTCAGTAAACCAGTTCCTTTCTCAACCCCCTGAGAAAAGATTGGAGGTTTGAAAACCAAAGCAAATGTGTCTCTGTCGGGCTTGGACCTTGCTTTGTGCTCTGTCGAGGGCAGGACACGTTTGCCAGTGTGCGTTTCTACCCCACCAGCCCAAATGCACCATGAAGGGCATCAGGTCTTATATTATGGTTGGTAAAGTGATGTCATCAAGAGTCTTTTATCTTCACATCGGAGATTCTGCTTGTGTAGAATGGAGGTTACTCTATTCGGTGTACATATATTAAGGAGGGAGGCACTCGGAATGTTGGAGATTTATTTTGCAAATGGTCTTATCCATGTTTGAAATCTCATGAAAGGAGGGAACCCAGGAAGGAATTCATCAAATTCCTCTTCCTTTTCTTCACACATCTTTACAGTCTTGTCGAGACTATTATTTCATGGTTTTGTAGTCGACAAGGAACTTTCCCACTCATGTTTTCAGGCAAGCGTTACAACCGTACCCTGTGGGAAAAACTAGGTTAGGATTATCGTCTCATTTTACAGGTGTAGAAACTAAGGTCAGAGGTTTGCCCAACAGAGCTAGAACTAAGTAGTGGGTCTTCGAGGCCCCCAGTTCATTATCGTTGCCATGACACTGGCTGGCACACCTTGACCGGGTTGATGTCTAGCCTGCCTCTCACTGTGGGCTGACACCCGGGGCTTACCTCCCGATTAGAACAGCCCCAACACGATGCTAACTCCCTTCCCTCGTCAAAACCCAACGGCCAGCTTCCTGTGCTTCTAGTTCTAGGACACAGCACTGGACTCTGGAGGAGCCTGGAACGATCCCATAAAGCTTTTCCAGGTAAGGAGCACAAATGTGAAATCGCAATTTCTTTTTCTCTTTTAAGTCTTACTGATTTATTTTCTAATTCCAGCGTCATTAACATACGGTGTTCTATTAGTTTCAGGAGCACAACTGAAATCACGATGTCTTAATCACAGCCTAGCTGCTTTTTTGGGTGCTTCATCTGATTCTGGGCCACTTTAAGTTATATGTTGCATTTCAGCTTGGTGCCTTCTCACTGGGCCATCATAACCCAACTCTCCTCCCCTGGCCCTTGAAGCTTGGCCATCCTCTCTTTGGCTTCTCTAGGTCTCTGCTTCCCAGCACAGAACAGGAGGGTTCCTTCAAGAGTGACAGTCAAGGTACAAACAGCAGATCACAGTTTGGTCCTACATGTGTTTTTTGTGGGTAAGGGGCAGCCTCCCTTGTCCAGCCCCACCCTCTACACGGCCCATGTCCGATCTGAAAATTGGGTTCATTTAGTATGTGTCCCTTTGAATGTTTTGCAAACACAGAGCAAAGTTGAGAGGCTGTGATGCACAGATTTCACCAGTTCATAATTCTGCAAGGAGCCTTTCCACTTTACAGACCAATGATCCAAGGTTCTGAGAGGGCAAGTGGCTTTCTGAAGATCACCCAGCAAGCTAGTGGCCGGACTAGGGCAAAGATTCTTTCTGTTGCTTCCATCGTGTCCCTCCTCTCCCCGGTAAGTTTTCAGAGTCAAGAAGCAATGATCCTGTTGGGAGGTTGACTGTCCCTCAGGCAAGATTCAGATTAAAAGAGGAGAGGACTACCAGCCTTCTGTTTGAACAGGCTCTATTTCTCAAGGGAAGACCCTACCTTTATTTATTCCTGAGGTTTAATTGTTTTGAGAACAGGTAAGTGTGTGTTTCTCACTAGTCACCCTTTGTTTCTTCCCTTGGACATATTTTTGCCGGGCTCCTTTTTATTTGCTTTGAAATACAGTTCTCCTGCACGCAGTTAAACCCTAAAGAGTTTGTTGATGGAATTTCAAATTGTTCTTTTCCAAGTGTTTTCTACTTCTGAGCTCTCCTTACCCAGTGAGGGTGGGGAGATGGAGTTAGAAATGAGAAAACTCAGTCTTGGGAGCCTCGCTGCGTTTCCTTAAAAAAAAGAAAATCAGCAAAGCCTTTGACGAGCATGTTACAAGGTTTAATTCTCCACCTTAGAGTGTCCGTGAAAGGCAGTGTGATGAGCACACATCAAGCCTGGAGCCTGTCTTATAAGGAGATTTTAAGAGGGTCCACCTGCTTCTGGGTGGAAGCGGTGTTTTGCTATGGCACCAAACACATGGCTCGGCATTTCATGAAGGCTTTCTGAAGGGGGGAGAGAGACAGCTCATCTCAACGGCAGATCTGTTGCAGGCAGTAAGAGGCCAGTGGGGAGCTGGGTGCCTGTTCCAGTTATTATTACTGCTGTTGTCATTATTATGATCGTGTTTCAAATTCACTTAATGGCAACAACAGGGCCTGACCACCAAAAAAGAGACTCAAAAAAGATGTAATGTCTGCCCAAGGGCCTCGTTTTTGAGCTGAATGTTTTTCCAGTAACCATTCTCACAGTCCTTTGGTGGCTGTTGTGGGTACGTGTGTGTGTGTGTGTGTGTGTTCCGACCAGCCTGGCCAGATTAATGTCCATAAACCACACACGCAGAGGAGCTGTCTCGCTCACATACACTTTACTGCTGCTTTTGTTAAACCAGAGTCTCTTTTCAAGATAACATGACAGATTTATTGACATCATTCTGCTTATGCTGCCATCTTCTCAAATAGGATTTAGAGAACCTGACGGATGACCAGTGTTGGAAGTGACCTCAGAGAGCCAATGACATAGTACTTAAACCTGCCCTTCAATCACCCCTCTTGCCTATTCTTGAATACACCTGATGCTAGAGAACTCAGCACCTAATAAAGCAGTCCATTCCATTCTTAAACAATTCTGCTAGAACGTTCCTTCTTTCATTAGTGCCTTAGGTGTCTGCTCAGTCGATTTCTTTCTCCTTCCAGAGAGCAGCATTCTCTAATTCATGCAGGTTCCTTCCTCTCTTTGCTCATGGCTATGCCCCCTCTGGAGTGCTGCTTGGTACTGGGGGTTCTCTTAGTGCCTCTGGCTTTTCTATGGTTGGCCTTCCATTCCCCTGGGCATCATCCGGGGCTCATGTTCCAGTAGGGCTGATGCTTAGTAAGTCTCCCCGAAACTTAGTGGCTTAAAACAAGAACAAATCGTCATTTGTTATGATTCTGAATGTTGGTAGGGAAGTTCCTCTGCTGGTTTCTCCTGGGCCTCGACGTGGTGCATTCAGATGGAAAGCTGGGCTGGGGAGGAAAGGGCAAGATGACCTCACTCTCATGTTCTGCAGTGAGTACTGACAGTTGCCTGGGATTCTTTGGCCTTCCTTCACCTGCCCACCCTTTCTTCATTGTGCTAAACTGACATTCCTCCCCTGGTGGTCTCTGAGGCAGTTTTCTAAGGGGGTGAAAAGGGAGTAGGGTCTCTTAAGGCTATTGAAAAGAGCACATTGTTTCTGCCACATTTCTATTGGTCAAAGCAAATCACAAAGCCAGCCCAATTCAGGTTGGGGAATTATTTGCCTCTCTTGATGGTTCTTTTGTCTAGCAACACCCTGTCGGACTGATTGTAGAGAAGGGACATAGAGACAGCAGAAGGTACAGATGGGCACGAGGGCGCCCCCTCCTCTCTCACCACTGTTTCTTCATTTGCTCGAGACCAGTATTTCTGGGTCTATAGTGACAACCCTCTTTTCTAAAGATTTTTGTTGATTTTGGAAGAGAATTACACATAGAGAGGAGGAAAGTATAATTGTAGCATAGGTGAACGTTGCCTTAAATCTCAAAGATGAAGACACTTAAAGACATGTGAAGAGCCTCTGTGGCCACTTTTAAGTTTTCAGCCTGGGACCTGCATCTTCAGATTAGACTATTTCCTCCTCTGTCATATCAGGGGTCTCATTGTTCAAGGGTCTCCATCCAAATCTCGACTCGAACCCCACCTCCTTCTAGGAAAACTTTCCCCTTCGTGGAGGAAGATTTTCCCCCCTTTCCTGATATAAAATGACTCAAGCTTTAATGATGTGGTCTTAGCAATCCAAACCCTCATAATGGTGGCCATCAATCAAATTTCATAGACAGGCGGGCACAGGATGGGTTCTGGGTCCCTAGGGGAAGCAGAACGTGGAGCTGCCTTTTGAGGGTTCCTTTTCTCTATTCTCTTGTGAATGCTGTAGCTGACAGTTCCTCTTAACAGGACCTATTAAAATAAGATTCGCTCCCAAGGACAAACATCAGTTTTGTGTGCGAGTGTGCGTGTGTGTGTGCAGGCACGTGTTAAGTATGTCTGTGAAGTTCCTGGGAGTGATTCAGATAAAATGGGTTTTACTCAATTAAAAATGGAATCAATTGCTCACTTAGAAGTGGAGTCAATGGAACCTCCATTATTAAATGGAAAGTGTTTTACTTCTCTTTCTCTCAGTCTTGATCCCTGCTGGAATCATGACAGTTTGTGTCCCAGCCTGTCAAGTCAGTGGTTCCCACTCCCAACCAAAGACACATACACATCATTCTGAAGGGACGTCCACCTGCCGGTGGTGATTCTCCCCTAAGGACACACAGACAAGTTCTAATTCATGTTTTATGAGAGGCTTTCACATATTTCAAGCTAATTACCATGTCTGTCACAAGTCTGTTCTCTTAGATAGACATTCAGGCCGGTTTAATGAAATGTCATCTGAAAAATGTCACTGCACCAATGCAAAAAAAAAAAAAAAAAAAAAGGGAAAACATTTGTACTCACACCTACTATTTTGATTCCAGATGTTTCAGTCGTGCATCCAATAGGAATCCAAATGGTTGGACACACAATGTGGATAACATATGGGATATTGAACATAAACTGTTAAGTCATCAATCTGCTTCTATTTCTTTTCTTTTGTGTCCAGTACAGAGTCAAAGACAAGGAGAAAAGAAGGCTCTGGAAGCAGATTCTATGATCAACCTAATAATTATTTTCCCTAACTAGACAAGTTCTACAAAACTATTTAATAAATATTTAATATAATAGCCAGTAGTATTTAGTAATCACCTACTATATATCAGTCACTGTGCATCAGACTTCTAGAAAGCCCTTGGTAAAGGCCTATTGGGTGAACACTAAGTATTACTTAATACATACAACTTTGTGAAGTAGAAATTATCCCCATTTTCTAGAGGAGGACAATGGAATTTGGGAAGGTAAAGTGAGTGGGCCCAATTTTTATAATTAGAAAGTGTAGAATCCAGATCCTTCTTCTCACTGAACTCAGGGCACCCCTATCCTGGGCACTGATTGGCAGGGGAGGTTTGGGTTAGAGACAGTACAGGTGATTTTTCCTTGGTGTCTTCCTCTACATCTGAGGAGGAAAAGTCAAGGCTGAATTCAGGGAGCGGAGGAACACTGGGCTGGTCGAAGAAACGACGACGGGGGCGGGGGGGACTTAATAGCCAAGATAAGGAGAGAAGAATGTGTTGGGGTGCTTGGCACATACTGAGTAGACCAGTCCAGCTGAATGTGGGAGGACTCATTTGAGGGTGTATCGGAGGTTGGTTTTGAATTCTGTGTTAGTTTGATGAGAGTCTTTGAAATAGTTTGACCATGGAGAGCTTTAAATAATAAATTAAGAAGGCTTGTTACTATGGATTGGTCAAGGCCAAGAGCACTGACTGGTCTTGTTTATAGAGATGTAAGCCTGTTCAGGGAAAATTCCTTCTTGGTGACGTTTGGCAAGTTATGGGCAGGCCTTTCCTCCCCTTTGGAATGGAAAGCTGTGTGATTCAGATTTAGGTTTGAGAATAGGACACAAGGTAAGTCTCTTGATCTGTTTCTTTGTCACTAGAATTTGGAAAAAAAAAAAAGAGTTTGTCATGTGATACCTGTCATATATTTTCCTTGGAAGTCCCTAAAAATGTTCAACAACAGAATTCAAGATTTAGGATCAGTTCTTAGGATCAGTTCTTAGGATCAGTTCATTCTTAATCTTTCCTTCAACCCAAGTCCAACAAGAGGAAGCCAATGAATTTATTCACTCAACAAATACGTGAAGAGAAACTACATGTGCTACGTAGTGGGTCAAAGCTCAAAAAATCAGGGGGTGGACAAACCAGATATAATTCCTGTCCTCAAATAATTTATAGTCTCTGTTCTGAGCTAATCATCCTATAACGTTATTGTGCAGCATTACAGTGTTAGAGGGTGATGAGATATTACTGAATTCAAAATGTCCAGCAAAGGGGAAGGATACTTGACCACATAGTGATCTCCCTGACTCTGGAGGTGATTCCTGCACTAAGTAGGAACTGGACTTAAATTTCTACTAAAATATCTGCCCAACGTGGGAGTAGAAAAACCTAGAGTTCATGTTTCTAAGTACATGCATCTGAGCCTGGGATGGGGCCATCCAGGATGGGACTGAAAAGGAGTAAAAAATGGAGTGGGGAGATATTTTTCTTCCTTCCTCTGGAGGAAAACCAATGTGGGATGGAGCAACCATAGGCCAAGTCCTCTCAGGAGAGCTGAACAACACAAAGAAGGGTCAGAGTTCTTCCACAACAAAGGGAGAATCACCCTCCAGGTTTAGCCTGATTCCAAAGTCAAGAAAGCTGAGATTGGTTTCCTTTTGAAACCGGGAGACTCAGCCCAGGAGAAAATGTAGATTCATTTTTGATCTTAAGAAGTTCACCATCAGGAGGCCGGTGCAAAGATGAATTTGAGGTCATCAGCTGATTTCTTGGCTTATGCCTCTAATGGCAGCATGCAGGTGCACTGGTCCCTTCTCGAAGTCTCGCGAGATTATTTTATGTAAACTGTCTGGGCCTCAGTTTTCCCGTTTGTTTCATGATACTGATGATATTGTTTGTGGGGCACCATATGAACTAAATGACTCCGCTTGAGCAGTTGGCCAAATGTAGTAGCTGGGACCTACTAAAACCCAGTACTTGCCTCATTCCATCACATCTGGAATTGAAATACAGCTTTAACAAAGTACACATTTTGTGAGAGAGGTTTGGTAAGCAAGATAGGAAAGTATTCATTATTAACATTTTCTCCGGTCAGGTCCTCAGCTCCTTAAGGTATTCATTCCAACACTGGTGGGAGGGAGCTCAAATGAGGCAGCGCATGGGAAAGCCCTTTGCAAACTCTTCAGTACCCTCCTCACAGCGGGGACCCTCTCGGACCTGAGGGGCCCTGCTCACTGGCTTTTCAGCAAGGATGCTGGTGTCACGAGGCCAGCATCACTGTGTGGAGGAAGCCTTCGTTATTAGCCCCACGGGCCTGCTAATGATGACCACAGGCAAAGCAGTGGTGAGGAGGTTTTCCATTGTCGTGCCTTTTCCTAACCCCACTTTGGGCCACCTCTGGCTGCTGTGCCTCTGGGTGCCTGGGGCCCAGAGGCCGGTAATAAACAAGACCACTCTTGGGGAGCTTCCACTCATCTCCAGCCAGCGTGACTCTGACTTCCCAAGAGAAGATAAATGACGGATAAGCCCATGGAGACGGAGGGAGACACTTGTCATTACCAACCCGGGGCGGACAACAGAGGGCTGGGAAGAAAGGCAGGAAGCAAATGGCACTGCTGCCCCTGTAGCTGCTGCCCCTCTGAATGCTTCCTGGTCGCAGCATGGGGCAGGGTGGTGACGATCTGTCTCACCGAAGAGCTCTCTGGAGGTGATTCCAGGGTCCCTTCTTGGAGGAGCAGAGGCAGATCCTGCCAGAGTTTGCTGATACCACCGACTCCATCGAGGGTGCCTTCTTGACTAGAGCCTTGAGGCTGCAGCTTGGCCTCCATTTAAGTGTAAACCTGCAGGAGAAGCCATGTCTAAATGCACTCACTTCAGCTTCCCCATGCTTAACACGTGCGCGCGCATGCACTTGTCTTTCTGTTTTTCTTCTAGGGCACTAAATGATTCTCAAATTTCAGTGTACATCAAAATCACCTGAAGAACCTCTAAGTGTGCAGGAACCACCCCTCCACCATCACCACCGCTACACCCCACAGACCTATGGGAATCAGGGGATCTGTGATTTAAGCAGTTTTCCAGGTGATTCCTACATAGACGGGTCTTTTTAGAAAAATTTTAAAGCTTATTTATTTTGAGAGAAAGAGAGAGAGAGAGAGAGCAGGGGAGGGACAGAGAGAGAGGTAGAGAAAGAGAATCCCAACCAGGCTCCATGCTGTCAGCACAGAATCTGATGTGGGGCTCGAACTCATGAGCCATGAGATCATGCCCTGAGCCGAAACCAACAGTGGGACACTTAACTGACTGAGTGACCCAGGCGCCCCTCTACGTAGATGATTCTTGCATCTCAAAAGTGATATCCTATTCTGGGGGTTCAACATTTGATACAGAACTGATTGTATAGAGTGTTAAGACCAGAAAAGACTTCAAGGTTATCTAGAACAACCTTTTCATTCCACAAAGGACACACTACCACATAGTGGATAAAGGCATAGACTCTAGCAAACTGTCAGAATTCAAATCCTGGCTCGGCCTCTTGCAAGCTGTCTGATTTGGGTACAATCATAGGTACAATCAAGATACCTAAATTCTCTATGCTTTTTCCATCTATGAAAGGGAGAGAATATAAAATAGGATTATACCTACATTACAAGAAGTTTCGTGAGGTTTAGGTCAATTAATATAGGGAAATCATTGAGAAGGGAAATCATCATAGTCAGCATTCAGTAGATAGTATTTGTATCATTCAGGATTCAGAGAAGCAGAACTGCTTTGCGTGGGATAGAATAAGAAATAGATTGCAAGGATTAGGCCATATGCAATTGTGGGAGCTGATTATGTTGACTCTTTCCGTCTATAATGTCTGCCTTTGGTGTTGGGCCCGAAGTCTGCAGGGCTAGACATAGAGAAGGAAATAGACATAAAGTACGGATACCAAGAACAGACGAGAATCTGTAATATTTAGCTGGAAGGTGCTGTGTCTCTCCCCTCCTTCAATCTCAGTGATGCTGCTGACCCACAAGATGAGCTGACTCCCCGCATCACAGAGTAGCACCTACACCTGACCCGTGATTCAGAGGCGTTGAAGGAGAGCATCTTCGGTGCCGGAGGAGCTGAGGGCCCATCTGTACCTCATGGCCATCAGGTAAGCTGTTAGACTGGTGATGATGTGCATGAACTGAAGCCATGCCTGCCCTCACCGACTTTCAGAGTACAAAAAGGCTGAACTGTCTCCCCTTCATGTCCCCCTTCCAAAGCTCACATGACCCTGATTTGGAACACTAACTTGCGGCCAACTCTAACGTGAACCCATATAGAGAAGGGAATTAATTGTAGGATTTATAGTTCCAGCTTAGCTAAGTGGATATAGTGCAAGACCGCCATCAGAACACTGCAACAGAGAGGGAAAGTCATTTATTCGAAGTCACGCAACAAATTTGTAGGAGAAGATTGACAAGGGGCTGGACCTATTGTTTTCTATTCATGCTATTCAAGCCTCCTGGTTATCACAATGATCTTAAGAGGGTATCCGTCTGAATGGTCTCTGGACCCACAGACAGAAGCCCCAAGGGGTGATGGATCTACTTCAATAATACATTAACCGAGGACCTTCTAGGCGTCAGATACTCGGCCCCTGGGCAGGTAAGAGTCCTTACTCTCAACCTGCTCACAGGGAAGACAACTGCATCAGTAAGTACGATAAAGGCTAGAGAGACACATGCTGCAAAAGAGGGACAGTGGCCGTGTTTGGATAGAGCCTACTGGAAAGTGGGTTATCAGGATAATGTCCGGGCCTTTTGCCTAATAGCCAAAATTCATCACGTCCAACTCTTACTTCTGCGTTCCAATCCCTCGGTACTCCACCCCGGGAACGTAGGGTTTATGGGTTTTCTGAAACTGAGGGTTTCCCAGGATGCAGGACTTCCAGTGCTGAAACTGGAAAGTGTCTGGCAAATGGGGGTAAGTTGGTCACCTTAAGGCCGAACAAAATAGAGTTAGTTTCTGAAGGGAAAGAGCAAGTAAGTAAAGCCAGTTAAGTACAGTATAATACTCTCTTGGCTATTAGGGGGGACTTAAAAAAAAAAAAAAAAAAAAAAGGACCAAACCTGCAGCACTCAGTCCCACAAGCCCAGAACCACTCACAAACAATAAACAAGCCAATCAAAGGAAGCAGGACCCTCCAGTCACCCTCAACTTTCTTCAAAAGTTCCTGAACTATTCCACTCGGGTTCCCAAATCCTCTCACCTCCTTTTTGTTCTCCCAGAGGCTTTCAAAGACCACTGGACTTGGTTTTTGTTGAGTCTCTGTGGCTTTTACTTTGGGTCTTTCACTGACTTTGGCTTCACTGTCGCCTTTGTGATCCTTTCCAATCAAGAAGAATGAAAAGAGGACACTCCCACTCAAAACACCCAGCACTGCCAAGACAGAAAGACCTTGAGCAGAAAAGAAGGTACTGGAGTTCATGTTTGGTTGCCAGTGCTGACACGGTCACTCAAGGAATTCTCCAGCTCTTTGGATGGAAAGTTTGAAATAATCAGGGGTGCCTATCAGGACCTTTAACTTCCACTATACAAACATCATATCAGATGAATCACCTTCCGGATCTACCAACCAGGGTCTTTGTTTGGCTTGCACAACTAAAATTAGCAGCTCATTCATAATCCATAACGGCTGGGGAATTATCTCATACACATGGGACAAAGGAGAGGGATCCAAAGAGGGGCCTCTTCCCTAAGTCTCATCCATGAGATTCTTCTTGTTAAAGAGGCACTCTCAAGCGTCCAATTTGCCGCAATTATAGCAATCAAAACAGCATTCATCCTCCTTCCGCACCTGACGAGCCAACTCATGCATTCTCCCCGACAGTGGTGGGGAGGATGCTAATGCAGCTCCCATCCCCCTGGTTCCAGCTATAGCCATCACTGCCGCCCCTACTCCCACCCTCACAGCTGGAGTTGGTTCACAGGCCAAGGGGCTCGGTCATGTCGACGCCCCATGGTAGACCTGTAGCTGCCCTGACCCACATGGGCTCACTGGTTCTCCAGGGAAAGAGGGCAATTAGCTTTTGATATTGGCTTATGTATCTCTACCCCCAAAGGCTGGATGCAAAAGAACTGATTAGAGGCAACCTCTTCCATTTTGTAAGTTTCTAAGGCTGATAAAGAAGTTCCTGCTGTGAAAACAGGTGCAGGTGTAGCACTATGGAGAAGCCGGGGCTTGTCTGATTGCTTCTTTGTGCCAGCCTCCCTGGCATTTGAATGGGCGCTTTGTGAGCACACAGTCTCCCCAGATTGCAGGAACCGGCTGCTGCTGGTGGGGGGGGGGGGGTCTGTTGATTAAAGGCCCATTAACAGAGCACGAATAACTCTCAACTTCCTCCTCTCACCTGCTTCTTTGTTTTCATCTAACGGCTTTCGGGAGAGCTGAAAATGTTATTAAATTATTCCAACCCCCATGATGCTCCCATTATGAGTCCTGCCAGAGCATGCCTTCCCCAGCAAGGTACCTGTAAACATTCTTGTGAACCACTCCCGGGCTTACCAATAGATGATGTAAGAAGTCTGCAGCTACTCTAGTCAGGCTGGCTTTGAATCATCTGCATGCACACCAACCCTGTGTTCCTCCCTGGAAGCACTGGCTACCCCACCAGTGACACACTTCCATGGACCTTCAAGGTCATTGACCACAGTCCTAAGGTTGTTACTCCCTATGTTTCCCTCGGTCCCTGCCAAGAGTCTTTGGGAAACAATACACAAATCTTTGTTGTTATTAAGGATGATTACCAAGCCCAGTGGAACATTCTCTCACCTTTTCTCAGTGTCCTCATCTTTAAGTGGGGATAACGGGGATAACGAGAACACCAAAGCACTATTATGGGTCCCAAATGAGATCGTGTTTGCAGAATACCTAACGTTCAATTGTGTGCTCAATTCTTTTTTTCCCGTCATGTCAGCCGATCAGTTATTTCTAATAACCTCCACTGGAATGTCCTGCTGTCTCTCAATCTGACGAAAAGTTCTCCTAGAGCTGGGCGCTTCTAGATTTTCCATTTGTCCACACGATCCACCAGGCATCTCGAATGCGGAAAGAGCCAGGAGTCTCCGACTGGAGGGTTGGTGCTGCCCACTGTACCCCGTGCCTCTCTCTGGCTGTCTTTCAATCGTCCTTTTGTCTCTTCTGGGTCCTTACTCTTCCTTTCCTCCTTAAATACCCTGCCCTCTCGCCCTCCTTCAGTTTAAAGCGATGTCCCACCTTGCATGAATCTCTTCCCTGGTGGACCCAGCCCCCAGGGACCTCTTTTCCAGATTGCTAATCCCTTCACAGTAGCATCACCAAGCCTAGCGAGTAATTGCTTCCAAAAGCCTCACACGAATATAGAAAAAAATGCGGTCCTCTTGACCGTTTTGCAAAACTCCTTCCCTTGCTGTGCTGTCTATATCTACGCAGCACTTTAAGCCAGAGGCTGGCAATCAGTGGCTCCATGGCCGAATCTGCCCTGCTTTCTCTTTTTGTCTGGCCTAGAGCTAAGACTGTTTATTTTCTTTAAATGGCTGGAAAATGAAAAGAGGAATAATGTCTCACGGCATATGAAAATTATAGGAAGTTTAAATTTCAGCATCTGCAAACAAAGTTTTATCAGAACACAGCTGTACCCATGTTTTTATGTATTGTCTGCAATTGCCTTCAGACTACAGTGGCAGAGTATGAATTATTTGCTCTCTGCCCTTCAGAGAGAAAGGCTGCTGACCCTTGCCTTAATGTGTACAAAACCCTTCACATTTGCTCATTCATTCGGTCCTCATATTATTAGGCCTGTGGTAACATCTCCATTCTCAGAAGCTCAGAAAAGTTGAAGCCGTTCGCCCGAGCCGGCAACCCGTTGTCCCCAACCCGTTGTCCCAACCACACCTACCCCTGTACTATTCTTCATGCCAGGCATCATGGAGGTAACTCTTTGGCCTGTAATCCATTCTCTCTCACATGCCTCACTTAGCATCTCCAA
Source organism: Prionailurus bengalensis (assembly GCF_016509475.1). Taxonomy (NCBI): domain Eukaryota; kingdom Metazoa; phylum Chordata; class Mammalia; order Carnivora; family Felidae; genus Prionailurus; species Prionailurus bengalensis. Next base: position 80,809,269 of record NC_057350.1, on the reverse strand, counting down.
GGTGCTCCGCTCCCTCAGGAAATCTGGGTGTGTGGAAACGTGAGCTTGCATCAGTGGCTCCCCAGACGGCTCTGAAATGGGGTGCAGTTGTTAGCAAATGAAACTCATCAATAACTAGTAAATGGCCTCTGGTCTCGGGTGGTGCAGGAGCTGGGTGAACTGTGTCCGGCCAATCGTAACTCCTTCCTCAGCTGACTCTAGTAAGGCTTAATTAGGAGGAGGTGACATGTTGCTGGTGACCACCAATGGGCAGCAAAGTGTACAAATGAGCAGATGGAGATCCTGTCCCCCATCCAACCATTCTGAGGCAGCTGACTGCCTGCCCAACCCCCCTCCCAAATCTCCTGCTGTCCTCCCTCTTCTCCTGAGCTCCCGGGCTCACTGGCTGTCTTTAGTTTCTCCCTCACTGGTCCTTGGTTTTGGGCCATACTCTTTCCTTAGGGATCTATCTTATGCTTTCCCAGGGGTTGGGTGACGTAGGGTGCATTAATTGCCCTCACTGAACACATCTGTTGAATGAGGATAATACCTTTATATTCAGCATAGTTGTGATGATCACGCATGAAAATTTATGTAAAGTACACTTTGCACGGTGCCTGATCTATTGACCAGACTCAGTAAGTGATAGCACAGCAGTGTCTTCCTTTGGAGTCTCAACAAAGTTAGGAACAAGCCTTTTCTTAGGAGTCTGTTTCTTCTCCCCAGAGCTTTCTGACATGGGTATAACCCTCCCTCTCTCATTTCCCCCCAGTCCTCAAGTTCCCCAACATTTTCTCATGGCTCCTTTGATAGGAAAGCCAGCAATGTCTGTTGATATGACTCCTGTCCTGGAGAGGGAGTGGTAGTTCTGAACCAGAGCTGAAGCCTCTCACTGGGAATGCCAGGTTCCAAAGATGCCCTCCATGGCCACAGGGGACACTGACCAGGCCTTGCCCCCTCCCAGAAACCAGGATTTCCAGGCTCTCATTGGAAGGTTCCTTCCAAAGCCTTTCTGGTGTACCCATGAGTAGAGTCAAAACTAACTACTACCTTTGTAGAGACTTCCATTTCAGTAGTAGCTACTGTACTAGTCAGAATTCTCCAGAAAAACAGAACCTACAAGGCAATATGTATATACAGAGAAACAGATTTATTATAAGGAATTGGCTTACACAGTTATGGAGCCTGGTGAGTCCAAATTCTGCCTGTCAACAAGCAGTTTCAGGATCCAGCAGAGCTGATGGATGGTACAGATGAACTCTGAAGGTAGTTTGACAGAGAATTCTCTCTTGCTCCAGGAGACTGGTCTTTTTGTGCTATTCACGCTCTCAACTGCTTACTCAAAGTTCACTGATTAAATGTAAAACTCATCCCAAAACATCCGCCAAGTTGATATAATATTAACCACTACAGATAATGGGCATAAATACTCTTTCCATTGTCTTTCTTGGACAGTTCCTATTTTGTTTGTCTTTCTAAACAAGTATATTTTAGGAGGGAGAGCAGTTGGAGGGCCATGTGATGTTACTTCCTCTATCCAGAGTGGTCAAATAAGAGTAATACATATACCCTCCTAGGGGGGGTAAAACTCTCTCAACTGTAGAAAGCACTTTTCAGTCACATTCTCACTGGTGTGGGCCAGGCGGCAACGGGTCAAATATGGCTCATTTTTCAGAGAGGGAAACTGAGGCTTGGTTGAAAGAGGAAGCTTGGCCAAGGTTGTCTTACACAGTACATTTGTTGGTGATACAGGACAGCTGAGTAGGTACCCTGGAAGCCAGCCCAGAGTTTTCCCACTCCTTACCTAACATTGGTACAGTTGGCATGTCATGAAGCCAAAAGTTGAGCAATTGCTTCAAGTGGGTTTGAGATCCTTTCAATCAAGGGCCTGTAAGGAAAAATTGTGAAAGCCTTTAATATTTAGTAGTTGTCCTGATTAGCTCATCCACCTAGGTTAGCTCTGATTCCTCTTGTCTTTGACTCAGCTGTTTTACAGCTCTGTACTGATAGAAATTAAGTTGTAGAAAATGGACAGGAACGCAAATAATTCCGATCCACAGAAATGCAAATTGAGCCTAATGGGATGCGATCGATTATTGTGAGCGCTTTTGCGTCTCTTTGTCAATTCATTTCAGCTTTCTGTATTTGACTAAAACTATGTGACCCCGTTAATTTGTATTTGAATTCACTGCAACGTCCACTGGCTTCTTCATCAATTCCTGAGGCAAATAAAATCTTTGGCATATATTCATTTTCTATCTGTAAGAGCATCATGATTATATCCTCTTTTAAAACGCATCATTTAATAAGTCAGTGTAAACCCTACATACACCTCGTCTGGCCACACTGCTCTGTGTTCCCACACCTCACCAAAAGAATAAATGGAAGTTTCTGTGAGCTCCGGAGCGTTCTGGGGAATTAGGTGCTTTACAAAGCACCTCCACCTTTTATCATCGCTTTTGATTCCTCCAGTCCACCTGGGAGAGCAGATACCATTCCTAATTCACAAATAGAGAAAATGAAGCCCAGAGAAAAAACACGTTTTTATTAAACCAAGATCTTACAGCTCTACGAGGCAGAGCCAGGACGTCAGCCTGGCTTCTCCTAGTCCTCTGTTCATCCTCTTCATAAAGCCACGTCTTCTATTTTGATAAGAAATGCTGCGGACTCAGCCTGGCAACTGGATCCCCGTGAGGGAGAGCTGCTGTTTCAGAAAGAAAAAAAAAAAAAAAAAAGAGCCAAGAATTTGGATATAACCGAAGTTCTGAGAAGTCACAGGTCCATCCCCAGGGATGCTGGTCAGAGTCCTTTTTCATTTTTCCCCTTGAGCACAAAAGCTAGTTTTACATTTTAATGGATTTAATTACTGCATGGAGATCTGAACAGATAGAAAAGGAACAGGCAGGGAGGACACAGTGATGGTCTATTGAGCAGCATTTGAATTAATTTGGAGTTTTCATCCTTATGATTAGTGTGGTTATTAGTGTTAATACTTGGAGTTCATGTTAGCAGGGTGTTATTGCGAGTTTGAAGCATTAAAACAAGCCTGATTTCCTAGTATTTGTTTGTTTACTTATTAATCAGTCCATTCATAATTGCTATGGTGCTGACATACAAAACGGCTCCTGCATTCAACTTCTCAGCTTGACTTAATAAAGGAGAATATTGGGTCCCATTTAGTCAGTGTTTAATGCTAATAGATTGTCCTTGTTTATTTTGGTCACTTCCCCACTGTGGGCATTCTCTCTTTTGTCCTCAGACCACCGTGGAGACTCAGATAAAGCCTCAGAGCTTCCGGAAAGAGCCTAAGTTAGGGTTTGCGATACCAGATTTCTGTTGACTTGAGCTCCTGGGATGGTCTTGGGAAAGCCGCGCCTCCTCTCTGGCCTCCGTTTCCCCTCAATAAAGTAAAAGGTTTAAGTGAGATGATCCCTGTTTCCTTTCAGCTCTGTGGTTCAGGGAGCAAATCAAAATGGAGGGGTGACTGGAGTGTGATAGAAATGTGAAGTTGTAACTACGAGAATACCTCTCCTAATGCATTAATTCTTCAGTCTGCTGTTTTACTTCGAAGTACATAGGTGCGGATTCATTTTTTTCTTCTTGTTGGCTCTGGATGCGTTGGAAATCTCCAATCTGAGCGTTTGTGTCTTTCTTCAACTGTGGAAAATTCTCGGACATTTTCTCACTGAATGTTGACTCTCTCCCTTCTCTTTGAGCCTCTATTAAAAGTTGGCAGACTGCAAAAAAAAAAAAAAAAAAAAAAAAAGGCAGATTACATTCTGTTAATATCCTAAAATCTTGTCTTCCAGGCACAAGTTCCATCTACTGCTGTGTCTACTCTGCTTGCTGAACCTTCAAGCTTTCAACTTCAATGATTTTTGTTTCTAGAAGCAATATTTGTTTCTTTCTCAAATCTGCCTAGTCTTTTTTTTTTTTTTCCCACGGAGCCTTATTTTTTTTTCTTACAGTTCGATCATTCATTGCACATCTTTAGTCATTTTAAGCTTCTCGTGGTCTCCATTTAGATGGCTTTATCCTGACTTCTTGATGTGCAGATCCCCCTGTGTATTGTACATGTTTACTTTGCCTTTCTTTTCTCGTGAATTTTGTGATTTTTTGAGTACGAGCACATGTTCTGTGACGATATGGGAGTGACTTCAATGCAATATAGGTTGTGAAAATATCGCTCTAGAGAAAGCTTTGCATTTGCTTTTGGTGAGTGCCTCAGAGGTATCATGATCCCAGAAACATTCTAATGTAAATCTTGAGGCTTAGGGATTCCTATCACACATGGGTTATATACTCTCTTACTCTAGGTCACTGCAGAATAGGACACATGGAGGCTGTTTTTTTGTTTGGTTGGTTTGGTTTTATTTCTACACAGAATCTCAGCCAAGACAGGTTTCCTGATAATCTCCCTGGGTGGGTGTGATAAGACTGAATGATGACTACTAAAAATATCCAGGTCCTAATCCCTGCATCTTGTGAATGTTACCTTATGGCAAAAAAGATTCTATAGATGTATTGAAATCAAGGATCTTGAGATGGGAAGATTATCCTGGATTATCAAACTGGACCCTGAATATGATCACAAATATCATTATAAGAGGAAGACAGAGGGAGATCTGGCCACAGAAAGGAGACTCCAACGTGGCAATGGAAGCAGACATTGGGGTGATGCTTTGAAAGTAAAGGAAGGGGCCGCAGACAAAAGAAAGCAAGAGATGCAGAAAAGGCTTGGAAAAGGCAAGAAGGCAGATCATCCCCTAGAGTCTCCGAAGCGAGCACAGTCTTGCTGGCATCTTGAATTTAGACTGGCTTCCAGAAGCTCAAGAAAATAAATGTGTTATTTTAAAGCCACTAAATTGCAGTAATTTGTTGCAGCACTAATGAGAAACAGAGCTGGTTAGTAGAGTTTTTCTGTTCCTCTTGGACTGAGAGCAGTCCTTCAAAGGTCGTCCCAAGAAAACTTGACTGGATTTTCCACGAAAGCAGACAAGGAGGATGTTGTCGATTCAGTCCAGCCAGGCTGGGAAGACATGGAATGACGAGATTCAACAACTCCTGTGACTGCAAATCAGCCTTCAGAGGGGGGATACAAAGACATGGTTTCTTGATTCTGAGCCTTTTTTTCACTGACCAAATAAATGTCTTCAAATGATATAACATAGTTGTCAGGGACGGTGGGATAGAAGTTGGTGTTTTGTATTCCATTTGTCTTATAATTTGCCATATGAAGAGAAAAAGCATCTTCGGCAAAATATTTACATTCTACACCTCAATTTTCTCATCTTTAAATGAAACTAATAAAGGTGCTTCTCTTATATTATCATGGTGAGGCTCCCCTTGGATAGGGCATGTCAAATGGCTGGGCGTGTATATGCCTTAGCCTTGCAGATAGACTCAGGGTCCCTGGAGGATCTTGGCCCAGGATTCTTGTCCAAGAACTATGTGGAGAGAATTAAATGACTCATAAAGATTCATAAGAAGTTTTAAGGGCTCAAAGAGCAACAAAATGAAGTTTTGTCATCACCAAAGCCCTAGAAAACAGAAGATTCTGCTAATTTTGGAAGGAGAAGAGCTGATTTAAATTAGAAGATGCTAATGTGATTGCTATGTTGTTCATTCAACAAACATGCATTTGCAGGGTGGTATCCTATGTAAGGCTAGATGTCAAGTGCTGTGCAGAAGACAGACATCAACAGCCACCACAGTCATCCCGTTTCTAGCACAACCAACCATGCTGCTGTAACAGTTCACAACATTGCAAGGGAATTTCAGAGGCCTTCTCTGAGGTGGAGAGTCTAGGAACTGCTTATGAGCATTTTACAGATGGGGTAACTGACCCTCAGGTTTTATAAAGTCAAAGTTGGCTCTCAACCTTGTCTGCTAATTCAGTGCCATTGACCCTATATCACAGCTAAGTTGAGATCCCTGACCTTATCTTAGAGATAAAACAGACAATCAAAGAGGAGAGAGCACTAGAAGGTACATGTGACTACCACAAGATATAAAAAGAGAAACAAATAAGGTCCTTGGGAGACTAAGAAGGCTGTGATATGGAGTGGGGTGGGGTAACCTGGTAAGACAAAACATAGAAAACACAGTGGAGGGACATTAAAACATACACATTTAAAAATCCTTCACCTTCAAAAATAAAAACCAGTAACCCAACAACAGAAATGGTTTCTGACCAGGTCAGCATGTTGTACTACATGTTTTCATTCCATAAGCGATTATTATGTACCTCCTATATGTGTGGGGTTGATCACAGTGACCCGGAAGTGATGGCATACTGTGGAACCAGCCTGATTTAGGGAAAGGAGACCTGTGCTCCAGCCCTGACACTGAATGTGGCCTCTGGTTTTTTTGTTTCCCCTTCAGCTTGAGTTTCTTCTTGCATACATCAGGAATCTAAACTTCTCTGCTGCTCTGACATTCTAAATTTGAATACGGAGGATGTTTATCTACTGCCCTGTCTTTTCTTTCATTATTCATTCTCTCTTTCCTCGGCTTAATAAATTATTTGCCTTCTCTCTTTTCCCCCTGTCTCTTCCTCCTCCTTCTTTTGAGATGGCTCCTTCCCTGCCCTCCCTCATGGTTATTCTCCTTCTCACGTTCAGGGTCTGCATATTTTCTTCCTCATTACCTAAGTACATGTAAATTGGCCACATTGCTGATGCGGAAGCAATTTTTAAAATTGGTTAAAATGTGCCAACGTCAAACATGACGAATTCTTCCACTTTTGGACTCCTCATGATTTTAATCATCCAAAATCAGCCATTTAAGAAATGACAGCATGAGGTCCAAATTCCCTTAGCATCATTTTTTTTTTTTTTTTGGTTGGGTTTTGTCCTTTGATGCTGTGTGCGTGTGTGTGTGTGTGTGCGTGCGTGTGTGTGTGTGTGTGTGTGTGTTGTGTTCACCAAAGTTGTCACCAGGTTTGGGCATTGTTTAAGTATAACATCGATCACTTATTGTGTGCAACACTGGCTGGGTATGTGGAGAAGGGGGGGAGATAAAAAAAAAGGAATAACATTTAGTCTGCAATCAGAATGGGACTTGGCGACTCGGTGGATGAGAGCACGGAGGCATGGTCAGAAATAAAGAGGGAAGCTTTGGCTCCATTATACTGGTATCTTGGCCCAAGATCCAGGAATGCCTGACTCTTGTCTTCAGCACGAGTTTCCTGGGTGTTGTTGAACACATGGCAAAGTGTAGTATAATGGACACAAAATTGCCACCTTGCTTACCACTGAGGCTGGGGCCTGACAATCCCTGATAAGGAGCTGTCTGTTAAATACTGATCTGGAGGGGCGCCTGGGGCTCAGTCAATTGAGTGTCCCACTTCGGCTCAAGTCGTGATCTCACGGTCTGTGAGTTTGGGCCCCGCATCAGGCTCTGACAGCTCAGAGCCTGGAGCCTGCTTTGGACTCTGGGTCTCCCTCTCTCTCTGCCACTCCTCTGCTCACACTCTGCCTCTCTCTCTCTCTCTCTCTCTCTCTCTCAAAAATAAATAAACATTAAAAAAAAATTTTTTTTAAATATAGATCTGGAGAACATGAGTTAGGCTTGTTACCTGCCTTCCTAAAAGTGCAAATCTCTATCCTGGGTCTCGTATTTTCCAGAATATCTTTGTTAAGAGAAAGAAAGAGAACTGGACCCAAGAGGGACCTTAAACTTGCTTACTCAATCAGCCATGTGTAGGGGCCAAAGACCAACAAAACTGGCCAATCTGGCCTGGGGCCAGGCTTTACCTGAGTTTCAGGTTAAAAAGCCAGAGAGCGCAGCACAGGGTGCTGCTTGTTTAAGGTACAGTGAGTACCACAAGTAAACTGGGCTTATTAAACGTCCTGGCCCTGGACAACCAATAAAGTCTCCTGTCTTTGGGGAGGGGGCGGGTGGCTGGGTATAGAGTTTTCTCCACTCCCAAGAGCAGGTGGCACTCCATCAGTGCAGGAGCTCTGGATCCGATGTGGCCTGAATGAGGTCAGAGGAGGGAAAAAAAACTATTCCCTCCTCCCAACTGGACCTTGGAGAAGAGACAGTGCTCATGAGGTGGACAATGCAGGGGGTGGGGAAGAATGGGCTCACCCTCCCATCAGGTTATAGGAGCAGGTTTAGAGAAGCAGGGCAAAGAATTGTATCTGGAGAACATGGTGAGTTACATTTTGGTTTCTGAGTAAATGCTCCAGTGAGCAAAGTGGCTTACCCGAGACAACGCTGTAGAACCAAGGAACAAATAGTCTTCTGACTCCGGGTCTGGGTTGCCTCTCATTTTACCACGGCTGCAGGCAACTGATAGCAGGAGGGCTCCAGCAGGTGGCAGAGTACCTGGGAACGGGCTGACCATGAAAGATGGGATTCCTGTCCTTGGGGGAGGGCAGGACAGCGGAAAATGGGAAAAGCACAGCAAGGCCTTTGGGATGAAATGATGGCTTCAAGGCTGCGTTTGCCCCCTCGCTAGCTCCATGGCTCCGAGCAAGTTATTTAACTTCCCTGACCCTCAGTTTCCTCATCTGAAGAGCAAGGATAACAATACCTACTTTAAGGTGTTTGTCTAAGGATAGGATGGAATCATCTGTGGCTATAGCATGTGGACATAGTATGTGCTCAGTGAAAAGTGCCAGTATTCTCTCTGCCATTCATTGCAGGCTACAATACAAAATACACTAGTTGCCTGCAACAGAACAGTGATTTCTGAAGTCTAATGCACGTAAGAATCACCTATAGAGTTTACTAAAAAATGCAGATTCTCAGTCCCATCCTCCTTCAAGAGATATATGTTTTAGCGAGTCCCCCACCGCCAGTGATTCTGATAAAGTGGTTCAATGATCACACATCGAGAAGTACTGCATTGGATTACACTAAAAAAAATTTTTTTTAATGTTTATTTATTTTTGAGACAGAGGGAGACAGAACATGAGTTGGGGAGGGGCATAGAGAGAGGGAGACACAGAATCTGAAACAGGCTCCGGGCTCTGAGCTGTCAGCTCAGAGCCTGATGCGGGGCTCGAACCCACGAACCGTTGATATCATGACCTGAGCCGAAGTCGGACGCTTAACCGACTGAGCCACCCAGGCGCCCCAGCACTGGGTTACATTTTAAGTTTAAAATCTGACTTCTCCTGGTTCATGTCTCTCACAACAGTCCCGGTCAGGCTTCCATTCTAAAGATTTCCAACCACCCTTCTTCCTTAGCCTCACCTCCAACCCCAAGCATAATAAGCCGCTGCTGTCATTGGCAACACCTTTGGGTGAGATTCCCTAGAGCAGTGGCTCTTAACTTTGGCCCTTAACTATTACAATCACTTGGAGGGCCTTCAGCCATCCTGATGCCCAGGCTGCACCGGGACCATCTAAGTCAGATGTCTGGGTGGCTCTCAGCATGAGGTTTTTGGAAGTCAGCCCAGAGATTTCACTGAATAGCTACGTTGAGAACCACTGCCCTTGATCCTCTGCCCTGCCTTCCTTTCAGATCCCCTCCACCTGGTTTCCATCCCATGCCTGCTATCTGGATGTTTCCCTTCTTTCAAAATTTTTGGCTGGGTTCACTCAGCCGATTTCCTGGTTTTCTCGTCATTCTTCCTGATTCACTGACGCCTCTCGCCTGGCTCTATTTGGCATTGATGTCCTACCCACCCGCCTCTCTGTTGAAACTTGCAAGAAACAACACTGTAGACTTCTGATGGCACTACTTTGCCTTGAGACTGGGGGCAACAGATGGAATCATGCCGCTGTCTTTCAAACTTCTTTGTCATTTTCTTCCGCTGGAGAGTTTTCCTAACCCCCACCTGTTTATCCAGCCAGAGCTCATGCAAAGGCTTCCTATTCTAGGAGGCCATCTTTGATTCTCACAGGCCACAGTAGAAAGACCCTTATGAGAGAATAGCATTGAGACGGTGCGTTATGACAGTCTATCTATATAATGAGAGGGGAGGATGTTACGGTGACAGTAGTCATTAGAGCTTCTTCTGGGAAGGAAACTACACTTATTTGGAAAAAAACTACGAGTGCTTGGAGTAGAAGTTTATACTGAGAGGGATATAAAACAGGTCAGAACCACCTTGCTCAAATGTAAGGGCAATTGTTTAATACCCCAGAGAGAAGAAAGGAGGCCCTCCACTCTGTGATGTGACCTGCACCATGATTTCTTTCAAATCCTGAGTAAAATCTATAGATCATTCCAAAATATTTCATAAGAGGTGATTCCTCAGGGCACTGCTATGGGCCTAAGTCCAGGGTACTGAGGGAAAGACAGGCCACGTGGCACGGACAGAGAGACAAGAAATAAGCACAAGATTCTAATGGAAACTTGAGGAAGGGTTTGAGAGTATCACAGGTCATGGAATATGGGTTAAGGGTAGGTTTGACCAGGTCTCCAAGGGGTACAGTGGCCTCATCAGCTATCTGGATTCCATTTAGGCATCTTCTCTGCCCACTGAACTGAAAGTTTTCTGATCGTAGGGTCTGTCCCCACCGCCTGTGAACTTTGCTAGTGCCCAGCACAATTCTTGGCACATGGGATGCTCTAAAAAGTGTCTGGAGAATCTACAATACAGAAAGCACATTAATATGGGACCACCAAGGAATTCATCCTGCCTGTGGCTATTTTGTGGTTCAGACTGAATTCTCTTTTATTCACCACTTAGATGCTATTGAACTTGTTTCTCCAAATGCAGTTGCTCAAAATTTGATTAATTGGAGCTCAAAATGACATTTCAAAATCCCCTCTTCCCAAACACATAGCTCATCAGAAATGCCTCCCACTATTTACAGTTTTGCTTCATTGAAATATGATGATGCCAGGCAGACAGCGATGTGTATTCAGTGGAATTCAATTTTCCTGATCACTGGCTCCATCGATCAGTCTGTTTGCAAAGGGCTGATGCAAGCATCAATTCATCTCTTATGGACAGTGGGTGAGCTGCTCCTACTATTTCTGCATGTGAAAGAGGTTGTTAGACTCTAAAGATGGGATTCTGGAGGATCGCTTTATTATTGCTGTTTTAAGCTTTATTGAGTTCCTATCATGGATCAGGAGTTTTTACTGTTTTCATATTTAATCTTTACAATTGACATTTTGTGGGAGCCGAATCTGGGACCTGGAGAACTTGGGGGGAATTGTCTATGGTTACAGCATTAGTGATGTGTAGAGTCAGGATTCAAATGCAGTTTTTCATCCTCAATGGGGAAAAACTGAGAACCTTTCCCTACGCTGAGGAACACGACGAGGATGTCCATTCTCACCATTACTATTTAACATGGTACTCGAAGCCTTAGCCTCAGCAATCAGACAACAAAAAGAAATAAAGAGCATCCAAATCAGCAAGGAAGAAGTCAGATTTTCAATATTTGCAGATGACATGAGACTCTATGTAGAAAACCCAAAAGATTCCACCGAAAAAATTGTTAGAACTGATACGTGAATTTAGCAAAGTCGTAGGATATAAAACCAAAATGCAGAAATCGGGGGCATTTCTATACACCAAGAGCGGAACGGCAGAAAAAGAAATCAAGGAATCAATTTCATTTACAACTGCACCAAAAACAATAAGATACCTAGGTAAAAAGATCTGTACTCTGAAAACGATAGACTTATGAAAAAAATTGAAGAGTACACGAAGAAATGGAAAAGCATTCCATGCTCATGGGTTGGAAGAACAAATGCTGTTAAAATGTCGATACTTCCAGGGGTGCCCGGTGACTTGGTTGATTAAACATCCAACTCTTGGTTTTGGCTGAGGTCATGATCTCACTGTTTGCGAGTTTGAGCCCTGCATCGGGCTGTGCATTGACAGTGCAGAGCCTGGTTGGGATTCTCTCTCTCCCTCTCTCTCCTCTGCCCCTCTTACATTCTCTCTTTTTCTCTCAAAATAAATAAATAGACTTAAAAAAAATCTATACTTCCCAAAGCAATCTACACATCTGATGCAATCCCTATCAAAATACCACCAGCATTCTTCACAGAGCTAGATCAAACAGTCCTAAAATTTGTATGGAACCAGAAAAGACTCTGATTGGCCAAAGCAATCCTGAAAACAAAAAACAAAACTGGAGGCATCCACAACTCTAGATTTCAAGCTATATGATAAAGCTGTAGTCATCAAAACGGTATGATACTGATACCAAAACAGACACATAGATCAATGAAACAGAACTGATTCCAAAAGTAAGCACCATCCATTTTGTTAGATTTTCTTGTTAGAGGTTGTCTTGGGGCTTAGGCAGGAGAGGCAGAGAGAGGTGACTGAGAAAGGAATCCAAAATAAGCTGAAGGGAAAGAAGAGTAACTGTGGCTTATTATTCAACGTACTCACTGACTATCAGACCCTTCTGTGATCCCAGTCGTGCCTGTAGAGACAATTGTCACTGCAGCCAGAAGGCCATACATGGCCGTAAGTGTGCCCCTCCTAGATGATGTGGGCTCCTGGCAGGTGCGTGCCTAGCAAATGTACTCAGTGTGGCACCCGGACCAGAGGAGCAAGAAGCAAATGCAGTGCTAGAGAGGAAATCTCTTAAGGGCAATGCTATACAGCTGGAAGCCCAAGGAAGGAAACTTTGTGGATCCTGAAGGAAAGCCGTTTTCTTACTCAGTTTTCCAGAGGGAAGGACCTGGGCATCTGACTCAAACAAAGGGCAGGAAACAAGAAGGAACCACCCAGAATTCCAGTACTCTTGGCAGTTTTGTCAACCCCAATCCACCTCAGGATAAACCTGCACAGCCCATTCGCTTTGCTACACCAGGCAGAGTCAGGAAAATGCTCCCGCAGGACTGCCACAGCTCTGTCAAAGTCTGGGGACAAGGACTTTCAAGTTTCAGGAAACTTTCCTTGTTGCTCATGATTGTGTCCCCAGAAATCTGTTATCTTGTGGCTATCCTCAACGCATGAAATGCATGAAAGATCTCAAAGGGAACCATGGTTTTGATCCCCCAGCAAAGTTTGGGAAAAGTTGAAAGCGGGCTTTTCTTTTCCGGCAATGATTCTAGCTGATATCGAGACCCAAACTGATCAATAATTGCCTTCAATTTCTCTGAAAACTGAACTTTACATTATAAATATCCCCGCCCCTTCCCAAGCAGGATAAAGCCATCACTTTCTTTATTAGAAGATCTAGGTGTTTTCATAGTCCTTTGGGTCTGTCTGCATGGCCTGTTTAACAAAGGACAGGATCACATACAAGATGCAGAGCAAACTTGAAATAGGTGGGGCTGGTGCTATTCTTTCCAGTTCACAGATGAAGAAACTGAGGTTCAGAGAGTCCATGTGGCTTTTCCAAGTTCACACAGCTAGGTAGTGGCAGCCCTGGGATCAGGACTGGTGTTCCAGTGTATGTTCAACGTCATGCTGCGCGTTAGAGCTTGAGTAGTGTCAACAGCTTATGGCCGCCATCTTGTTTTTCCCACTCAACCTTGAATCCCATTCATTTCTCCTGGAAAAAGGCACCAGAATGGGGGCAAACTGCTGTTTTAAATACCATTCGACTCCACTCTGAATAGAGAAATTTGAGGAAGCCGCTCTGACGGGCAGCAAAAGTTCACAGTAGGTTCAGTGTCTGAAAAACCAATACAGATTTCAACATGCAGGTTATGAAGCAAAGTCTTAGATAATCTTTCTAATCCTATTAATGGCTAACTCCTATTCCCAGCTCAGCTGATCAAGTCCAATACATTGCAGGTCAGAACGATCACTCCAGGTCGAATAGTTCATTGTTTTGCTCGCGCTTAGGCTGGATATTTGATTCCTTTTGGACAGCAAGTATCAGAGCCTCAATGTGTGTGTGTGTGTGTGTGTGTGTGTGTGTGCAATTACATATTTCCAAGCCCTAGTAGTTATAAGGTACATTTTAAAGCAAATACTATAAAAGGTAGCTAGAAACTGATTAATCACCCTGACTGATATTTTGTGTTCCAACTGCAAGAGGGGAGGGGGAGAGAGGGAGAGAGGAAGAGAATAAGAAATAGAAGTGTTTGAAAAGAAATGAACAGGCGAAGCAGCATATCAACACTGACACATACAAGATGAATAATGTCTAAAATGTACCCAGTACACTATAGTTTATAAAACTCATTCACCAACTAACATCTCTACTGTGACTCTCAACACTACCCCATGTATCAAGTAGGCAGAATAAGTATAAACATCAGCATTTTAATAACAAGGAAACAGAAATATAGAGCCAGATCTTGAGTCCTGGGTAGGAACCACAAAACTTTCCACAGAACATTCTGTGTGGTCCAGAACTCTCCCCTACACTGTCATTTCTGCATACACATCAGCCTTTACTTACATAGTACTTACCAGGGTAAGAAACCTTTAGAAGTGCTTTATGTTGACTCAGTTAATACCTAGATGTATGTACTCAGATTCAAAAAGCAACTGAACTCTATCAGTTTCATACAAACCCTCTACAATATAATTCATGATGTGTGTTGGGCAGGAGTGCTGAATACAAACATAAAACAAAACAAAGCAAAGCAAAGCAAAACAGAACAAAACAAAACAAAACAAAACTACCTATTGGCTATGTAAATAGTGCAATTTTAAATTATGTGCGCTGCATTTGTACATTAAATACTCTTTCAATATACTTTCTCCCATACGGTTTCTTCTTATCCTCACCAGAGCCCCATGAAGTGGGGGGTATGATCCTGTTTGAAACAGACGGGAAGCTGAGGCTTTGTCTCCTGGAACTAAGTGACATTTTGATAAGAAGCCACACTTCCTGTGCTCAAGAGGCTATGCACGCAGATATTCTCCTCGCGGGGCCCTTGTCATTCTATCTGTACCTGCGCCTGGAGCCTCATAAAGAAAGAAGGTGGGTGGGGTAGGAGCTGGGAGACCAACAGCCATTGTCTCCTGTGGAGGCCTGATGGGATGGAATAATTCACAGGATTATTATTATTATTATTAATTCATGGGATTAAACATGCTTGTGTGACCACTCTTAATTCATGGTGACCATTCTGCTGCCTCCATAGCTGGATGCTGGGATTATCTCACCCAATTCAGCACCCCACAGTGCTGGTGTCTTGGGTTAAGGTGAGGTCACAGATTGTATTCCAGGACTTTAGCGTTCCAACCACCGCTTGGCAAAATGTTCAGCCTTGTCGTTTAATTTTTCACTTTAACAATCATTCATCAAACACTGAAAATGAGCACCATTCCAAGGGCCGGGGACAAAGGTACACAATTATTTATTTAACTCATACTTACATAACATTCACCATATGCTAGGAACCATCTCATTGCTTTATTAACTAATGTAATTGTCTCTGCACCAGTGAGGAAGGTTATTATCCCCGTTTCACAGATGAGAACACTGAGACATAGAAAGTTCAAGAAACTTGCCTGAGGTCCCACAGCTAGGGACTGGTAAAGCTGGAATGTGAATCCATGCTGTGTTGCTTGAGAGTGAATGCTCTTAACTGCGGTCTTTCGAAATCTCTGCCTTAAACATTTTGTTGTCTAGAGAACCGGACAGAAGATGGTCATGGTCATGGGGTAGATTATTATGGTCGTTGTAACAGAGATGTGTGCAAGGTACGTGCAGAAAGAGTTTCAACAGACTACTGCTCCCCACTTCTCCGGTCCTAGCAGCTGCTATCCGTACCTCGTCGCACCCCATTTTCACTAGCCCCCTGCTGACATGGTCTCATATCTGACCCCAAAGACCAATCCTATCACTGTAGGGGGGGTGGGGGGCGGTGATTTAAGCTTTCCCATGCCAAGAGCGCAGGGTACCCAGCATCAAGACAGCCTGCTTATGTCCACGACCCCTAACTGGTGTATTTCTGTCTTAATCTTCTGACCAAGCCCCATGCCATATCATTGGTCCATAAATTCGGTCCCTGGCTGGCCCCCCCTTGGCCTCTCTGGAAAGCATACCAATATCTCTCTGTTTCAGATGAACAAGAAGGGGATCTGGCAATAATGTATGAGCCCTGATCGAAGGACAAGATTCGATGCACTTCTCCAGCTACTCAAGTAGGCGGTCCCTTTCCCCACTTACTGCTTCAGGGATATGTCTCCGATGCTTGGACATGGAGGGTGACCTTCCTCAGTCGACAGCCATCAGGCACTTCCCCACTGGAACTTCTGAACCAGCCCTTGAGTTCTTGAATGCCTTTCGGACTGAAACTCTGCCTTCTCGCTCCAGTGCCCTCTTCACGTCTGCATCTGACATCCTGAGACTGCTGCCCAATGTCACCACCATTGCCTGACTATGGCAGACACCTCCCTTACCACTCCCCTTCCTAATCACATGCCAGGACCACCACCTGTCTCCACACCCTGCACATCCTATGCCTCATTTAGCACAGCCCTCTTCTGCCCTCTGTAACTGTTTCTGTAAGATTATCCCGATGTCTCCTCCAACAACCTCTGTAATTAGGAGCCAGTTACCAGCAATCTTCATGCTCAGACTGTTTATTTACATCAAAGTCTAGCCATCAGTCTCACCTTAATTTTTGTTTTTAGCTGTTTCGTCTCAAGAAAATCAACCATTCTTGACACTGAAGACACTGTCATTTTTCACTTAGCTTTTCTCTAGAGCCATAAAATAAAAGCTCTGATTGTATAATCAAAGACAGCAGGACATGGGGAGGTGGGTCCCAAAGCACTGGGATAAATACATTTGACATTTATTGAGTGTTTAAGTTATGCTAGGCACTCCGCTACGTGTTTGTTTACATTTTATCATTGATCCTTTGCAAAACTCTATGAAATTGGTGCTTATTATAACCTCTTTGTAAATGAGGAAATGGCGGCATCCAATATTAAGTAATTTGATGGGGTCACAAAACTAACAAGTGGCAGAGTCAGTTCTCTGTGTGCTTCGGTTCTAACCAGCAATGTTCTAACTACTTTACTTCTCCTTTCTGAGTCTTGGTTTCCTTACTGTAACATAAGGGGGTAGAATGGATCAGAGGACTTCCAAAGTCTCTTTCATATCAAGAAGAATGGAAACCCATCCGTGCAGGTCAGAGTTCAAGGTGGAAATCGTCTCCCTTGCCCTCTGCTTCTTGTGGATCTCTCTGAAGGAGGAACAATATTGTATTCGGGTCTGAAGGTTTGTTCTGTGAAAGGGGGAGCTGGCTCAGTCTTGGGGGGACCCAAAGCAACAGATCCCAGAAGGTAATTACATTCGACTCCACAACAACTTTCCACCAACTGCAACAAATTTAGTCTTATGCATATGAGGAGTCTAATAATTTTTATGAGTGAATAGAGAGTTTGGAATTTAGAAAATTTGTAGCCAAGAGTGATCTGAAGACAGACACAAACTCTGGCTTGGATTTAAACTCAAGTTTCAACAATGCTGAGTAATGAGGTCAATGGACTCCCCCCCCCCCCCAAATCATAGAGTGGGAACGGCTTGAAAGATATTACCCAATACCTCTATTGTACATATGAGTGAATTGAGGCCGGGAGAGGGTAAAGAGTTGCCCGGTGACTCAATCATGGGACAGTACCCCCCAGCTGTTATCATCATCCCTTGTCATACTTAGAAAAACTTAAAGGCGCTAAGCTTAATTATTGATGCGTTTACCTTAAGTACTGCATTTCACACAAAAAAGAGGAAGGACTGAAATCTGAATTGCAGCACCACCTGCTCCCCGTGAAGATTAAACACCCACAGGGTACCTCTTCCAGCTGAGGCTCTGAAGGAAGGCCCTTCATCTCAAAGGCATCCATTCAGATGGCACTGTGTTTCTTTGCAATCTCAGCGTAGGCCTTTGTTTTCCTCAGGACTTAGAAGGATATATTTAAGTGTTAAACTCACTGAGGTTGCTCAGCTCTGTCCAATAAAAGGATTGGCCAAGATCAAATTAGCATTCCATCAAGTACTTTAAATACAATACAAGCTACTGGAACCCTGACGACAGGAGGTCTCAGAACTGATAATGTATTGAATTGCCCTTCAAATTAAAATTCTCCCACGCTTAGGAGGGAAGTAGGAGCGGAGATGTGGGTTGGCAAAATCAAGACACTTTGTCTTCGTCAGAGAAGAGGCGGCTGTTTGAAAAGCAATGGGGGGGGGGGGGGATTTGTGTGTCAGAGTCAGTCAGAAGAAGTTCCAGAAAAAGTTGCCCAAAGCCAGACTTTATGTAAGATCTTTTGAGATCTCCCCTCGAGGCCCCTGTGAGAAGCTAACGGCGGAGAACACAGAGCAGGGGCAGCACTATGGGAACTTCTCTGACGTGCAAGCTGACTGGGACCGTGTGGCTGAGAGCTCAAACTGTGTCGTCTGCAGGAATGTCAACACCCAGCTCAGCTGAGCTGGTGGTCCACAACAGGGATCCAGCCTGACAGGTAGGGCGTGAAGTAGGAGCCCGCAGGCAAAAGGGAGGTGATCTCTGGTAAGTAAGGCAGCAGGGTGGCATAGTCCCCATGAGCTGCTTGTTTGAGCAGACCCCCTGGACTAACTGGGGGTGGGGAGGAGAGACGGACAGGATCTGGTGCCCCAAGAAGAGGGGAATGGCAAGACACAGGCAGAGTGTCTAGGCTTAGTCAAAATGGCTAGGATTTATACACCTGCAGCCTCAGATGGAAATTGGGGCAGAAAAATCTATTTGTGTTAACTGAGCCAAGCATCGCAGGAAGCAGGTCAGGACTGTAACTTAAGTGAGGGAGCACGCTAGGCTAGCGCCCACCCCGGCATGGTACCTCCCAAGCCCCAGGAGCAGAAACTTCTCTTGGCCTCTCCTGGTCTCTACGCTGACTCAGGGAAGAGAGGTAGGGGTTTCAATGCCCGCCAGTGCACAAGGGCAAGAAGGCAGGGACTGGAGCTCACGCTTAGAAGGTCACTGCCACCTACACAACAGCTGTAGCATCATAGAAGGGCAGACGGCTAATCTCTGGCAGGGAGGGAAGGCAGACACTGTTCTCCTGACTTGACCTCAGTCTGGGCCTCTTTTTTATCACCTTTTGTGGGGTGACCTGTCAGGCACTCACCAACTCACCTCTGCCAGTGCAGAAATGGCTGCCATCAAGTCAGTGGGTTGTCCCTACCGGGTACCATATTGGCACTTAGTAAAGACACACAATCGCAAAAAAATACAATCTCAAAAATGTAGTTCCTAAACCCAAGACCGGTATATTTTCAAGGGTGGTATAAATCTTGGGTTTCGGTGCTTGACTTACGAGGAAGAAGAGAGAAGAAAATAAATTAGGGGCCCGGCACAGGATGTTCCCTGTCATTGGCTAGTTGTGAGTCAGCAGTACCTTCTTTTCAAAGATTGCCCTGATCTAAAATGTATCCACTATAAAAACCTCTCATATTTTCTAGCACTGGAGCATTTCTAAAGCATTATGCAGTTCTATGATCGCAACCACTTAGAAACGTGAAATATATTTTAGTATCCTCATTTTGCACTTACAAAGCTAAAGCTTCAGGCAAAGGGGTCCTTTGTCTATAGCGATGTCAGTAGAAGAGTGTGAGCCCAGACTTGCTCCTGTGTCTTTCAAGTCCCGGAACCTGAGCTTGAGTAAAAGAAAAACTTCACACAGGACCCTTGTTAAAAACGGCAAGACGGACTTTATTGGAGCTGACTGTGGTAGAGGAGAGACTTCAGGGTGTAAACTGAGCTCAACCCCACCGAACAAGAAACAGGAGGCTTTTTTAAATGCTGGGGTGTGCCGAAGGAGAAGTACCAAAGGACAGTAAGGGCCGGTGGCCCGTGTGCTGAGGCCTCTGTGGCTTTTGTCAAAGTTAGGCTGGCTCCCGCCCGCCCACAGAGATGGGGAGGCCCTGGCTCTATCTTCTTGCTGATTGTATTCCAAGGGATGGCTCCCAGGTCCTCGGGACAGATATTTCTGGACTGCAGAAGATAAGTCTCAAGGAACAAGAAAGGATTCACAACTGCAAGTTTTCTAACGTAAATCTTCTAAGAAAAGTGAGGTCAGGGGCTTAGAGTCAGGTATTGGCTAGAACAAATAGTAAATTCTTTTGGCAGCTTTGAGCTTTCTCAGGTGGCCATTTAAAGGGGACTGGAGTTGTTATCCCAGGGATATGGCCTCCAGCTAACAGAAGCCATGCTCAAGCTTGTTCAAGACTCTTGGTGTGGGGGGTGGATAAAGCCGTATGTGCTGAGAGTTTTGCGGTTTTCACTTGTGACCATTCCCTGTGGTCTCTCCATTTCAGTGCTGGATGGAATGGATCTAAGGCTTCTGGCGATGTCTTCCTTATGCCAGCTGTAGAGAGAAGCCCATTCTTATTTTAGAGTCCTGAAAACCCCAAGCCTCATGGAAGATCCATGCCTGCTCTCAATTTCTTACTTTCCTACTAGGGTCCAAGCCGAAGGATTACTTTCTCCTAGGCTAAAAGAAAATATCTACCTGCTTTTCCACCTCATGTCCAAGTAGTACCATTTGTCCTGTAGCTGTTAGACAACCGTAGCCTTGCACCCTAGAGAGAACCAAATTTTCCAGTAAATCTATTCACCATAGACTCTGGAAACCTGGCTAAAAGGCTCAGGGGGAAGCAAATGTATTACTATTATTTTCCACTGTTTGCTTCTTGTAGCCTTCATTAGATGATTACAGCTTTGGGATTTGATGGATGGAGCAAACGGTCCTGTCACTATATTTCTGAGCTGGTCCGTAGCTACTCAATAATTACCAGGCAGCAGAGTGGGGCATGTCGAAGACGGCTAATGAATTATCATCTTTAAGCCTCATTAGGCTTCTTGATGGCAAAACCTCCCATTGACAAGATCTCCTCCGACATGATTTTCCAAAGACCCATGTTGCCTGTCAGGCATGAGACTATCTCTGCATGCATGAGATAGTTTGGAAACCACCCCGGTTTCCTGCTATGCCATTGTCTCACTCATTTGCCTTTGCTATAGCTTTGTATGTGTGCATCTGTGATATATGTGTGTCTACTCAGAGGTAGACTGAGGTCTCTGGAGAAAATAAAAGAAGGGCAGTACTAAATTCCATCATAGAATTGAATTTTCTGGTTGGAAATTATTTTAGACTCATCCCGAACTATTGCTTTTCGCTTTCAAATCGATTTTCCTCCCATAAGTAAATGGCAAAATGATCCCCCCCACCCCTGCCCCAGTTCTTCTGGCCAAAAGCCCAGGCATTCTCCTTGCAACCCATTCCCTCTTAGCCCTCACATTCAATCCACCAGCAAATCCGGTTGGCTCTGCCTCCAGGAGATATCCCCAAACTCTGCCCTCTTCTCTGTATCTCCATTACCATATCTCTAGGCTAAACCATCCCCACCTCTCTCCTGACCTACTGAAACCACCTCATCCCTTGGTCTCCTGCTTCCATTCGTATCCCCTTAAGATCCATTATCTCCAAAGTAGCCGGAATGAGCTTTATGAAAATAAATCAGGTTGTATCATTCTCCTGCTACAACCCTCCCCCCACCCCGACCCCAATAGTATTCTGTAGCAAGTAGAGTATAGTGCAGACTCCTTTAGCTGGTCTACACATCCCTATAGGAACTGGCCCTTGTCTACCCTTCAGACCCCTCCTGGCATTCTCCCTACTCTTCACCACCCTCTGGACCGGCCTAGCTCATAGCCACCTCACAGCTTTTGTGCTTCCTGTCCTCTCTGCCTAGAGCCTTCTTTCCCCTGGGCTTCACATGGATGGCTCCGCTCAAATGCCACTCAGGTCTCGGCTCAAATGCCACCTGAGAATAATTCCGCAGAGAACACCTCCCTACTTTCAGACACTTTGTAGAAGATAGCTCTATTTTATTTTCTTCCTAGTACTGGTCATGCTGCTGATTCTATTATATTTTTTATGCTTGTGTGCTTATTGCTTGCCTCCTATGACTTAAGTGTAAGCAACATGAGGGCACGGATCTTGTTTTTCCCACTCACCGTTCTATCTGTAACACCCACAAGGATGCCTGGCACACAGCAGCCCTTATGACTTGCCGATTGAGTTGAAGGAACACATGCACAGGTGGATGAATGAATACAGTACAATTCCTTTCTTTTTCAAATGGGGAAACTGACGTCCGAACCACATAGAAGAGACTCAATTCTCTTGCTCCTGATTTTTACGATCTCTCCAACATATCAAACTGCGTCTCGCCGTGGTTCTCCGCCAGGGTGACTTTGCCTACCAGGAGACGTTGGGCAACAGCTGCAGAGATTTCCAGTTGTCTTAACCGTGGAGAGATTGCCACTGGCATCTAGTGGGTGTAAGCCAGAGATGCTGCGAAACATTCTATAACTCGAAGGACAGTCTGCCATAACAAAGAAGTAGTTAGGTGGGCAAAAATGTCAGTGGTGTTGAGGTCGAGATCCCCTGACAGCACTCGGAAAGGCAGGATACGCCTCCCACATTCTTTACTCTTCCTCTGAGCCCCTGGAAACCTTAGGGAGGACTGCTTCCATGTCTCTACTGAAAATGAGCAACAGCCCTCATCCAGGAAGGATGCTGTCTTTGACCACTAGATTAGTCTTTTCCCTCTCTCAAGTAAATCCTGCAAAATCTAATTAGCATAGGGCATGCTACAGAGTTGGCATTCAACTAATAGAGGTTATGAAATCTGGTCAAGAAATTCGTTGCCCAAACCGTCCTTTCTGCTCATTTGTCTTCTACCTTTCTTTCCGTCATGAATTCTCCCACTTCCAGGAAGCCTTTCCCGAGTTCCAGGCAGAGTTCATATCTCCCTACACCATATTCTCTTAGCACTCAACTTATATTAATTAAAATACTACCTTAAGCCCGAGAGTTGCTCATTTTCCCACCATTTCCGGTTTCTGCACTCCTTGAGGCAGGGCACAGAGGCTCAACAGGGCACTGGGCAGAGAGTGGGTGCTCAGCAAGTACCTTCTGGAAGGAAGACACATGTCTCGACAGGCTACGTATCCATTTACAGTGACAACAAAGAAAACCTTGCAAAATGAACACGAGAAAAGGAAAAACTTCCCCCTTTCACTGCAGCCAAAGAAGTTGGGAGGCAGGAGCGTTAACTGACACATGTTTTCAGAATATTGCTTCTCTTTTGTGGAGGAATGAGGCAGGCAAGCGGAATCAGCCCTCCCACCCACTGGGGAACAGTCGGGATGAGTAATTATCTCTAAGTTGGTGGTGGGGGTCCCTGGAGCTGGAGAAACAGCGTGGTCTCTGCAAATCCCTAAGCTGATGACAGGGACAGGGCGGGAGGCAGGCTGTGTTATCAGTACCCCAAGGGAGATAAGGAAAACAAAGTAGCAACCTTCCTACTGCTTTCCCAGGAAGCCGGCCGGCTTGCCTTAAGCCTAGTGTGCTATTTAACTCAACACAGCTGCAAACAAACAAGATTAGAAATGAACGATGGATTTCCTTTTAAAATGTAACATGAAACAAAAGCACCTTTTTTTTTCATCGTCGGGAGCAAAAGAACGGAAATGCCTGCTTGAGGAAAACAATTCCAACATACCAATTCCTTCCACGTTAGCTCAAATTACTTGTGTAAAACACAAAACACTGAACCCTAGAAAGGCCTTTAGAAATATGGTGCTGTTCCTCTGTCTCTCTCTCTCAAAAATAATTAAACATCAAAAAAAGGGAGCGGGGGGCGCCTGGGTTGGCTCAATCGGTTAAGCCTCTGACTTTGGCTCAGGTCAGGATCTTGTGGTTTGTGGGTTCAAGTCCCACATCAGGCTCTGTGCTGACAGCTCAGAGCCTGGAACCTGTTTCGGATTCTGGGCCTCCCTCTCTCTCGCTGCCCCTCCCCCACTCGCACTCCGTGTGTGTGTGTGTGTGTGTGTGTGTGTGTGTGTCTCTCTCTCTCTCTCTCTCTCAAAAATAGACAAACCTTTAAAAAAAATTTTTTTTAAAGAAGTATGGTGATGTGCCCATTTTATGGACGAAGAAACTAAGATCTGGAGAGAAGAATGGACGAGCCAGGAATCACACAGCACACCAATGGAAATGAGAATCTCGAACTGACTTTCCTGTCCCCAGTTCCTATTGTGCATGTGTGATGTGGAGCAAAGGGCAAGGTCAACGGACCAGACAGTCTACATACCTGGGCTCCAGATTTGATCGAATGGTAAACTGTGTGATATTGGGCAAGCCGCTTCTCCTTGCTTCACCTTCCCCATCCATCAAGTAATCCGTTTGGCCTGAATGACCTATAAGGCTTCCCCCAGTTCCAAAGTTGCATAACTATGACTTCAGCACGTGCTAATAATAAACAAACACATCAAAATATAGAGAGTACGTCCTGTATACCAGATCCCGTGCTAAACATTTTTTTTTCACCCAATACCTCATGTAATTTTTTATAACCCTATAAAACAGGCATGTTTATTACTGCCGTTTACATGTGACAAAGCTGGGAGTCAGGTTACCTAACTGGTCACAGTGGAGTCAATTGGTGTGTGTTGACAGTGGGATTGAACAGCTGCCTGTCTGACCCCAGGGATGGAAATTACAAGTTCAACAAGTATTTAAATGTTAATTCTGCTCACTTCCTCCAGGAACTGAGACCTCACACCCATCTCGGCAAAAATCACTCTGGGGCACTCTGGGACAAAAAATAGCTTCTCTCACTTGGACCCATTGATCCAATGATACTCAAAACCACCAAGAAGTCTAACACTTATTCCATAAAACAGTTCTTTAAATAAGGGAGAATTGTGTTTGTGACCCTTATTCTGAGCATCTTCTTTTTTTTTTTTTAAATTTTAACGTTTATTTATTTTTGAGACAGAGAGAGACAGAGCATGAACAGGGGAGGGGCAGAGAGAGAGGGAGACACAGAATCTGAAACAGGCTCCAGGCTCTGAGCGGTCAGCACAGAGCCTGATGCGGGGCTCGAACTCACGGACCGTGAGATCATGACCTGAGCCGAAGTCGGATGCTTAACCGACCGAGCCACCCAGGCACCCCCTGAGCATCTTCTCTTTTGTGAATTAAGATTTCTAATCACTCCTCTGGTTCTTTGTTTGGACCTACTTTCAACTCCCTTCTTACCCCAGCAGAATGCATCTGCCCACTCTCAACGTATCTCACACTTTCAACTTAGAGTATTATTACCGATTAAATCTCTAGTGTTTGCAAAGAGTGGAAGCAGAGATGATGATTTCAGCACAATGTGAACAGAGGATCTTTGTTCGGGGCTGTGATAGAGTCACAAGACCTGCTTGTCCTCCCATCTGAAACAACATTTTCTTAAAGAGACCAAATGAACCAGAGACAAGAAATAGTAAAAGTGAAAGCGTATGAAATGAAAACCAGAATTATAATAGAATCAATGATTTGAGGAAGTGCTAAAATTGGTAAACCTCTAGCCATAGTGATCAGGAAAAGGTAGGAAGAAAGGGAAAAAAAGAGCATCACTGTAGATTTTATTGACATTAAAAGGATAAAAAGTAAATACTATGAGCAACTTTATGCCAGTGACTTTGACACAGGATTTGAAACGGACAAATGCCTTGAAAAACACAAACCACCAAAGTTCACTAAAAAGAAAAGAAACCCCCGATATATCCAGGTTTATTAAAGAAACTGAATCAATAATAACCATCCAAAAAAATCACCATGCCCAGATGGTTTCGTGGTGGATTCTACCAAGCATTAAAAGAAGAAATGATGATAATTCTCCATCATATCTTCCAGAAAATAAAAGCAGGGAGAACGCTTCGGAACTCATTCCATGAAGCCAACATTGTCCTTGATACCCAGACTAGACAGAGATATTACATTAAACAAACAAACAAAGGGTAAACAAACACCCCTCCTGATACAAAAATTCGTAACAAAATTTTAGCAAAACTTAGCAGAATGGAAAGAGGTCAACACATGATGATTAGGTAAGGTTTATCACAGAAATACAAGTCTCCTTTAACATTTGAAAACCAATCGGGGGCCCCTGGGTGGCGCAGTCGGTTAAGCGTCCGACTTCAGCCAGGTCACGATCTCGCGGTCTGTGAGTTCGAGCCCCGCGTCGGGCTCTGGGCTGATGGCTCGGAGCCTGGGGCCTGTTTCCGATTCTGTGTCTCCCTCTCTCTCTGCCCCTCACCCGTTCATGCTCTGTCTCTCTCTGTCCCAAAAATAAATAAACGTTGAAAAAAAAATTAAAAAAAAAAAAAAAAGAAAACCAATCGGTGGAATTTACTGTATTAGTGGACTAAAAAAGAAAACCTGCATGATTATCTCAACAGACACAGAAAAAGCCTTTGACAGAATTTAATGTCTACCCATGATTAAGAACTCCTAGCAACCTAGAAATAGAAGAAACTTGTTCAAACTTATGAAGAGCCTTTGTAAAAAGCTTTTGACTAAGATCATATTTGACAGTGAAGATCGAATCAGAGAAAAAGCAAGAACGCCTGTTCTCAATGCTTTTCTTCAGTGTTGTACTGGAAGTCCCAGCCAGTGCAATAAAGGAGGAAAAATTTCCATACAAATTAGAAAAGAAGAAGCAAAATTATCATTATTGGAAGACGGTATAATGTATTTGTAGAAGATCTTAAGGAATCTCCAAAACAGCTACAAGAACTGGTAAGTTCTGGACAAACTTGAGTTTACCAAATTTGTAGAATGCGTGTTGTCTTCATAAAAATGGTTTAGAAGCAATAAAAATGAATTGTAAGTTAGCAATGGACAACCATAAAATAGAATTAAAAACAGCAGCTTATCATATCCTCAAAATATGAAGTCATTACGGATAAGTTTGACAAAAGATGTGCAAAGCTTGCCGACTGAAAAGCACAAAACAACGAGGCATGTAAAAGACCTCCTAACGGAATGGGATATACCACACACATAGATTGGAAGGCTCAATATTTTTAAGAACTTAATTCTTCCTAAACCACTCTATAGATTCAATGCAATCCCAATTAAAACCCCAGTAAGCATTTTTTAATACAAATATAACATTTCAAGACGATTCCAAAATCTGTATGGCAATTCAAAGGACCTACGAGGGCCAAAACAAATTTGAAAAGCAAGCATAAAGTCCTTAATACCACCCAATTCCAGAACTTATGAGTCTATAATGATCAAGACAGAACAGAATTGGCATAAAGTTAGAGAAACCTATTAATGCAACAGAATAGAGTATAGAATTCCACCCACATGTAGATACGTGGTCAATGGGTTTTTGACAAAAACGCAGAGGAAATTACATAGGGGAAAGGATACATTGTCGACACATGTGCGGGTACAGTTTGATAGCCCTTTGCAAGGCCAGTTAACTTCAACTCTTACCACAATAGAAAAGAATTAACTCGGGGCGCCTGGGTGGCTCAGTCGGTTGAGCGTCTGACTTCGGCTCGGGTCATGATCTCGCGGTTTGTGTGTTCGAGTCCCGCGTCGGGCTCTGTGCTGACAGCCTGGAGCCTGCTTCCGATTCTGTGTCTCCCTCTCTCTCTGCACCTAACCTACTTGCATTCTCTTTCTCAAAATAAATAAACATTAAAAAAATAAGTAAAAAAAAAAAAAAAAGAAAAGAATTAACTCACATGAAATATAGACTTAATTGTGAGCTAAAACTATAAAACATTTGGAAGGGAAAAGTCTTAGTGACCTTACGTTAGTTAAGGACTTCTTACATAGTACACTGAAAGCACAAAATATGCTTTATTATGAAATAAAAACATAGGCATGTCGAATGTCATCAAGATTGCTCTTTGAAGGATATTGTGGGGTTTTTTAAAGCTTATTTACTTATTTTGAGAGAGCGCAGGGTCATGCGTGTGTGTGTGAGTTGGGGAGGAACAGAGAAAATGGGTGAGAGAGAACCCCAAGCAGGCTTGCGCTGTCAGCACAGAGCCCAGCTCGGGGCTCGATCTCACAAACTGCAAAATCACGACCTGAGCTGAAACCAAGAGACGGATGCTTAACCCACTGAGCCACCCAGGTGTCCCATTCTTCAAAGGATATTGTTAAGAGAATAAAAGTGAAGTCACAGATTAGGAGATAACATTTGCATAATATATAGCTGACAAAAGGCTTTTATCCAGAAAATATAAAAAAGGGTTACAATTCAAACAGGAGAAGACAACCTAATTTATTTAAATGTGCAAAGAATTTCTACTGGCACCTCACTGAACAAGATATATAGATGGTTTATAAACTTATGAAAAAAATGTCTAATTTCACTAGTGACTTATTAAATGCAAAATAATGACAGGGACACTTGGGTGGGTCAGTTGTTAAGCGACTGAAATTCTAGATTTCAGTTCAGGACATGATCTCGAGGTTTGTGGGGTTGAGCGCCCCCCCCCCCCCCATCAGGCTCTGTAATGACAGCATGAAGCCTGCTTGAGATTCTCTCTCTTCCTGTCTCTTTGCCCGTCCCCTGCTCACACACACACATTCTCTCTCAAAATCAATCAATCAATAAAAAAAAAACTCTAAAATAATCACAATGAGATACAATTATACATTGACATTGGCTAAAAATGTTTAAAAAATAGGGGCACCTGGTAGCTCAGTCTGTTGGTCACTGAACTCTTGATTTTAGCTCAGGTCATGATCCTGGGGTGTGGGATCGAGTCTTTTGTCAGGTTCTGTAATGAGTGTGGAGCCAGTACCTGAGATTCTCTCTGTCTCGCTCTGCCTCTCTCCCCAGCTTGCACTCTCTCTCTCTCTCTCTCTCTCCCTTTCTGTCTCTCTCTCTCAAAAAATTAAAAACTAATACAAAAGATAATTCCAAATATTGATATAGATTTGGAGCAACCCGATCTCTCATACATTGCTGGTGGGAATATAAAATGTTATAACTACTTACTCAAAAAGTTAAACGCACACCTACCGTAAAACCCAGTCATTCCACTCCTAAGCATTTCCTCAAAAGAAATGAATGTATATATTCACAATAGGAGTTGTATATGAATATTCATAGCAGTGCTATTTGTATCAGCCAAAAATTGGGCTCCACCTGTCTAATATCAAGGCAGTATAAACAATTTGTGGCAAATCCATACATTGGAACAATATTCAGCAATAAAAAGGAACAGGCTATTGATATATGCCGCAGCACAGATAAATTTCAAAATATATTGAATATGAAAAGCCAGACAAAAAAAGAGTACACAGTGCATGATTCCATTTGTATAAAATTCTTAAAATATGAGAACCAATCTACAGAAGGCTAATCAGCGGCTTCCTGCAAATAAGAGTAGAAAGATATATTACAAAATGTCATGAGGAATATTTTTGGAAAGATGAGAATCTTTGTAATATTAATTGTGATGTGGTTATAGGATATATCTATATGTCCAAACGTGTCCCCTTTTATGCTTTAAATGTGTGCAGTTTATTGTGCATCTATTATACCTCAATAAAGTGGCAAATAATTTTTTTTAATTATTTAAATATTTAAATATTTAAAAGGAAGGGAAATATTTAAAAGGGAGGAAAAGAAGGAAGACTAAAAATTTTATAACAGTGAGGTTGACAGAATCCTCAATGAGAAAAGCACAGAAGAGGAAAAGACATTGAGAAATTGGTGGGAAGAAAATCCAAGACAAAATCATGATGTATTAGGGACAGGGCTTTGAATCAACAGCATTCGATCAGCCATGTTTTAAGTCCTAGGTTGGTTCATATTGGTTTATGGACGAGATCATCTGAGAAGGAGCTTTAGCAGTGGTTTTAGAGTGTAGGCTGCAATGTGACACATGATACCTGAGCAGAGCATAAGAAAGAATATGAAATCCTAGGCTTAAAAGTGTCACTTTATCACACACTCCTCCTCCAAGCAGAGTTTATGTTAGAGACTATTGGAGAAGAAAGCTGTACCACATCCATTTCTCCAAATGGTGTTTGTAGCATTAAAGAATATCTAACCACCCTCCAAGGGACTTGGATTCATTGACTCCCCTCTCCCTTCACCTCCTGTGGCAGGCGTGGAAGAGAGCCTCCACCTGCACTGTCCTTAGGTCCATCATAGCATTTGAGCTGAGGTCATTTTCTGGCAGTCTGTGGTCAATGAATGACCCTTACCATGTCTGCCCAATGTGGGATTCCCCACAAGATAATCCTGGGATCAGAGCTGTCCAATGGGTTGATCAAAATGCTTTCAGAGTTTCACCCAAATCTGTTTCTTCCTATCTGATCGTCTTTCCTTCTCCCTCTCCCTTCATAGATATCAGGCCTACAGCATGGTCAGCTCTCCCTATCCGCTTTCTCTCCCTCTCCTCTTTATCTTTCACAGGCATTACTCTCAATGCATCTCTCACACTTCTCTGTCTTGACCTCTGCTTCCTGGCGGACCTGAACTAATATGCACCCTGTCACTCCTTCACATCAACAAAGTCTCCAAGTTCTCCAAGGTCACTACCACTGCCTTCCGTCAGGCTGCCCTGATTTCACCGCCCAGGAACGTATCCTGAAATGGTCAGCCGTTGGACTTGAATTCCAAAGTTGGTGGTATGCTGGGAACAGAGTGGTTGCTTGTCTGGTCTGGACATCGGAACAAGAAGGCTACACTTTCCTGAAAACAAGATACGATTTGGAATGGAGCTACTTTGCAGTCTGACTGCAACGCCCTGCTCTGATAATTTAGCTGGCATTTAATGTTCCACGTCCCAATGTTACCTTGCTTCTTTTTTTTTTTTTTAATGGTTTTTTTTTTTTTTTTTTTTTTTGCAACAGAGAGAGACAGAGCATGAGCAGGGGAGGGGCAGAGAGAGAGGGAGACACAGAATCAGAAGCAGGCTCCAGGCTCTGAGCTGTCAGCACAGAGCCTGATGCGGGGCTCGAACCCACAGACTGTGAGATCATGACCTGAGCCGAAGTCGGATGCTTAACCGACTGAGCCACCCAGGCGCCCCAACCTTGCTTCTTTTCCATCTGAAACAAGAACAGTGTAATCACAGTCTCTGCTCTTCTTTGCAAAGAATCGGAGAGGCTGGTGAGAATCTTGTTGGTAGAGTGCTGAGAGCTCCTTACAAGTTCCGATAATCTTGTGTCTATGGATAAAAATGATGACCTGCCACTATGCCCATATGTGCCTTTCGTTCTGGCTCCAAATAAGGCCTGGCTGCCCGCGTCTGGTGCTTACAATTCTCCAATCTTGTCTTTCGGTACCCTTCTCCTCCTACGTCTGTTCCAGCCAAATGGAGCCACTCGCTCATCCCCAAGCACAGTCAGAGCTTTCTCACTTCAGTAACTTCACTCATTATCTTTCCTCTGTCTGGAAACTCCTCGTCTCTCGCTCCCAAAGCTGCCTGTCCAAATTCCAGCTATCATTTAAAGCCTATCCAAAATATGATATCCTCTAAGAATCCTTAGAGGTACCCTCTCTCTCTGCTATGATTTCACAGTCATTTTTTTTTTGTATATTTCTCATAGGGTTCATTGGTTTCCATCCTGTCTTGTGTTTATTAGGCACATGTCTCGTACCCTCCCCCACTAGGGCTATCAGCTCCTTGCCCCATCTTTTGATCCCTCTCCCAGTGCACCCACAACCTAAGGGGGCTGCACTGAATGCGTGCATTGTTTTCAAAAGTGGTGATGGGTTCCCTTGCACATTTCCATAGCGTGCCTCTTTGAGACCCAAGGTAATAGCCTAGAAGGGCTGCTGGAGAGGGCTCTAGGCAGCTTTGCCAGGAAATTGTTTTTCCTGGGCAGGGCCTGCTGTCCAAGCATGTGAGCCTTGCATCGTTAGCACAGTTCTCTGGTCAAACTGGCTGAAAGAGTAAAAGAGCCGAAGGTCTCCAAGATTCACATGAGGGTATGAATGACCATCATTGCTAAACCAGATCACCTTTCCCCCTGGGTCTGAGAAAAAGGTTTCAGGAGCTGTTACAGGTTGGAGGGAGCATCAGTAATAGTAATTTCCATCCCATCTCTAAGACCTGCTGCATTCTGTGTTCTCTCATTCTATTCTCCAATCACCACCAGGCCTGACCTCTGGGCATTCGCCACTCACTCTGGAAAGTCACAGTCAAAACAGAGATGAAATTCCAAGCATGTTTCTAAGAGCTTGACAGTGGTCTTAGTCTTCCTGAGGGTCTCTCTCTCTCTCTGCTACGTGTATCCCAAACCAGCTTCCATGAACACGTTTCCAGCTCAGTAAACATTCAACCAGGAACATACATTGAGGCCTATTGTGTGCCAATAACAGGGTTGAGCATACAGAGATGAATAGGACCCAGAGCCTGCAGTCAAGAAACAGCGAGCCAAAACAGCCTGTAATCTTATGAAACTTTTTTTTTTTTTTTTTTTGGTTCAAAATTTTATGACCTTCTTGGATGATCCTACTCTGCCAATTCTCATTTTAAGGTTCGGTTCTAGAGTACTTTTGAACAGAGCAAAACCAGTCTCCTTGATTTAGATGATCAACTCTGCCAACTGTGTCTACCCAGTGCAGTGCGGTTCCAAACCACCACCCAGAGAAGCAATTTTACAAAAGCTCTGGGACAGACCATTAGCATAACACAGTGCAGTAATCCTGATGTCTGAGTGCAGACACATACAAAAAGGGGCAAGTTGTTCTATCGCTTGTTGGTCTATCCATGCGGTGTAGATGTTGAGTCTTTCCAGGTAAGAACAGACAATTCTGAAGACAGTGCGCAGAGACCTCAGGCAAATCATGCGCGTGGATGGTAATTTTCTCGTGGGGATAATTAGCTTTAGCTGAAAAGGCAAAAGTATTTCCCCCAGCCGAACAGGAACAAACCTGGTGTTTGTCTTAATTTGCAGAAGGTTTCTAATGGCAGTATTTTTAATCGACAGACCAAATAGCCAACAGCTGCTACCAGCCCGGGTCCCAAGGCTGGAATGCAGCCCGACGATTAATTTCCTGGAAGCCTAGCAAAACAACGTCGGATGCCAGATTCTCAAGAAAAGTCTCCTCTTCGAATAACAAATCTTCCTCCAGCTTTTTAACCTCTTCCCAATGTCTCCGCCAAGAGAAAAGAATCATGTCAGTGTCACCTTGGATCCTATCTCGCCACTGCTGAACCACCTGAGAAACCTATCGTGCTTACCAGCAGAGACCGGGCTTCATCTTGTCAACAGCTCACTGCCCTGGGATTTTCCATTCTTCACATCTGTCATTATCGAGACACA